>NC_032000.1:33116273-33167342 GCF_001879085.1 Nicotiana attenuata | reverse complement strand
GGGGGGGGGGGGGGGGGGGAATGGAAGGTGATTGCAAAGAAAGAGAACACCATTAGTGCATGACCCTCATATTAAGAATATCTGCAAAAAAGCAGGCGAATGCTAGATGAATACCTCTAATAACCACGGTGGATTTACGGATAGTGACAATTCTGCCAACTGATTGATATCAACATTTCTTGGAAGGAACATAACAACTTTGGAGGCGATTCCCCTGCCAACGCTGAAGAGAAAATTCCTGATAATAATACACAAAAGATGCATAATTTCAGAAGTACTGCTTAAGATAGATAACTGAGGATGCAAAGTCTCAAGGCATATCTAAATGGCATACCCATC
This sequence comes from Nicotiana attenuata, assembly GCF_001879085.1. Taxonomy (NCBI): domain Eukaryota; kingdom Viridiplantae; phylum Streptophyta; class Magnoliopsida; order Solanales; family Solanaceae; genus Nicotiana; species Nicotiana attenuata. Next base: position 33,167,003 of record NC_032000.1, on the reverse strand, counting down.
ATGCGGCCTAAGCATGGTTTTCATGTCAAATGTGCTTTCCTTCAAATAGTCTGGTCCCCCCCAAGGTGGTGACATGAAGACTACATCTGCCTGAAGTAAAGTGAAGACCATTATAAACCTTGAAACTAGGTAGAGGAAAAAAGAAGAGAGGAATAAGACAACACTTGAACAAGATTTGACAATCAAACATAGAAAATAAGAAGAGAGCCATCAAAGCTGAATTAAACAACCACACACAAAAAACGTACAAACTAAATCTAACAGCACGGATTCGAGGAAAAAAAAAACCAGAGCTGAATTATGTCTCAGGAAGAAAATAGTAGCATGAAGTGACAGACCACTCTCTTTCAAAGGCTAAGCAAAGAGTGTCTTCAAACTTCTCTTTGAAGCATCAGTAAGAAGAGTAATGGAGAACAGAAAAACCTGTTACCTTCAACTTTGGAGCCAAAACAAGAGAATCGCCTCTAATGAAGTCTACTTGGTCACAGACTCCATAAATGGCAGCATTATGCTGAGCAAAGTCAATTTTCTTTGGATCAATATCGATTGCAATGACATGTTTACTCCTGAAAATAGTTATCCACAAAATTAAGAATTGCATGTATTTAAGTGTGTTGTCAGTGAAAGCATCCACAATCTTAGTCATGCTAGAATAGATAAGCAAAGCATTAAGCAAAGTGCTGCATAAATACATTCCCTAGATATATTTTTCTTTGCTGCATAAATACTTTCTATAGATAAATATTGTTTACTGATAAATAGACACATTTTATATAGATACAGCCAAAATAGGATTCAATTACTTCGACATGGAAATGTCCAATTGATAAAACAGAATTCTTACAAACAAATAAAGATGCATTTATCAGCTAGCTTTTTCGGAGATTGACAAAGCCATCAAGAGGATCTGGACAATGATCCCAGCAGCAATTTTTTGGTGTTTATGAAAGGAATCGCACATGTTTTGATGGAATCTCAACGCCAACAAACTCTTTAAAAGTTATTTGTTTAGTTAGCTTATTTAGTTGGATATTTCACACTCCTGTTAATAGTGTGGATAATTTTTTGGACTTTGTTAGCTCCCTGATCTTAGCTAGACATTGTAAAGGAACTAACTTAGTGTCTTCTTTTGTCATCTTCTGTAAATCTGCATCTTCTTGATGCCTTATTAATGCAATTTGTTCCTTCATTAAAAAGTCTTAAAAGATAGTATACAAGTAACAAAGGAAGAAAATCTACCAGAAATTAACTTTATCCTTTAAAGTAACAGTAGGAAAACTCGAAGCACAAGCTCCAATATGAGGCCCAATAATCTTTGAGAGTTGCAATTGCAATGGGATTGATATGTAATATTTACATTCACAAGAACCTAAGGAACCTAATACAACAGATACCAAAAGCAGAAAGTGAAATGCAGCCATACGAACCTCTTAGCAAACTGAATCGAATTTCCACCAACTCCCGTAAAGAGATCGACTATAGTACCAGAACCACAGCGAAGTGCATGATGCTTGGCTATGGCCTCTGGCGTAACTGAGAACCATCCTTCTTCGTCCATGTGTATTCCTTCATCATATTTGTTAAATAGTAGATACCTTTGGCACCAATATTTGCTCAAACTGGGAGATAGTTCTTCATTAATTTCGCAGAATTGCAGCTCTATGTACCAGGAAAAGAAAAAGAAAAAGAAAGAAAAGAATATCCATTAAGCAAGGTAACGGTACCTTCATACATAGCTAGCACCACTAATAGCTTTGACACATATAAGGAGGTTAGAGACGAAAAAATTCATAGAAACGGAGACGGAGGTGAGCCACAGTATCCGATGCCGAAGCAGTTTACTCAATAAAGTCAGCAATGCCAAAAGACTTTCTTGTTCAAGTTTACCAAAGTAATTTGAACTCTAGCTACAACCATAGCCATTGAAGAAAGAGATTCTGAACTTCGGCTACAAACTATTGAACTGTCAGCAGCAAATTTCAGGTACAGAAATTTAGAAGAGAAGTATATACTACTTATCAAATTTCACATTCGTTGAGTTGAACCTGACAAAACGTAGCATTCTAGTTGAGAACACTGTTGGAAAGAAACACTTAAATCAGAGAAAACCAGATAAAGTCTCAGTGTCTTTTAGAAGGTTCTCAACTGCACTCGGCCACTCGGGCACAGTAACCAGGATTACTGTTCACCATGACCCATGGCACATAACTAACAAACCATGCTTACCAATAATTCATACTCCCTCCATTTCAATTTGTTTGAACCTTTTTGGAGTACAAGGGTCAAATTGACTAATTTTTGGTGTAAATTTATACATAGATTCTTTAAAGTTTTTTGAAATAAAATTTACATATTTAGAAACTTTGCTAAAAACATGGTCAAACAAAAACTTGTTTGACTAACCAAATAGTAAAAGGTTCATTCTTTTTTAAACGGAGGGAGTAATTAATTACCCACTCATCATGCAGAGAACCAACACAGTTAATGTGGTAAACATTAAAGCATATAAATGCAAGGAAAGATTTAAGGATAGTTCAAGGCACAAACCTTGACTTTCTATCGATAACTTCCCTTTGGATTTTGTCTTCCTAACTCTCTTTTTCTGTTTGGTAGAGCTTAAACTACTGTCAGCAAATTGTCCTGTCCCCTCTGAATCATTGAGTTGTCTGTCCAACAATACCTCATCATCTCTAAATCCGTCTGCAATGTCAAGGTCAGACTGTATACTTGCAGAAGTTTGCATATTATTAGATTCTTTTAAATCTGCATCCTCCAACTCCACCGTTTCAAGTGCTGTCTCCGGTTGCTTGGTAGTAAAATTAGTAAATACTAGGTCGTCCATTCCTGGAGGCGGATCCCATGTAGATTGCATAGTCACCACATTATAAAAGTAGTTTCTTTGGTGATCGTTGTCCCAATACAACCTCCAATCATTAATTGTCTCTTCACAATTGTTACCAGTTGTATTACAATTTTGTAGCTCTTCACCAACATCACTGCAGACTTGCCCATCTTCTGTGTGATGCTCAGTCATTTGCATACCAGTAGATTCTACTTGCTCTCCATTTAAAGGATTTCCAACACAGGCATACTCCACCTGCTCCCCATTTAAGGGATTTCTCTCACAATGACCATTTAATCCCTCTCCACTGATCCATCCACTATCAACACTGCTATCAATTGGACAGCTTTCTGCATTATTACCGCATTCCAAACATGAGCCAACCATTACTACTACATCTTTTTTCAATTGAACTTTTTCACACGTAGAGACAGTATCCTTTGCATTATCCAGACTTAGATCCGATTGCCGATTGCAACCAGCGCATTCAAGGGACGTGTGAACACAACCAGCGTTCAATTTGTTCAAACTTTCTTCTCCGCCATTAAGACAATTGACTAAACCATCCTCGGTATAGCAGGATGAGAATTCACTTTGTCCAAGAATTAACATGGAGGAAGAAACCTTGTTTGAGTTGCCGTGTAGAGTACCATTAGACTCAGATTCTTCCTTCTGCTCTTGTATCGAATTTAGCACTTCATCCTGAGCATTCTCACAGGACCAAAGACTCATCTTCTTTCCCTTCTTTATTTTCCCCAGAACTGCTCGATTTCTCTTCTGGAAGAAGAGATGGAGAGACATACAGGGAAGAAGTTATACCCCTTGAACGAGTACAAGATGCCAACATAATGTAGAAGAATTTCTATGGGAATCTAGGACTTAATTGAACCGTTTAAACATATTATTCAATTATTTAAAGTAAACAGAAACTTGAAATGAAACAACGATTTCACTCACCATACCATGAGTGAATATCCTTAACAAATACTGATTGAATTCTTAACCTAGTTATCATCAAAGGACCTGATTCATGCATTATTTTCACTGCAGAGTGACCTTTAAAAAGAGTAGAATCTCATTTCTCCATTAAACAATATCATCGTAATGCAGTCTCACTATCAGGAAAAACTGAAATGCTACTCAAATATAGAATCTTTAACTATCCTATGTTAATCAGAAGATAATGAAAAAGATATTATGCAGAAACCGGATATGAGTAAAAGTTTTTTCTGATGAAAGCATCAATTATTGAAACATAAGTATCATCTAGCGTGACAGAATTGTTTACAGGAATTATGGAAATGATGTAGAGGTCTACTACCTGGAGCTTATATAAAAAGCAAACATGTGAAAATCAAACAAGTTAAAACAGAAAAGGAGTATGATACCTCCTTGTTAGTGTGGAATGACATGGGGAGTCCCATTTCATTCATTTGTCTGATAAGCTCCAAGTCTTCCGGGAAAGAGCCAAACTCTGCCAAGATAAAACAGAACAACTGTCTACTCCTAATTTTCCAATATCACTTGAAAATCCTTAATAACCAAAAAATCAAATGTAACCAGTAATCAGGCAATTATCTAATGAAACGAGGGAACCCAAAAAAAACACTTACCATTTAATGGAGGTGCATTATTTTTGTCGAAATCAGAGTTCTGAACTGGTTTCTGCATAAAAATCAAAAAAAAAATACATAAAAGGGTATACTGAGATGCATAACCTGTAACGAAATGTTTAGTCAGTTGAGCCTGCTTCGGTTACTTATTTGCCTGGCAGAAATGCCCTATCTGCAGGCATGTACCATCGTACTCAAGCTTCCAAACATACACCACCTCTTGTTCAAAACACCTTCCAGAATTTTTTTAGTCTCAGGTAATGGTTTAGTAACATCCATTTCCATCAATATACGAGCATAGGAAATAGGATCATTTTTAGTGGTACAATCATCTGCAAATAATGGAATTCTCAACCGACTCTCTATCCTATTCCACACTCCAACAGTTCAAGGTTAGATTAGGAAGCTTTATCCAAAGCGGAATAGTTTTCAGTATCTCATCATTGAAGATGAATTCCAGGGACCAAATTTTAGTAATAACTGGCTTGTTGCTTATAGTGTGAGGCCCCAAATACAGCACCGCATCCCAATCTTCCATGCTGTAAAACTGGATAACAAAGTAACTATCATCGTAATACAACACCTTTGGCTTCGAGATGAAATTCCATTGTGTGGCAATGAATCGCTCTAGTGAACCAACAGTTGGTGTATCCCCAGGGGCGGATGTAGCACTCCGGTGCCGGGTTCAATATTTGTTTCGATATTAACGCGGGATTTTAATTTTCTTTATGCACATACCCAGTAGAAAAATTAAAAAAGGACAAGTGAACTTACCGCAGACTCCAGACAAATCTGCGCTTCTTGCATTTGCCATGACGAATAATCTCTGTAAAAATCAAACAAATTTGCAGTTCGAAAATCACTTGCCCTAACAGCTAATTATAGAAACTCAAAATAAAAAAGAGGAGGGAAAAGAGTGCTCACGAAAGATAAACTTCGGTAAGTTTGAAGAGAGCGCCGAGAGCTGCAATTGCTAAACCTTCTTCTGCCTCTTCGTTAAGCGTTACGCTTTCCATTTGTTTCTGATAAAAATCTCTACTTACTGTGCAAGTCAGTTTACTGAGAAAAGCTTATATTACTGTGCTGTGTGTGTGTATATATATACACGGGCGCCGATAAGGACCGAAAGAAATCAACGGGTTCGGGTCGTTTCTGAGTTGAAACGCCGCTCTTTTTCAGGGAAAGCTTCAACGAATCAACGTAAGACTGTCTTCAAGGCGAAACGTTGAATTTGCAGGAAAACAACTTGGACATGCGGCGGTCCGACTAATTTGGGCAAAAAGATTTTCGGAAATAAATGTTGAAATTCTGCTGAACATGTGTTTGGCTAGTCAATTAGAGCATGTTGGCCAAGCTTCTAGAAGGCCAAAAGTAATTTGTTTGGCTCAAAAGTTATCGATATACTTTGCAAGCTCTAGAACAATCAAAAGTAGGAACGGGTAAATCGTAATCAAATATAATAGACCTAGAGAAGAAAAATGAAGTTGTTGTTGTAGATCTAATAGTGTAAAATGATAATATGAACTGAACAGAAAATATCCGTTAGAGATAGAGAGAGAGAGTAGGAGAAAATGAGAGAGTTGTATTCTTCCAGAATAAGCTTTTTTCCTTACAATGTGAAGGTCTCCCTTATATAGTAGGAGACCTCCCTCGAAATAATCAAAAAGATACAAAAATAGGTAACGTTTTCCTAGTAAAGACACTGAGTCTTAAACGATGTCGCTTTTGTCCCCACGTCCAAGTCGTACCCTTACGTTAGTTGACGTATACTCACTGGGCGTACCCATTGGCGTAGAGACGTTGACGGTCAAATTTGACCCTATACAGTTAGTCCCTCCGTTCGTTGGAGACGCATTCGGTAGGCGTCTTCAATGGGCGGAAATGCAAACCTCGTCTTAGGAGAATTTGACCTCGACCTGGGGCGACAACGTGAATAAGGCGAAATGTATGACGTTGTTGAGCCACTGACGCGTGGCTTCCTTTTCGGAACGACATCATCGCCTGTATGCGTCACTATTATACTTACTCCCGAGGCGGTTCAAAGGATGATGTGACATTTTGGTTCCCCGCGCACGTTTTGAATCATGACTCTTCGATTTCTGCGCAACCTAACTCTATAAATAGGGGAGAGGTTCAATCCGATTCATCTTTCGAACCTTTGGAAAACATTTTCTGGTTTACTTCTTTGCCTTTCTTTCTTGTAACCGTTATTTCGTGTGAGACTCCTCCACTTCTTTGAAGTCATATTTCTCGTCGTTAGTGCCTTATTTCCCCAACAGAATCATCATGGTAAAACGTCGTCAAGGTGGTAAAAAGACCAAGGACACTGACCCATCTAGGGTTCCGCCTTCCTCTGGCGGTGAGGAGGAGGAAGTGAAAAAGACCCTCATTCCCCTTACTGTAGACAACGTCCTCCCAAAGGAAATGCATATTCGAAAGGATTTTCAAACGAAAAGTCCATCCCTTCCCTGGGAGCATAGTGATTTATTGCAATCTCATCTAAACAACCTTCGAGCGACACACAACAATTCGGACCATGTGGAAATGGCTCCGGCTGGGATGGACTATGCCAATGTGCACAGGCCTGGGTACTGCACATTTTACGAGTACCCGTTTTTGATCGTTTATAGTCTCCCGATTTACCCTCTAGCGGAGGAGCTTTGCCGTTTTTTCAATGTGTGCCCGGCTCAGCTTACTCCTTACACCTTGAAGGTGTGCAGGACTCTGACCACGTACGCAACTAAGGCTGAGTGCGGCGTCTCAGTTCATCATCTTTTAGAGTTATTCAGCCCTGGTTACCTAAGGGGTACCATGTTGCAATTGAAAAGCCATGGCATGAAGGGTTTGGTAGTTAAGTCTGACGACAAGGCCAACCGCCACTTCTGGCGTAGGTACTTCTACATCAGAACGGAGCACCTGGTGTCTAACCCTGAAGGATTCCCGGAAAGATGGAACCCAGAACGTGAGTACCTTTATTTGCAGAATTCATGACTGTTCGTGACCTTGACCATTCGGCCACTGTGATTTCTTTCTTTTTTTTTTTGTAGCGAGGGCTTCTCCACCCCAGTTTATTGACAGTATTAAATCATGGGTGGAAAGATTGATACCTTATGCGGAGGAATGCCGTACATGGGCTGCATTTCTTCAACAGTACGGCCCGTCAGGTAATTCTTCGGCCTTGGTTTGGAAGCTCCCTTAGGTTTTGTTACCTGACTTACTCGTGTTGGCAGGTCGGAGCGCCCCCAAGAAGAAGAAGGTCGTTGTTACCTCGCCTAGGGCGGAGACCGACTCTGATGGCGGAGACATACCCTGCGGCTCGTTCAGTGATGGCGCTCCAGAGGATCCTCAACAGGAGGTTGCGCCTATGGCGGCGTCCGCAAGTGAAGCGACTCCTTCAGTGCCGTCCCCGCGGCCTATGGAGGAGACTTCTGAAGGTGAGGAGCCGCCAGAGAGAAAGAGACGGCGGTTGATAACGGGCAAGGGGATAGCGACTGAAGACGAGAGGGTAAGTGAACCCCGTCAAGTGTTGAGGCCGGTTTTTATGGCCGATGTTATCCGTTCTGGGAGGTCGGTTCCCCAAAGGAGAGCTGTTGCCGATGCCAGCCCAGCCCGTGTTCCGGAGAGCGGTTCGTCGGCTGCTGTTGGAGAAGTGGGCGATGGTGCCGAGAGGGGTCCAGCCCATGTGGAGATGACGGCGGGTAGGTCCAACCGCCGAATTATGATCCCAGGAGGGTATAACCTATTATAACACAGCGAGCAGGCTGCAACGGATATGACCCTGTTATGTGCGGCTGCTGAGCGTGAAATGCTGAAGGGTGTTAGTGACGGGGATCTATCCCGGAGGGTTGCTGGTGCGGCCTTGCAGGTAGCTTTCAGTTTTCTTTGTGTGCCGTAAGGCTAAATTTGATGCGTACTGACTTGCCTTTCCTCTTTTTCTTCTCCTTTTTAGACTCTCATTTTGGAGGTGGAGAGGAGGCGGCGGGCGCAAAAGAAGGCAGCCACTTTCAACAAGATGGCGAAGAAGTACCAACGGTGTCGTGCCAAGCATCGGGCGCTGGCGGACCTACTTAAGCAGGACCCGGAATTTTGGGTGTTCCATGAGGGCCTTGAACAGTCGGAGGCCCAACTGAAACGGAGGGTGGCCGAGCTGGAGCAGGTCAATGAGCAGCTGATGACTGCTCTTGATCGGAACATTGAGCTGGAGACTCTTCTTCAGTCGAAGGAAGAAGAAATGGAGGTTAGCCGTCGGGTAGCGGCGGAAGCTACTGATTTGCGGACCAAGGTCGCTGCTTTGATCGCCGAACTCGATGCCAGGGCGGCTGAGATTGAAGTCCTTAAGCGGACTGCTGCACCAAGGCTTGATGAGGATGCGCATCGTGAGGCGCATGATATGTGGGTATACGTCGAGGCCAGATTAGTCGTATTCGAGGAGTTCTTGGCTGCAGGTCGAGCCACTGAGGCGGAGGTTCAGGAGCAACGGCGCGTAGCCCGCGTCGCCCGCAAAACCTGTGGGTATAGTTCTGACTCCCCGGACTGGGCGGCTATAACTCTGAAGACGTCAACCGTCTAGAATCCGGCTCTTGGATCTCTGCAACTTATCAACCCAGGAGCGGCGATAAACAAGGTGGCGGTCAGGTGGGGTACGACGGTAGAAGCGGCGAAGCCTCTTAGGACTTGTATATATTTTTTTTGTATTTTTGGAATGTAAATGGGACCTTTTGTAAGGTCAGGTGTACATGCATTTTTTGAATGATAATGAAAGTCGTACTTTTGCTGTCATTCTTTTCCTTTTGTATCTTTTATTTTCGGTACCTCGTCTCCGCAGAGCGGGTGCTCACTTACTTGTAGGATTTTCAGTGTGTTTCTCGAACGTTGTCTGTGTTATCCGCCGATAGGATGCGGCTTCGACGCTAGATAGTGGTGGCTTTAGCTAATAATGGCATCACTTCATTTGTTATTTGAGTGCCTTTCGTCGTAGTCGAACAGGATTGGCGATTGTTGGCGACGATGGCCTTAGCCATAATACTGTCGATGGCCTTAGCCATGTACGTAACTTCGACTGTCATCGAATTACTTGTTTGTAGTGGTCGAGCTGGGTCGATTTATTGACGACAATGGCCTTAGCCATAATACTGTCGATGGCCTTAGCCGTGTACGTAACTTCGACTGTCGTCAAATTATTTGCTTGTCGTAGTCGAGCTGGGTCGACTTATTGACGACGATGGCCTTAGCCATAATACTGTCGATGGCCTTATCCATGTACGTTACTTCGATTGTATTTGAGTGCCTTTCGTCGTAGTCGAACAGGATTGGCGACTGTTGGCGACGATGGCCTTAGCCATAATACTGTCGATGGCCTTAGCCATGTACGTAACTTCGACTGTCGTCGAATTACTTGCTTGTCGTGTCGTAGTCGAGCTGGGTCGACTTATTGACGACGATGGCCTGAGCCATAATACTGTCGATGGCCTTAGCCGTGTACGTACTTTGGAGATGGCCTTAGCCGTTTATACGTTGGAGATGGCCTTAGCCGTTCATACATTGGAGATGGCCTTAGCCGTTCATACATTGGAGATGGCCTTAGCCGTTTATACATTGGAGATCATGCTAGTTCAGTCCCTTTGTCATGTCAGTCAGGAGAGCATATGGAGTGGTTGGTATGATAAACTTGTTCCGCAAATATCTCCAGGTGTCCCCTCCGCCGCCTCGTTAAAAAACCTCCCCGAGAAAACCCAATTGGGACAAAACTCGGGTAAGGGAAAAAGAGTGCGACTCAGGAGACGCCTTTCAGAAATGGAAATACTTGAGGTGGGCGACGTTCCAATTGTTTTGGAGCGTTTTTCCTTCCATTGTTTCTAATTGAAATGCTCCTTTACTTGCTGCTGCTGTGATTTTGTAGGGTCCGTCCCAGTTGGTGCCCAGTTTTCCTTCGCTTGGGTCTTTTGATGCCAATGTTTTGGCTTTGAGGACGTAGTCTCCCACTTTGAGTGGTCTTATTTTGGCTCTCTTGTTGTAGTATCTTTCGACTTGTTGTTTCTGAGCCACCATTCTTATGTGGGCCATTTCTCTTCTTTCCTCGGCCTCATCGAGGTCTTAAAGTCTGTTTATGTCGTTCTCTGCTCCGCTGGTATGTGAAGCTTGGTTGATTTCGACTGGTCCGACTTCGACTGGTATGATCGCGTCGGTTTCGTAGATCAGTGAGTACGGTGTTTCTCTGTGGAGGATTTGGGTGTGGTCCGGTGTTCCCACAACACTTCCGGTAGTAGCTCGGGCCATAGCCCTTTGGCTTCCTCGAGTTTCTTCTTTAATATGTTCAGTATTGTTTTATTGGAAGACTCTGCTTGGCCGTTGGCGGCGGGGTGATATGGCGTGGAGAGTATTCGCTTAATATGCCATTTTTCGAAGAACTCTGTCGTCTTTTGGCCGATGAACTGTCGTCCGTTATCGCAGCTGATTTCCTTGGGGATGCCGAAACGGCAAATGATATTCTTCCATATGAAGGCGATGACTTCCTGTTCGCGTATTTGGGCGTACGCACCTGCTTCCACCCACTTGGAAAAATAGTCAGTTAAAACTAATAGAAATTGTCCTTTCCTCGTCCCGCTAGTAGGGGACCGACTATGTCCATTCCCCATTTGATGAAAGGCCATGGGGAAGTGACTGAGTGAAGTGGTTCTCCTGGTTGGTGTATCATGGGGGCATACTTTTGGCATTGTTCGCATCGGCGAACATATTCTGCTGCGTCTTTCTTCATAGTGGGCCAATAATAGCCGGCCCGTATTATGCAGCGCACGAGGGCGCGGTTGCCTGTGTGGGCGCCGCAGTGACCTTCATGTACCTCTTCGAGCACTGGCCTCGTTTGGTGCGGCCCTAAGCATTTGGCTAGGGGTCCGCCAAACGTTCTTTTGTAGAGCTCGTGGTTTATCAGGCAATACCGGGCGGCCTGTACGCGGAGCTTCTTGGCTTCTTTTTTGTCGAGTGGGAGTGTTCCATCCTGCAGATAGGATACAAATTGGTTGCGCCAGTCCCAAGTCAAATTTAAAGAGAGTACCTCAGGGTGATCAATGGCTGAATAGAGGAGGGTGACCACACTTTCTTTGTTGAAGTTTTTAGTGGCTGCGGCCAATTTTGCTAGACCGTCTGCTTCAACGTTCTGTGCCCTCGGAACTTGTTCGAAGCGGCACTCGTCGAACTCAGTCATTAATCTGTGGATTTCTGACTGGTATTTTTGCAATCTCTGCTCCTTGATTTGGTAAGTCCCAGTGACTTGGTTCACCACGAGTTAGGAGTCGCAATGGAGAACGAGTCGTCGAGCTCCATACTTGATGGCTAGTTTTATACCTGCAATAACAGCCTCGTACTCGGCCTCGTTGTTAGTCATCTCAGGGCATCGTATGGACTGGTGAATTATTTCATCCGTGGGGACCTCGAGAACGAGTCCCAGTCCTGATCCCGAGGCATTAGCGGTGCCATCAGTGTAAAGAGTCCATAGGTCGGTGTTGGAGGGGGCACGACGTGCCTCTAGTTCCGCCTTTGGTAATATCTCTGCGCTGAAGTCGGCTATAAAGTCGGCAAGTACTTGTGACTTGATGGCGTTTCTTGGGTGATATGAGATATCGTGCTCGCTGAGCTCTATGGCCCATCTGGCGAGCCTGCCTGATAACTCAGGCTTATGTAGGATGCTTCTCAAGGGGAAGGTCGTCACTGCTTTTATGGGGTGGCACTGAAAATAGGGTCGGAGCTTCTGTGAAGCTACGACCAATGCCAAAGCTAATTTTTCGAGGTGCGGATACCGTGTTTTGGCGTCCACTAAGGTTTTGCTAATATAGTAAATAGGAGATTGCGTACCTTCGTTTTCGCGAACCAAGACTGCGCTGACGGCGACCTCGGATACGGCCAAATATACCAGTAGGGGCTCGCCCGGACTTGCTTTGGCCAGTAATGGTGGCGAAGATAGGTATGCTTTCAATTTTCTCAAGGCTTCGACGCATTCCTCATTCCACTGTAACCCATTGTCCTTTCTCAGCACATTGAAAAATTTATGGCACCTGTCGGAGAATCGTGAGATGAACCTGGATAGGGCGGCTATTCGCCCCGTCAGCTTTTGCACCTATTTTTTGCTGTTCAACATCTCGGGTATTGCGTCTATCGCCTTGATCTGATCTAGGTTGACCTCGATGCCTCGTTGTGATACGAGAAATCCTAAGAATTTTCCTGAGGTCATGCCGAAGGCGCATTTCTCGGGGTTCAGTTTCATCACGTACCTTCTCAATATCCCGAAGGCTTCTTTCAGATGGTCGATGTGGTCCTCTTTTCTTGTCGGCTTCACCAGCATATCGTCGATATAGACTTCCATAGTCTTACCAAGCTGCTCTTTGAACATTTTGGTGACCAGGCTTTGGTACGTAGCCCCTGCATTTTTGAGCCCGAAGGGCATTACCTTGTAGCAGTAAGTTCCTTGGTGGGTGATGAAAGTCGTCTTCTCCTGGTCCTCCTCGGCCATCATGATTTGATTGTAGCCGGAGTAGGCATCTAAGAAGCTCAGCAGTTCATGTCCTGCGGTGGCGTCGATCAATTGGTCGATGTGGGGTAGTGGGAATGAATCCTTTGGACATGCTTTGTTCAGATCGGTGAAATCCACACACATTCTCCACTTCCTGTTTTTCTTTTTGACCATGACGACATTGGCGACCCACTGGGGGTACTTCGATTCTTTGATGGAGCCGTTGGCCAGTAACTTGTCTACTTCCTCACTGACCGTTTCATTGATAGCGGCGTTGAATTTCCTTCTCATCTGTCGCACGGGAGGATGTAATGGATCGACATTCAGCTTGTGGGTGGCGACGTCCCGCGGGATTCCCGGCATATCTGAATGGGAAAAAGCGAACAAATCTGCATGGTTAGTTAGGAATTCACGATACTTACTTGGGTTGGCGAGGCCGTGCCCGCTGACCTTAGTCCCCGACACAGCTAATTGCTATGCCTCCGCGCTCGCCCCCCTCAGCTGTTGGGTGTGGGCGCAATCTTGAGCTATTTTATAGCATTCCTGTGCGGCGCGCGGCTCGCCTCGAATGCTGAATACTCCCCATGGGGTAGGGAATTTGATCACTTAGTAAAGGCTTGAAGGGACCGCTCGCATGGCGTGTATCCACGGGCATCCTATGATGACGTTGTACACGTTTCCTGGTTCATCACGTGGAAAGTTGTTTCCAGCGTGACTCCTCCTGCTAAAACGGGCAGTGATATTTCTCCGGATGTCCGTTCCACTGCATTGTTAAAACTAGTTAGTGTTATGCAACGCGGTATTACCTTATCCTCGAGTCCCATTTGTACGAGGACCCTCGGGTGGATAATACAGGCGCCAATTCCGTCGTCAATTATGATTCTTTTAACATCTGTATCAGCGATACGTAAAGTGATAACTAAAGCATAGTAATGAGGGAAAGACAAACCGTCGGCATCAGACTTATCGAAGGTGATGCTATCTTCGAAGTCGTCATATCGTTCATGGGCGATGGTCCGCTTTAGTTTGTGCGTGGTGGCGAACTTGACGTGATTGATCGCTAAGTCATCGCCGCCTCCGACGATCATGTTTATCGTGCGTGCTGGGGAGGGCGGCTTCGGCGGCCCGTGGGGTTGTTCCCGTCCGCGTGCAAAGTTAATTTTCCCTTTGTCACTGAGTAATTCCCTCAGGTATCCCTGGTTCAGCATCCTGACCACCTCTTGCCGTAGGCCTATGCAGTCTTCGATTTTGTGCCCCCGTTCCTGATGGAACTCACATAGGACGTTTGATTTCCTTATGGCGGGGTCTGATTTCATCTTCTGCGGCCACTGCACTTTGGTGCCCAGCTTCTCCAGTGCGTACACTATTTCTGAAGGAGACACACAAAAGTTATGGGCGGATAATAAAGGAGGCGTACCTCTTTCGTTTCGGAGTGGGGCGACGTGTCGCTGTAGCGCGTCCGTATGCCTTGGTGGTGGATGGGAGGATCTGGTGTATGGCTGGTGTCGGTCTTTGTTGGAGCGTGGGAGTTGTTCTCGCCGTCCTTCGTTGCATCGATCCCTCCTTGTTTCTGAGTGTATCGCTGTTAGCCGTTGGGTCGGCCCATTAAGATCATCCTCGTCCGCTCGTACCTCGGCGCAATAGGCGTTGTGGATTTCCTCCCATGTGGTAGGGGGATATTTCATGAGGCGGCTTAGTAGCTTCTTGGTTTCCCTCGAACCATCCCTGTTTAGCCCGTTCTGGAAAGCGGCGACTGCCATACCTTCCGATACGTTTGGTAGACTCATCCTTACCCTATTTAACCTGGCTAGGAAGTCCCTGAGTCCCTCCCTTGCGGTTTGCCTGGCGGCGAAGATGTCGTTGACACTTGCTTCTGCTTTCTTTGCACCTGCATGGGCGGTGACGAACTTATCCGCCATTTCCTCGAACGTTGATATCGCCTTAGCTGGTAGCTGAGAGTACCACGTTAGGGCCCCTCCTGTCAGCGTCTCACCAAACTTCTTCAGCAGCACCGATGGTACCTGTTCTTTTGATAGGTCGTTGCCCTTTACAGCAGTGACATAGTGGATCAAATGATCCTCGGGATCTGTGGTTCCGTCATATACCCTCAAGTAGGGTGGCATCTTGAAGGTTTTTGGGATAGGGTGAGGGGCAGCTTCTTCAGTGTATTGTTGTTCAACGAACCTCCCCACGTCGCGTTTTGGTAGCAACTTGGGAGCACCGGGGATCTTGTCTACCCTCTCCTAATGTTCTTTCATTTGGTCGCGGAGTGCCTTGTTTTCATTCTCCATTTCTTCCATCTTCTTTAGGATGGTTGTTAGCGTGTCGTCGTTGGTTTGTGCCTCGATGGGTTAGTTATTTGCTCGTGCAGCTTCAGGTTCACCCACGGCAGCAGTGGTACCTACTGTTGGTATACACCTGATGTTACTTTGCGGTGACTTCTCAACCAAGCCACTTAGAGTGCTTGTTAGCCATTCTTCCAGTAGCTTCTTGACCACCGAGGGTGCTTCCTTAGCCGCAGATGTGGAAGCTCCCTTTTCATGCAAGATCATCAGATCTTCGGATGGGGAAGATGAGATCTCTGCACCTGGCGTGATGCTAGGGGTTGCATTCAAAATGCCCTCGTCATCGGCCTCGTTGAGAGGATCAAGGAGATTGGCTGTAACACCCACTATCGCTTTCATTCTGGTGTTATTTTCAGCCATCTTTTGTTTTCGTGTGGTGTAGAGAATGGTATTGGTTGCTCTCTAGGTGGATACTATGATTTTGATTCTCGAAATCCCCACAGACGGCGCCAAATTGTTTGGCTCAAAAGTTATCGATATACTTTGCAAGCTCAAGAACAATCAAAAGTAGGAAAGGGTAAACCATAATCAAATATAATAGACCTAGAGATGAAAAACAAAGTTGTTGTTGTAGATCTAATAGTGTAAAATGATAATATGAACTCAAGAAAGTATTCGTTAGAGATAGAGATAGAGAGAGAGTAGGAGAAAATGAGAGAGTTGTATTCTTCCAGAATAAGCTTTTTTCCTTATAATGTGAAGGTCTCCCTTATATAGTAGGAGACCTCCCTCGAAATAATCAAAAAGATACAAAAATAGGTAACGTTTTCCTAGTGAAGACACTGAGTCTTAAACGATGTCGCTTTTATCCCCACGTCCAAGTCGTACCCTTACGTTAGTTGACGTATACTCACTGGGCGTACCCATTGGCGTAGAGACGTTGACGGTCAAATTTGACCCTATACATAATTTTTTTTCTTTTTCTGTCAAAAATTGAAAAATATAAGGTGTTTGGCCAAAATGAAAAAGTATTTCTTGGCAGCATCAAGAGCAGTTTTTCTGCTTCTGAGGAGAAGCTACAAATTCTAGCTTCTTCCAAAAAGAAGAAGCAGAAGCAGAAAGTTAATTTATTCAAGACAAAAATAACCTTACAGTAAATTTATATTTTTTGAATTATCCGTCATTAATTTATTTTTTTTTCTTTTCCATTTCCTTTTTTTTTCAGCTACACATTTATTCTCTTTTTTATTTTAATCAAATTTTTATTTTCTTCCTCCTATTCTTAAGAGTAGATTTTAAATTTATATTGAATGATGTATTTTGACATATTTAAATTATCATGTAAATAATAAGTAATACCAAACACTCAATATTGTTGTTTGGAATAAATATATTTATACTAATTAAAATTTTTAATTTATATTTTAACTTTACGTTTTATATTTTAATTGAATTCTTTTCTACTGAATGTTTAAATTTATTTTTTTTCAAATAATACTAATCGCAAATTGAACATTTATTGTCTTTTTTCGTAATTTGATAATTAAAAGTGCTTTTTTAAAAGATTGGCCAAATACGATGAGCTTGGAAAAAGCACTACTCAAACGAATCGACCAAACACAAACTACTTATTTTGCAAAAGTACTTTTTTATGAAGCACTTTGAATAAAAACGCTTTTCAAAATAAGTAATTTTTGGCAGCTTGGACAAACGGGCTCTTAGTCATACTTTTTCTTTTCTTTTTTTTGATGAGATTTTTAAAGTAAGTATTTGGTGAGCAGAAGAATGTTTGAAAACAATTAAGTAGGCGTTTGGACATAAATATTGTGATTTTTAAAAAAAAAAGTATTTGGAGTTTGTATGCGGTCGAAATGAGGTATGCCTTGATTTCTTAGGCTCGGGGAGTTGCTTCGAGAATAAGCTCGAAACGGACCTGGCTCGAGCCCGATGGCGGAGTATAGAACTTGAGGATCGAAGTGCTCGATGAAAACCAAGACCGAGTATGATCAACCTCGAGTAAGGCGTAATAACGGAATGGCGAGATATTAGCAACCAACCGAAGGTCTCGGCGAAAATCTCGGAATAGATCATACCAAGCGGTTATCGGAGCCAATCACGGGATTTGTTTCCGTAATTAGAAGTGTACCTTATTTAGGACTCCCCTATTATATAAAGGGGGGCCCATTCATTTGTAAGAAACGTTTTGACCAATAAGATAATACATACACTTTATTCTCTAGCTATTTTATTCATTTTTCATTAGAGTTGCTTTGTAACTTGCTATTCATACTATTTCACCTCGAGGCTGTCATAGCTCGAGGTCGAGATTGGGCTTGCGCACTGGTTTGACTTATTTTATTCTTCAATTTATATATTTAATTCCTTGTTTGTCAATTGGTATTGGATTAAATCACATATCCTTAAAACCACAATATAAGTTTAATTGTTACTCGGATTTTAGGGTAAACAGTTTGGCGCCCACCATGGGGCTAAGGATAATAGTGATTGTTTCAGTGTTGATTCTGATAACACACGTTATTTTCACACTTGTTCTTGTCAAGAATTTTTGTTCTCAGGTTAAAACATGTCAAACTCACAAAACGCACATGTACACGGTGATGATGGTCTTGGATTTCACGGGGAAAACGATAACATAATTGCTCCGGGAGCCACCGGCTAATC
Source organism: Nicotiana attenuata (assembly GCF_001879085.1). Classification (NCBI taxonomy): domain Eukaryota; kingdom Viridiplantae; phylum Streptophyta; class Magnoliopsida; order Solanales; family Solanaceae; genus Nicotiana; species Nicotiana attenuata. Next base: position 33,149,078 of record NC_032000.1, on the reverse strand, counting down.
TCGGGGGAGTACCGGTCATCGATATCAGTTCGCATATTTGTTTGAATGCGAATTTAGGCGCAGACCCCGAAGGGAGTGTACGCAGGGAAGGCCGATCTGGTGTCCAAGGAACATAGGGCGTAGGAGATGGGGGAGTTAGTCTCCATTTAATATTCGAGATGTTACAGTCTCAGCAAGCTGCTATTGCTCGGCTTCAAAGTCAACATAGAATTCCGAGTGTGGTCGAACCAGAGATCACTCGCCGTACCGATACAGTGCCAGAAAGGTCGAATGGTAACGGATGAGGGACTGATCCTACAATTATGAAGATTTATGAGGAGTTCACCAAAAGAATCGAGTCAGGAGAGAAGAAAATCAAAGATAATGATAAAAAAGTGAAAAATACAACTCCCGAGTTGATCAGATACCGGGGGCACCCCCAATCTTAAAAGGTTTGGATGCAAAAAAGTTCGTGCAAAAGCCTTTTCCTGAGAGTGCAGCTCCGAAGCCCATTCCTAAGAAGTTCCGTATGACGGATATACCTAAACAACCGATCCTAATGAACACATCACTTCGTACACATGCGAGATTAAAGAAAATGACTTAAATGATGACGAGATCGAGTCGGTTTTGTTGAAAAAATTTGGGGAAACTTTGTCAAAAGGAGCAATGATTTGGTATCACAACCCACCACCAAATTCCATCGACTCATTTGCCATGTTAGCAGACGCCTTCGTGGAGGCGCACGCCGGAGCCATAAAGGTCGCAACAAGAAAATCAGATATTTTTAAGATAAGACAGAGGGGTGATGAAATGCTGAGGGAGTTCATATCCCTAATTCAAATGGAACGCATGGAGTTGCCACCAGTCACAGATGATTGGGCCGTTCAAGCTTTCACCCAAGGGTTGAACGAGCGGAGTTCGATAGCATCACGACAGTTGAAACAAAACTTGGTCGCGTATCCAGCTGTAACCTAGGCAGATGTGCACAATCGATATCAGTCGAAGATCAGGGTCGAGGACGACCAATTAGGAGCCCCTTTCGGTTCAGTACATCCAAACATGTTGGCAATTAAAGTCCCGGGGGACATCGACAGGGACACAAGGTCTAACAGGGAACGATATCAGCCATATATCGTAGATCGAAAAAACAGCGGCTTGGGGCGCAATCCCTCTCAGAATGATCGAAGAAACTATTGAGGACAAAATTCTCGGGGACTTATGAGCAAAAGTGGTTTTGATAAGCATGCCGACCCCGTAGAGGCACCTCGATTATTGGAATATAACTTTAGCGTCGATACATCAGGCATTGTCTCGGCAATCGGAAGGATCAAAGATACTAGGTTGCCCAGACATACAAAACGATCCTTCCCGAAGAAACCCAAATTTGATGTGCAAGTATCATGGCATGCATAGTCACAAGACCGAGGATTGCAGGCAATTAAGGGAGGAGGTAGCCTGTCTATTCAACGAGGGCCACCTTCAAGAGTTCCTTAGCGATCGAGCCAAGAATCATTTTAGAGACAGAGACACCAACAGGAAAAATGAATAGGAGGAACCACGTCATGTCATTCATATGATCGTTGGCGTGGTCGATATTCCACAAGGGCCCGTTGTCACACCTCATTTTTCTCGAAAGGGGGATAGGGAGTTTTTTCAATAAAAGTGACAATAAACGAAATGGGATTATTTATTTAAATTCAGAGTCGCCACCTGGATAATTATATGGTGTCCCAAGTCACCTATTTATTTTTAAATCCCAAATCGAGGAAATTTGACTCTTATTTATGGTCTGCGAACACAGAAGACCAGGTAAGGAATTCTGTTAATCCGGGAGAAGGTGTTAGACATTCCCGGGTTCCGTGGTTTTAGCACAGTCGCTTTAATCATATCTGGCTTAATCAATTTGTCTAATTACATATTTTAGAACCTATGTACATTTTACCTCTTTTAATTAAGAAATTATCCTAAAACGAATCATGCGTCCGTGTACTCATTTCATTCGGTGCGTCAAGAATCATGGAACGCGTACGTGTACACAATTAATCACGCTTTGTCGATTTAAGAAAGTTTGGCCGAAGTCGCGCGAACGCATACCTCGATTGATTTTAAAAATCATAATTATGTCTCGCGAATGTGTACACAATTACGATGATAGATGATTAGTTAAGAACGCGCCTAAAGCATCCTGCGAATATTCCAAAGTTATTTATTCTAATCTAATTTGAGATTATTGAGAGGCCATGAATTATGAAACTATTTGTCGGATAAGTGATAGAGTTAATCACTAAAATTATTTACAAGGTTGATTCTACTGCCAGAATGCTTATAACTTGCTAAGAGTTGTTAATTTGGTTGCTAATCTTTGACATGCGGGTAAATACACCAGCTTATGGTTTATTAAGGAATTGGGTTTAGCAAAGTAAATTCATTTGGCCCACATTCTCTCAAAACCGAGCAAGAATTCTTAATCTTGTCTCTAGTAACACAAACGGGCCCAACTGCAAATTAAATCACACGGCACACTTCAATTTCACAAGAACAAACGCCGACCTACCAGTAAAGCACCAAACCAATCTTCCTAAATTCCAAACCAAGTTCAATTATAATGAAATCTTATTCACCTAATCTATTTGACAACTAACTAGAAACACATAGATGGAATCCAAAACCATGACTATTACCACTAATTGCAATATTAAAGCTAATGAAGAGAAATTAGAAATCAGTATAGCATCACGATAATTTTTCAAGCTAAGAACAAATCAACCCATAAACATATTAATAGTGCACCAGTAATGTAAGCTCGACAACATTAAACATCACGCCATGTACGAAATAAAGATTAAAAGTAGAAATGGACCTTGATTTAAGCAATTTCAGATTTGCAATACGTAGAGAAACTCAACAAAGTTCCAATAGCAGTTACTACAGCAACACTAGACCCATGATCGAAGACCTTATCGGAACCACGAACGGATCAACCCGAAATTGACGAACCAAAACTTCACTCAAACCAGCAAAGAAATCTGACAAAGTAAGCTAAACAGAGCTTTTTTAAAAAAAGACATTTTGGTGAAATTGGGATTTGTCTTTATTTTGTAGAAGAATATGAGATTTTAAAGGCAACATAATCAGAAGTGACCAAACCCAATCTCTTTCTGTTTCTGTCCTTTCCGTTTTTCCCCCTTTCCCAATTTCTTTCTCGTTTTTTTTCTTCTTTTCCCATGTCTGTTTCTCGTTGTTCTCTGTATGTGTGTGTGCGTTGTCTCTTTTTTTTTTGAGAAGAAGGGATGTGGGGTTTGAGGGTGAGGGCTGAATTTTGGTGAAGGGGGGCGTTCTTTCTGTGTGTTAGCTGCCGATTTCTAGGGGCATGGACCTTTGACAGTTCTTTTTTTTTTTTTACTCTTGAAACCATGTCCATCATACTTTTCAAATTTGGGAGTCTTGAAATCAGGTGGCAAGTGGACATCGGGGAACATACATAAATCCTTGAAGGCAATACTCTTCTGACCTGTTAACCCTTGCATGTTTTTCAACTGTTGTTCTAAGCTTTTCACTCTTTGGGTCATTTCTCCCTGTGCCATCTTTTGGGCAGGCTTCTCAATCTTTGCAGGAAGATCAAATAGGTACGAGTGGTACTCAGGAGAGTGGTACTGTTCTTGTTGGGTAGCAAACTGTGACTTTTCCTCTATACCACCGTCGGTTGTGGTACGGCGAAGACGGGCATAACAATAGTGGTTGTCTGATTTGTTGCCAATGGCACACTTTGGAAGCGCGCAACAGAAGTTCCAGCTATAGTCGTACGGTTGGGATAAAAACTGAACCCAGGTGGATATGATTCATCAGACGATGAAACCGGAGTGATAGTAGTTGAGATGGATGTGAACTCTGGAAAACCATGAATAGGAAGAGGTGGTCCTTGGCCATTGGCCCATACTTGACACATTTCAGTCATTTGCTGCTTCAGTACTCTATTTTCCTCAACCACAGTAGACTCTTGTTGAACCCTTTGACCCTGAGCCTCTTGAGCACTCGTAACAACTTCGATGTCAATTGTCATTTTTCCTTGGTTTTTGTGTTGTCAGCTTACCACAAACCGACAACCTCAAACTTTCTTCACAATTCAAAACAAACAACATGTTAGAATGGTCACTCTTCTCTTTTCTTTCTTTTATTTTTGTTTCTTTTTCTTTATTTTCTCTCCTTTTTTTTTCTTTTTTTTTCTTTTACCATTCGATCGAACCTGATGTGGGTTGCCTACGTATCATGTGGGAACATGAATTAGATATTGCGTAGTTCGGAAAGATTAGGAATAAAGTGAATAAACTAACTCCTTTTTTTTGGATTTTGGACTTTTTTTTCAAAAGGAAGGCATATAAAGAAGAAAGAAAATTTTTGTTGATTTCGATTTTTTTTTAAGTTCGAAAGAAAAACTACTAAAGAAGAAAAGAAATTTTTTTGATTTTTGGACTTTTATTTTGAATTTATGAAAGAAAGACTTCTAAAGAAAAAGAAATTATTTTTGAATCTTGAATTTTCTTTTCAATTTTCAAATGGTGAATGAAAATATTTTTGGATTTTGAGAAGAAATTAAAAGAAAATATTTTTGGATTTTTATAAAAATTGGGGTCTAGAAGAAAGGCTTTCTAAAGGAGGAAGTAAAGGAAAATATTTTTGGATTTTTTTTTGAAAATTGTGGGCCGGAACCGATGAGGTTTGCCTACGTATCTCACATCCGGTGAGAATTAGACCCGCGTAGTTCGGTCAGTTGTGACATAATTGGAAAAAACATATATTGACTCCCTTTCATTTTGAAATACATTTTCTTTTTCTCTCTCCTTTTCAAAAAATTTTGCAGAGTTTCGAGGCATTTTTCAAATATCGGGATTTTCAGAACCGGGTGAATTCTCTATCCTACCTCACTCTTGGTTTTTCTATTGTTTTTCTTTCCTTAGCTGGTCAACAAATAAGTTGAAACAAATAAATGCACACATAGCAGGTAAGATGGATCAGGATGGTCTTTTACTTCGGGTACACCTGTCCTAGACGGATCCAACCCCTGTGTTGAGTCCCCTAAGTCAAATGCACGTGATGCAAACAAGCGTTCCTACTAGGGATCCGGCATGATATTTTGTTATTCTAGGTTTAAACCTGGGGATGTGTTCTGGACATGGCTTACCCAAGCGGACAACTTGAGCCGAGGTGGGAGCGACGTACCGGGAGCACGAAAGTCTACCCGGCCTAGTGGCTGATCCATCCTCGTTCTATTTGGTACGACCTCTAACAGAAAAGCGGGCCGCGCAAACGTGTGCACCATTTTTTTTAGAAGACTTAGAGGGGAGGCGTAAGAAGACAGTTTAATACAGTTCAAATAATATCAAAGCAGTAAATGAGAAGCAATTAGCACATTAGGCCCACAAATACAGTAATATCAACAATTAATAAAGCCAAGTAAAAATCACATTAACAAGCTCGAATGCTGAACCCTGAACCAGAGATTCTGGGTTCTTATCCCTAGCAGAGTCGCCAGAGCTGTCACACCTCCTTTTTCGCGAAAGGGTATAGGGAGTTTTTCCAATAAAAGTGACAATAATCGAAATGGGATTATTTATTTAAATTCAGAGTCGCCACTTGGAATAATTATATGGTGTCACAAGTCACCGGTTTATTTTTAAATCCCAAATCGAGGAAATTTGACTCTTATTTATGGTCTGCGAACACAAAAGACCGGGTAAGAAATTATGTTAACACCGGAGAAGTTGTTAGGCATTCCCGGGTTACGTGGTTTTAGAACGGTCGCTTTAATCATACATGGCTTAATCAATTTATCTAATTACATGTTTTAGAACCTATGTGCATTTTACCACTTTTAATTAAGAAATTATCCTAAAACGAGTCACGCATACGTGTACCCATTTCGTTCGGTGCGTCAAGAATCATGTCACGCTTACGTGTACACAATTAATCACGCTTTGTCGATATTAAGAAAGTTTAGCCGAAGTTGCGCGAACGCATACCTCGGTTAATTTTAAAAAACATAATTATACCACGCGAACGTGTACACAATCACGATGATAGATGATTAGTTAAGAACGCGCCTAAAGCATCCTGCGAATATTCCAAAGTTATTTATTCTAATCTAATTTGAGATTATTGAGAGGCCATGAATTATGAAACTATTTGTCGGATAAGTGATAGAGTTAATCACTAAAATTATTTACAAGGTTGATTCTACTGCCAGAATGCTTATAACTTGCTAACAATTGTTAATTTGGTTGCTAATCTTTGACATGCGAGTAAATACACCGGCTTATGGTTTATTAAGGAAATGGGTTTAGCAAGTAAATTCATTTGGCCCACATTCTCTCAAAACCGAGCGAGAATTCTTAATCTTGTCTCCAGTAACACAAACGGGCCCAACTGCAAATTAATCACACGGCACATCTCAATTTCACAAGAACAAATACCGACCCACCAGTAAAGCACAAAACCAATCTTCCTAAATTCCAAACCAAGTTCAATTATAATGAAATCTTATTCACCTAATCTATTTGACAACTAACTAGAAACACACAGATGGAATCCAAAATCATGACTATTACCACTAATTGCAATTTTAAAGCTAATGAAGAGAAATTAGAAATCAGTATAGCATCACGATAATTTTTCAAGCTAAGAACAAATCAACCCATAAACATATAAATAGTGCACCAGTAATGTAAGCTCGACAACATTAAACATCACGCCATGTACGAAATAAAGATTAAAAGCAGAAATGGACCTTGATTAAAGCAATTTCAGATTTGCAATACATAGAGAAACTCTACAACGTTCCAATAGCAGTTACTACAGCAACACTAGACCCATGATCGTAGACCTTATCGAAACCACGAACGGATCAACCCGAAATTGACGAACCAAAACTTCACTCAAACCAGCAAAGAAATCTGACAAAGGAAGCTAAACAGAGATTTTAAAAAAAAAGATATTTTGGTGGAATTGGGATTTGTCTTTATTTTGTAGAAGAATATGAGATTTTAAAGGCAATAAAATGAGAAGTGACCAAACCCAATCTCTTTCTGTTTCTGTCCTTTCCGTTTTCCCCCTTTTCCAATTTCTTTCTCGTTTTTTTTCTTCTTTTCCTAGGTCAGTTCTCGTTGCTCTCCGTATGTGTGGGTGCGTTGTCTCTTTTTTTTTTTTGAGAAGAAGGGATGTGAGGTTTGAGGGTGGGGGCCGATTTTTGGTGAAAGGGGGCGTTCTTTTTGTGCGTGTTAGCTGCCGATTTCTAGGGTAAGGAATTAGGGATTTTAAAAGGTTTTAATTTGGGTGTAAAGGGTATTGGGCTCAATGTTTTGGGCTATCCAAAATTGGGCCTTTCCAACCCAAAATCTTGCTTTTTCTACAAATAATGTAAAATTTATATAAAATACATAACTAACTTTAATTAATTAAAATAAATAATATTATATTGTGAAACTTATTTTTGGTAATTTTCAAGATTATATAAAATAAAAATAGATAAAAATAGGTAAAAATAGTATTACTACATTATGTACTAATTAACCTTAAATTAAATAGACTTGAAACTATTTTTGTGTTTTCGATTTTTTTTTTCAAAATACTAAATAAAATAACAATAAAAATAGTATATTAGAATCCTAGAAAAATTCAAATAACTCAAATAAATATATAAAATATGCAAAACTGCTAATATAGCTTCAAGACGTAGTGGGTCAAAAATTACATGTCTACATCCGTATTCAAACGCACAAAGGTATCTATTACTAGGGAGAAGCGGACCCGAGATTATGTACCCGAGCGCTCCTTATCATTCAACGATGAAGAAGCAGAAGGCATTTCTCAACCACACAATACGCTCTAGTAATTTCTATCTTTTTAAATAAAGTTCAAGTTAAGCGTGTTTTAGTGGATCCAGGTAGTTCGGCGAATATCATCCGATCGAGGGTCGTGGAGCAACTCGGCCTACAAGATCAAATTGTGCCCGGAGCTTGGGTCTTAAATGGCTTCAACATGGCCAGTGAAACAACTAAAGGAGAGATTACTCTGCCAGTGAACGTGTCCGGAACCATTCAAGATACCAAGTTCCACGTGATCGAGGGCGACATGAGGTACAATTCCCTACTCGGGAGGCCTTGGATCCACAACATGAGGGAAGTTCCTTCAACTCTTCACCAAATGATGAAATTCCCGACGTCGGACGGCGTGAAAACAATGTACGGGGAATAGTATGCTGCAAAGGAAATGTTTGTAGTTGACGAGGTAATATCGGTATCAACGTCATCAACCTCGGAAAGGTCAAGCATCAAAGGTAAACAGGAACCCAAATAGCAATCACATCCACCAGTCTCGACAGAATCAGGAAAGCAGTAAATAGAAGAAGAAGAGGAGGATTTTCTGACCCCTCGAACCTTTATTGTACCCGAAGACTCTGACGCCACCAAATCAACGGTCGAGGAGCTGGAACATGTTATATTGATCGAGTACCCGCCCGAGTGAAAGGTATACCTGGAACGGGGTTAACTCCTGAACTCAGGAAAAAGCTTATTCAGTTTCTTATCGATAACATGGATTATTTTGCTTGGTCCCATTTAGACATGACAGGGATCCACCCAGAGGTAACAACGCATCGGCTAAGCCTTGACCCCAGGTTCAAACCGGTGAAACAAAAGAGAAGGCCCCGGTCCGAGGTAAAACATGCATTCATAAAGGATGAGGTAACTAAACTTCGCAAAATAGGGTCCACTCGGGAGGTAAAATACCCCGAATGGTTAGCCAATGTAGTCGTAGTCCCTAAAAAAGGGAACAAACTTAGAATATGTGTAGATTACAAGGATTTGGACAAGGCATGCCCTAAAGACTCTTTTCCACTGCCTAACATCAATCGCATGATCGATGCTATGGCTCGCCACGAGATCCTTACCTTTCTCGACGCCTATTCCGGGTACAATCAAATTCAGATGAACCCGAACGACCAGGAGAAGACCTCATTTATCATCAAGTATGGAACATATTGTTTCAATGTAATGCCCTTCGGGCTAAAAAATGCAGGAGCTACTTACCAACGCCTAGTAAATAAGATGTTCGAAGAACAAATAGGTAAGTCAAGAGAAGTTTATATTGATGACATGCTAGTTAAGTCCCTGCGCGTAGAGGACCATTTGTCTCATTTGCAGGAAACGTTCGAGATTTTGAGGAAATATAACATGAAACTCAACCCTGAGAAATGTGCTTCCGGGGTCGGCTCGGGCAACTTCCTAGGCTTCATGGTGTCAAATTGGGGGATCGAGATCAACCCCGATAAAATCAAGGCCATCAAAGACATCACCGTCGTGGACAGCGGAAAAAGCCATGCAGAGGCTAACTGGGCGGATAGCTGCTTTAGGCCGATTTATCTCGAGGTCATCACCGAAGCCACAGATTTTTCTCTTTACATAAGAAGAAGAATGATTTAACTTGGACCTCGGAGTGTCAACAAGTATTAGAGGAATTAAAATGATACATATCAATAGGGCTGCTTATTGGGCGGATTGGGCGGTTATTTACTCTTAACGGTTTGGCTTATCGGTTATCGGCTTTTAAATGTATTAATCCGCTAGCCACCCGATAAGATATCGGGCGGATTGGTATCGATTTAGCTCTTATCAGACGGTTATCGGGTAGTTTATCGGCCTAATTCAATCAAAATAAAATAAAATTTAGTCTCTGTATATTTAAATAGGTGGTCGACGTACTAAGATGGACGAAACAGAAGAGACACCGTGATGGGTAAATCATCTGTCTAGAATCTTATTTATGTTTATGCACATTGGCCTTAGTCCATGTGAAAGATTTCCAGTTGGCCATTGTTAAAACAAATGTTCGTCATGCTTTGAATTCTAGATTGCCTTAAAACCCAGGCAAAGTTGATGAAGCAGTGGTGTAACTGGTATTGTTATCTTGTTTCAGACAGCAAATTCTGTCTTTTGTCACAGTTAGATGATTCCTTTTATTTGGTTTTCTTTTATTCTAATTCACTTTGATAGAGTACTGGAGGAAGAAGGGTTTTTGATTATTTAATATATACATGGATAAAAATAAATTTCATATATATATATATTCTTAACGGGTTAGCGGATTATCCATTAAGAAAATTGAATAATCCGCCCCCAAACCGATAAGCCGTTAATAAAAAAAAAATTCAATCCGTTCCCCGTCCGTTAAACCGTTAACACGATACCAATAAGCCATTAAGCTTCGGTTTCGGTTCGATTTTGAACACCGCTATATATCAAGCCCACCGTTGCTTCACACCCCGAAGGCAGATGAGAAACTCTACTTATATTTGGCGGTGTCAGAAATCGCGGTAAGTGGTGTCCTAGTTTGAGAAGACCAAGGTACGCAATTTCCCGTTTACTATGTAAGTCGAACCTTAGGGGAAGCAGAAACTAGATATGCACACTTAGAGAAAGTAGCACTTGCACTAATAAGCGCTTCTAGAAAGTTGAAACCATACTTTCAATGTCACCCAATATGTGTGTTAACCACTTACCCACTTCGTAATATTTTGCACAAACCCAAACTTTCGGGTCGATTGGCCAAATGGGCCGCCGAACTCAATGGGTACGATATCGAGTATCAACCCCGAATGACCATCAAGTCTCAAATTTTAGCGGACTTCGTGGCCGATTTCACGCCAACCCTCGTACCCGAAGTTAAAAAGGAACTCTTGTTAAAATCGGGCACATTATCGGGGGTATGGACCCTTTTCACAAATGTTGCTTCTAATGTGAGGGGTCCGGGCCAGGCATCATTTTGAAGCCACCCACAGGTAGCACTATTAGGCAGTCTATCAAAACTCCTAGGTTGACTAACAATGAGGCAAAGTACGAGGCCATGATTGCAGGTCTCGAGCTAGCTAAAAGCTTGGGGGCAGAAGTCATTGAAGCCAAGTGCGACTCTTTATTAGTGGTGAACCAAGTAAACAAAAGCTTCGAAGTTCGAGAGGATAGAATGCAAAGGTATTTGGACAAGATACATGTAACTTTGCACTGCTTCAAGGAGTGGACTCTATATCACGTACCTCGAGAATAAAATAGCGAGGTCGATGCACTTGCAAATTTGGGATCATCAGTCGAGGAAGACGATATCATCCCGGGGATTGTCGTCCAATTATCGAGATCTGTGATCGAGGAGGGTCATGCCGAGATAAACTCTACAAGCTTGAACTGGGATTGGAGGAATAAAATATATTGAATATCTAAAGAACGGAAAGCTCCCATCGGACCCTAAAGAGTCGAGACCAAAGCTGCCCGATTCACATTGGATGAAGATAGAACATTATACAGAAGGACATTCGATGGACCATTGGTGGTATGTTTAGGGCTTGATGATACCGATTATGTTTTACGAGAGATCCATGAAGGCACTTGTGGGAACCACTCTGGCGCCGAATCTTTAATTCACAAAATCATTAGAGTAGGGTACTATTGGGATAACATGGAAAAAAACACTAAGGAGTTTGTTCAAAAATGTGATAAATGTCAAAGGTTTGCACCGATGATCCATCGGCCCGAAGAACAACTTCATTCAGTCCTATCCCCATGGTCATTCATGAAATGGGGGATGGATATCGTCGGCCCTCTGCCGATGACCCCAGGTAAAGCTAAATTCATTTTGTTTATGACTGACTACTTTTCTAATGGGTGGAAGCACATGCCTTCGAAAAGGTTAGAGAAAAAGAAGTTATAGATTTCATTTGGGACCATATCGTGTGTCGATTCGGGATACCTGCTGAAATTGTATGCGACAACGGAAAGCAATTCATCAGCACCAAGGGAACGGAGTTCCTCGAAGAACATAAAATAAAAAGAATCTTATCAACGTTGTATCACCCAAGCGGAAATGGACAGGAAGAATCAACGAAGACTATCAGTCAAAACATAAAGAAAGGGTTGAGCGATGTAAGGGGAAATGGAGAGAAGTTCTACCCGAAGTTCTTTGGGCGTATCGAACGACATCGAAGTCCAGCACGGGGGCAACCCCGTTCTCCTTAGTATATGGCTCCGAGGCCTTAATTCCATTCGAGGTTGGGGAACCTAGCGCCAGATTTCGACATGCAACAGAGGAATCAAATCACGAGGTCATGAATACTAGCCTCGAACTATTAGATGAAAAATGAGAAGCTGCACTTGTTCAGATGGCTGCACAGAAGCAAAGAATCGAGAGATATTACAATAAAAGAGCCAATATTCTCCACTTCGGAATCGGGGACTTAGTTCTAAGGAAAGTCACCCTCAATACTCGAGACCCAAACGAAGGGAAACTAGGCCCGAATTGGGAAGGACCATATCAACTCATCGGTGTCATCGGAAAGGGATCTTATAAACTTGGCACTATGGAGGGAAAACAATTGCCAAACAATTGGAATGTATCGCTAATCAAACAATATTATTGCTGAGGTATGACATTCTCCCTTTTCTATTTGTATTTGATACTAACTTATTGCATGTGTTTGATCGGGGCTTCAAGAAAACTCTTCAACACAAAGATCTTAGGTTTTAAAGCACGTGTTGCACTCTTTTTCCCTTATATCGGTTTTTATCCCGAATGGGTTTTTCCGGCGAGGTTTTTAACGAGGCAACAATTATGTGCTACCTAAGAAAAATTCAACAGTATCCAAGGCTTCTTTTCAATCAACCTCGAATACTGGGGAGCATCACCCTCGGAGGTTATATTTTCGAGAAAAATACTTCACGTCAAAGGGTCTTGATAGGGAAACTTTGTAATGGGCCAAAAACAGTCGAATGAACCGTGTCCATATAGATTAGTCGAGCCCTGATGGCAAAACATGTACGCATGTATAAATTATCTAAAGAAGCATTCCTTCTATATCAAACACTTTGTGTCTCAAAGAAAAATTTGCACTATATGAGCTCCATACTTATGATCTTGTGAGAAATGGCTCAAGGGCCGAGCGCAAACATACTTCGAACACTCGGGGACTGCACGCTCAAATTATCTAAATTTGAAGTCACAAGACCTCAAAGAGGCACCCCTCGACATATAGGCCAAGGCCATCATACTCGGGGACTAACATTTCGAACAAGTTCAAAATGATATCGGGAAATAAGTCCAAGAGGCATACCCGAAGGCTACGGCCATATTGAAGGCTACGGCCGAAATAACGCGGCTCAGAGACGTCAAAATACCACAATAAACAATATGACTTCAAATACTTTGAAAAAACCGGTTAAAAGGCTATCCCCGACAAAACGATTAAAAAAGGGCTTCAATAAAATCAGCCCTCGAAAAACCTTAAGAGGTATCAAATTATCTTAACACAAACATGCTAAGGCACAAAAAGCAAAGGGGTCTCAATCGGCATCGGACCCTCAAAAAACCCAATGGGTAAAAAATACATGCTAAAGCATAAAGAAATTTTTACTAAGTCTTTTAAGCCGAAAAGAGAGAAATAATAGCCATCTTTTAAAGGTCATATCGGCCCAACCTAAAAGAACCTAAGGACCAAAACATTTAGAGTTCAAGACCTTGTTCTCACTCAACTCGGACCTAAGGGTCCCACTATTCCGAGCTCAAGTAAAATCGACTTGAATATAGCTCGAGGATTCATCATAAAAACTTAAGATGTATTCTATTATAAGTTTAAAACTTGCCTATTATTTACTAAAAAACCTAAGGGTTTGTTTTACTCTGAGTTCGAGCTAATTCTCACTCAATTATTGAAGTTATAACAACAAAAAATTTCGTAAGGCAAAAACAAAGCAGACTTTGCCACGGATCAGAGATAGAGCAGAAAGAAAGGGAACTTTTTATACATAGAAGGTATTTACAATGCCCACAAGGGGCCTTACACAAAAAAACAAAATCCTAAGGGCCTTTGAATCTAATAATCTTTTCACTTTTCAAATTTATTTTTCTGTCAAACAATTATGCCAACTTCCAATAAAAATAATCAACTGAACCAACAGAACCAACAGGAGGGAGGAACTCCAATCCCTTCACTGCAAAATTCTCCTCGACAGTCCTGGGAGGGGACACCTCAAAGATCAACATCACACATGAATGATCAACAAGGGGACGAGCAAACTACCGAGGATGCATTAAAATAACTAATTGCGGAACACGTCAACAACTCACTTCAAGCTTTTGTCAGTGGATTGCCAACTGCGTCACCAACTCCTCCTACAAACAATACCGCAACCATAAAAAACCCACGCTCAGGACTTGCTAATTCGGGAAGAGGAGTAACTCCTAGTGAATCTCGTGATGGAAGGTCAGGTACATCGAATAATTCTAATTTACAAAGTTTAGTACTAACTTTGCAGAAGCAGCTGAAGAAGAAGAATGACCGCATAGAGCAAATACCTGTCGTGGCACCCGTAATTAAAGGAGTGAATGTTGATAAATATTCACAACAGCCCTGGAAGCCAAGTGCAGCACCTATGCCGATTCCAAAGAAGTTTAAAATGCCTGACATTCCAAAGTAAGATGGAACGACCGACCCACGAGATTATGTAACTGCGTTTACAACTGGTGTGAATGGCAATGATTTAACCAAGCAAGAAATTGAGTCAGTGCTGGTAAAAAAAAATTGGCGAAACGCTCACGAAAGAAGCACTAACATGGTATTCTCTCTTACCAGAAAACTCTATTGATTCTTTTGCTGAGCTTGCGGATTCATTTATAAAAGCACATTTGGGAGCTCAAAAAGTCGAGAAGAGGATGGAGGACATCTTCAAAATAAAACAAGGTGATACAGAGCTGCTCAGAGAATTTGTAGATAGATTTCAGCGTGAAAGGATGACTTTACCGCGAGTCCTTGATAATTAGGCGGCCATGGCGTTTGCAAGTAACTTAAATGAAAAAAGCTCAGAAGCCACGAGGAGACTCAAGGAAAGCTTGCGAGAATTCCCTGCTACAACATGGAATGATGTGTACAATAGGTACAGCACGAAGATGCAGATAGAAGAAGACTCGATCATTCGAGCAATGGGTGATGAAAGAACAAATTCGAGACGACCAAAATCCGAAAAAGATCCGGTAAGAACAGGTACGAACCTTACATGGGACCAGCAGGACGTGATTCGTGTTCTAAACAGGAAAACCCAAGGTATGGTCTTAGATCAAGGGATAAGGACGCAGGTACATCATACAAGTTCGGAAAAGAACGAGACGCACGAGACATTAATGTTCATACAAATGAAAAAATTGGTGATTACAGTTTTAATATTAGTACTTCTGGGTTGGTAGCTATTTTAAGAAGCATTTGAGATAAGGTGCGGTGGCCAAAAGAAATGAGATCAAACCCCAATAGAAGAAATCCAGATTTCCGGTGCGAGTTTCATAACGACCACGACCATAAAACAACAGATTGCACATTGTTACAAGGCGAAGTAGAGCATTTCTTAAAACAAGGTTATTTGACTGACTTATTCAGTGAGAAAGGTAAGCAATCGTATATGAAGAATAGACAAGAGCCTCCAAAACCTCCATCACCAAAAAGGATGTTCAATGTGATAAGCGGAGGAGAGGAGGTCAATGGTGTGACGTATATAGCCACAAAAAAGACATCAAAAGTTACGGTTACCAACAGGAAGCAAGTTCGCCAAGTTTTGGAAGACGATAGTATAATGTTTGATGAAGCAGGTGCAGATGGCGTGATAATCCCTCACAATGATGCACTTGTAATATCTTTACTTGTAAATGATACTAATGTGAAACAAGTTTTGATTGATCTAGGTAGCTCCGTAAATATCATACTTCTGAGGGTGGTAAACGAGATGCAAGCTGATGACAAGATGGTGCCCAAAGCACATACCTTATCTGGATTCGACAATTCAAGCGTTATTACAAAAGGGGAAATAGTGCTTACCACATTTGCGGAAGGAGTTGTTAAGGATACGAAATTTCAAGTGATAGATACGGACATGACGTATAACATGATTCTGGGCAGGCCTTGGATTCATGATATGGATGTTGTATCATCTACTTTGCATCAAGTTATTAAATTCCCTTCATAATGGGGGATTAGGCAAATCCGTGGGATCAGCAGGCTTAAAGTATCAATTCAGTTGTGGATTCGAGCGTAGCAAATAAGAAATAGCAACTATAGAATTCAGTTGAGGATATAATAACACAAACCTCAACTGAAAGCGGACAAACGAACGTAGATTCAAGACCTGATGTCATTCAAGATCCAGAAGAGAATGAAAACATCAAAACAACAATTGAAGAACTCGAGGCTATCACACTTTCCGAGCAGTGGCCAGATATAAAAGTTTATATTGGAATGAAGCTAAGTCCGGAAACGAAAGGTAAACTTTTCAAATTTACGAGCTAATGCAGATTGCTTTGCTTGGTCGCATTCAGATATGACAGGTATACCATCGGAGGTGATGACCCACAAGCTAAATGAAGTTCCATCGTATCCGCCTGTCAAACAGAAGAAAAGAAAGCAATGATCCTTCAAAACTCAGGTAATTCAGGATGAGGTACAAAAAATTTTAAAAATTGGATCCATACGAGAGATAAAATATCCTAACTGGCTAGCTAATACTGTAGTAGTACCGAAAAAGAATGGGAAATGGCTAGTTTGTGTAGATTATACTGACTTAAATAAAGCTTGTCCTAAAGACTCATTTCCTTTACCGCAGATAGATCAACTAATTGATTCTACTGCATGACATGAGTTGTTGAGTTTTTTAGATGCCTATATAATCAGATAAAGATGAATCCATTATATGAGGAAAAAACCTCCTTTATCACGGACAAGGGGACTTACTATTATAAAGTCATGCCCTTCGGACTAAAGAATGCTGGAGCCACGTACCAAATATTGGTAACAAAAATATTTCAAGAACACCTGGGAAAAACTATGGAAGTCTACATCGACGACATGCTAGTCAAGTCAGCACAGGGGGGGGGGGGGATCATATCCAACATTTGTCAGATACTTTTCAGATTCTCCGCAAGTTCAATATGAAGTAAAATCCAGAAAAATTAAGCCTTTGACATGGCTTCGGGTAAGTTTTTAGGTTTCATTGTTTCTAACCGAGGTATTAAAATAAACCCTGCACAGATCAAAGCCATTGAAGAAATACCAGACATACTCACGAACAAAAAGGAAGTGCAGAGGCTGATAGGTAGGATAACAACTTTGGGAAGATTTATTTCTAAATCTTCGGAGAAAAGTTTTAAGTTCTTTTCAGTGTTGAAAAAGCAAAACCAATTTGAGTGGACTGATGAATGTCAACAAGCACTCAAAAATCTAACAACAAAAAATTTCGTAAGGCAAAAACAAAGCAGACTTTGCCACGGATCAGAGATAGAGCGGAAAGAAAGGGAACTTTTTATACATAGAAGGTATTTACAATGCCCACAAGGGGCCTTACACAAAAAACAAAATCCTAAGGGCCTAGTCCACTTTGGGAGCCGCATCTTTGGGAGACACATCTTCGGGAGCCGCTTCTTCGGGGACCTCATCCTCATCTCCTCCACTCTCGGATCCACTAGTAGAGTCTTTATCATCAGAGAGTAATGCTGCAGCCTCGTCCTCCAAAGCATTCGTATTCTTGATATCGGCTGAGAGGTCAAAGCCACGAGCAAGCACTTCCTCGAGAGTCTATCTCCGGGATTGTCACCTGGCATGATCGAAGCACACGATAATTTTACTTCAGCAGCAACAAAGATCTCCTGTGCCCGAATGTTGGTAGCCTAGACGTCAGCTCGGTAAGAGGCCATAAGCGCCTCTGCCTCAGATTTAGCCTTTGCAAGCTCGGCATCCAACTTAGCCTCGAGCTCCTAAATCTTTCGGATCCGAGCAAGCTTTCCCCCTTCACACTTTGAAGTTTGCATTCGATCAAAGTTAGATGGGCGTGAAGCGCGTCTTTCTCTGAGGCAAGACGATCCATATGTTGTTTCTACCCCAGGGTCTCGGCCTCTTTCGTCCTGGCCTCCTCTCGAAGCTGCTCCACCAGCTCGCCCTTCTGCTGAGCCTGCAGAGTCAAAATGTTAATCGCCAAGTCAAATGAATACGTAACAAATTCCCAAAAAGTTACATTACTTGCTCAATGAGCTCAGTCTGTTCTCGATGAGCCCTCGTCAGTTCGGCTCGGAGGTCCCTGATCTCCTCTTCTTTTTGAACATAGAGGAGTTTGAGGCTGTCTCTCTCCTCCACGAGATTCTTAAGTTCGGCCTCGCATCGGGATTTGGAGACGCTTCTCCATGGAGTGTCATGGCCTTCACGCAAAGGAAAAAAGTCAGACTTGAAAAATTGAGAATAAAACACAAGCATAATTATGGAGGCAGAAACTTACTTGTTTAAGAAGCTGCTGGGCCCCGTAAAAAATGAACGAAGCATCCGGGTCGGGACCATCTTCGACCCCTGTGAAGCACCCCTGGAAAATATCATTCCCTTCATGGGTCGTCCCCACGTCGGGAGTCTTCATAGCCTGAGCATCTCGGAACTGCCCTTCAGAGAAAGTAGGGCTAGGCGGCGATTCATCTATATTAATTATCCCAAGTGAATCACTTGGGACATTCTCTTCTCTTCGAGAGCATCGAAATTAGACCCTTCAGGCATACCCGCCAGTCGTACTTCACGGCAGGGTGCGCTTTTATCACCCCATGGCTCGGGGACTCTGCTCGGACTTCCCTCCGAGATTTCTTTGGTTCGCTGAACCGCATCAACCACCACCGGTTCAACAGCCTTTGAAGCTTCGGTGCTTCCCCTCTTCCGAGCTACCAGCAAGCAGTCGGCGTCCTCTCTTTATTCCTCCTCCTCCCGAAGTTGTTGAATCGCGTTAGCAGACAGGGCTGCAGGATCGACCCTCGGGTTTTGAACCCTACTTTTTCTGGGCTTCGAGATATTTGGAGGCGAGGCCCTTTTCCTCTTCTTCTCTTTGGTTGGCCTCAGATCTCCTCTTCACCAGGCGGAGGCGGCCTCATAACAACATTGTCTCCGAGGCCTGCATGATGAGAAACTAAGTATTTTATAGAGAAGTCAACATGTGAACAAAGGAACTCACTGTGGTTTTCAGCTTCCCACCGACCCTTGGCTAAATCATGCCAACAACGCTCAACATGTGAAGAAGTAGAGGCCAGTTGTCGAACCCAACCTTCGAGGTCCGGAATCGCACCAGGAAGGGGAAGCTGCACCATGAAAAAGAAATTAGATCGAATGAGAATAAAGAAAGCAAAATAGTGAACATCATCGATGGAGTTGTACTTACATTTCATGTTCCATTCCTCGGGGAATGGCATTCTTTCGGCAGGGATTAGGTCAAAGGTCTTGATTCGGACGAACCGGCCCATCCATCCTCGGTTCTTGTCCTCATCAATGCTCGAGAACAGCGCCTTCGTGGACTGACTCTGGAGCTTTATCAACCCACCTCGATAAAGGCGAGGGCTTTATATCAGATGTTCGAGGGTAAAAGACATCCCCTTGACCTTGCTTGAAAAAGATCTAAGCAAAATGACAATGCGCCAGAAAGAGGGGTAGATCTAGCCAAGGGTCACCCAATATTGGCGACAGAAATCGAGTATGACCGGATCTACGGGACCCAATGTGAAAGGATAAGTACACACATTTAAGTACCCTTTCACATGGGTAGTGTGTCCTCTTCAAGGGAAGGAATCACCACCTCCTTGTTTTCCCGCTTGCAGTCCTCTTTCTCCCGCTCGAGATCGTCTTCAGATATTGAGAAGATGTATCGAGACATGGGCTTACATCGGCCTGAAAATGATGAAGGTCTTTCGACTTTGAAATCAGAAGACAGCTCGCATGGCCCAGGAACGCACTCCTCGATGCGAGGCTCCACCGGCGTTTTATCACCGGCCGACTGCGATGAGGAGGCCTTTTCTTTCTAAGGGATAGTTTTAGATGTTCTAGCCATCACTGTTGTGGAATTCAGGAAAGGAGAAGAAGTTGATGTTATGACAAACACAAATTAAAGAGGAGGATGGACTTAAAGAAAATTGAGAAGCTTGTAGATATTTGGGAAAATGTTTTGGAAGTAAAGATTGTAAAGATTGAGAAATTGATCTATTTTTAGTGGCCACTTAAACGGTTTGAGGAAACTAGTGGCCGACCATCAGCCACCGTTAATTAATGGCCTTGGGAGTTATACGGTCGCGACCCTTCAGTCACTTCTGACGCTGACGTTATGGAATTGACATCATAATCGAGGTATCGGAGAATCGAGGATCAAATTGTTTCTTATCATTTCACTCTAAAAACGCGGGGACTATCTGTATACAGTCAAAATGAGGTATGCCTCGATTTCGTAGGCTCGAGGAGTTGCTTCGAGAATAAGCTCAAAACGGACCTGACTCGAGCCCAATGGCGGAGTATAGAACTTGAGGATCAAAGTGCTCGATGAAAACCAAGGCCGAGTATAACCAACCTCGAGTAAGGCGTAATAACGGAATGTCGAGATATTAGCAACCAACCGAAGATCTCGGCTGATATCTCGGAATTGATCATACCAAGCGGTTATTGGCGCCAATCACGGGATTTATTTCCGTAATTAGAAGTGTACCTTATTTAGGACACCCCTACTATATAAAGGGTAGCCCATTCATTTGTAAGATACGTTTTGACTTATAAGATAATGCATACACTTTATTCTCTAGCTGTTTTATTCATTGTTCATCAGGGTTGCTTTGTAACTTGCTATTCATACTATTCCACCTCGAGGTTGTCATAGCTCGAGGCCGATATTGGGTTTGCGCACTGGTTTGACTTATTTTATTCTTCAATTTATATATTTAATTCCTTGTTTATCAATCGGTATTGGATTAAATCATATATCCTTAAAACCACAAAATAAGTTTAATTGTTACTCGGATTATAGGGTAAACAGAGTTAAATTAAAAAATAGTATTTAAAATTTAAAATTATATTTGGATATGCATTTTATTAGAAAAAATATTGCAGTTTTGTGAGGGAAAATAAATTTTACTTGAAAAACTGGTAAAACCACCTTTTCAAATTGAAAGTCACCCCAACATGATTTGAAAATAATTTTTGAGAAAAAGGAAAAAAGAGCTATGTCCAAACGGCTCCTAAAACATTTCAAAATTTTACTAAGTATGCGTTTGGACATAAAAATTACTACTCCCTCCATTCCAATTTATGTGAACCTATTTGACTAGGCACGAAATTTAAGAAAAAATGAAGACTTTTGAAATTTGTGGTTTAAAACAAGTCAAAAAGGGACCCAGACTATTTGTGTGGTTGTAAAAGCTTCTCATTAAGGGTAGAATTATAAGTTTAAGTTAAATTGTTTCCAAATTTAAAAAGGGGTCATTCTTTTTTGAACGGACTAAAAAAGAAATAGGTTCACATAAACTGAAACGGAGGGAGTATAAGTTTTGGTAAAAAGTTAATATTTCAATTAAATTGAAAAGTGGTATTTGGAATTTGAAACTATATTTGGACATGCATTACAGTTAAAAAATATTGTAGTTTTATGAGTGAGGAGAAAATTGAAAATTATAACTCATTTTCGAAAAATTTCTAAAACTTGCAAAATGTCATGGACAAACACATTTTTTAAAAAAGAAAAAAGAAAAATTTATAGACAAACGGGTCCTAAATATTTTTCACAAATTTTGAAAGAAACACAATCGATCTTAGAAATAACTTCACTTTTAACAAAAAATTACTAGTACACAAACAAACTTAGAAAAAAGTTATTTTGGCACGACACTCATGATGAGTTTAGTCGTCACAGTTTTCTTATGTAAATTTTGATACCTGTTACCCCCCTATTTGTTTACTAATTATCCTATTATTATAAAATTTACTTATTAGTCACTGTTCGTAACCCACTTATTTAGTACTATCCAGTAATAGGTCTACTAATTGATTACTACCCTACCTCATGATTTTGTGGTCAACTAATTTCAGTTAGCCACAAAATTCTTATTTATTTTGTAAATACTTCCTGTTAGTTAACTGTATTTGTAAAATAATTCTGAAAATATAAATGAATATAAACAGAAATGAACATAAACAGAAATGAACAACGAAATAATAGAAAACCAATTCGAGCCAACTGAATTCACAGTGTTTCCTTAAGGAATTTAATCCCCTCCTAGTACCCAATGTTATGGATTATTTCCTCCCAGGATAGAATGAATTACACACTGGTGTAGTGGTACTTCAAACCCCAGTGTTTCAGCGAACACAAAGTTCGGTAGCAAATCACACTTACTTTTGCTTTGTTTGATGCTAAAAGTATGCAGAAGAAGGAGAGAAAACTCAGAAAATCGTAGTGAAATTCTGAGCAGAATAGTGTTGTATTTATAGCCAAAGTTGGGCTGAAATCTGAAGAGGTGCAACTCTTCAGAATGGTTGTTTATGCAAAATGCCCACAGCATAAATGCCATTACATAAATGGCCATTTACTCAACAATAAAGAGGGGAAATTGAAGAGGGTAGTTACTTTTCTGTTACCACAACAGAAAAACGGATTGGATTTAATATTAATATTTTGTTATTGAAACAAATATTTAATAATATTTCTGTTAATATTTTACAATTAACAAATAAATTTGGTCTAAAAAGTTAATCAATCAATCATTTGACCAAATCCGTAGCCGTAGCCAAGCGAGCGACGACGACGGCGCGAGGCTTGCCTTCTTCTCAACTCTTTAAGAGCTAGAAGAAGAGCAATTGCTTATATACCAATAAAAAACCTCTTCCTCTTCCAATATGGGACAATGCCCATTTGCCAAGGGGGGGACTTAAAATTTCACTCAAAAATTTCATTTCCCTCCATTTCCCATTCACCCTCTTTTAAGTATTTAATATATTAATTAAATACATCCAAAACCCAACACTTCCTACCCCTATATATATAGTAATGTTTCTTCCTTTCAATGTATACATAAAATTGGTGTAATTGAGACTGAAAAAGAGTGCCGTGAGGAGGAAATGAGTTTAACTTTTAAGTATCCCAACCTGTTCACTACAAAAAGAAGAGTGTTTTTACTTGTTAAATGAAAGAGTTCTTGCAGTGAAGCTTTGGATTCAATAATTAACGGGATTTATTTGAGTTTAAAATATTATCAATCTGAAGAAGACAAGATAATTTAAAATATTAGTGCATGACATGCATCCATGTAGAAATTATAAATTTTACGTATTCTTATCAGCAAGATTTTTCATTATTTACTCTTAAAATTGACCACATCTCCTTTCTAGGATGCATAAACGACGACATTTAAGCAAAGTTGAAAATGACATGTCCAAATTTCCTGAAACAATAATGATGATAATAATAAATCATAGTAGGAGTAGCTAAGCTAGTAATAGCGAGGGGTTTTGACACAATTACCTACAAAAACAAAATTATTTACCCTTATCTATCCATTTATTTTTCTACCCATAAACTAATTATATTTCCTACCTATAGTAGTTTTTATGGGGAATTTTTTCTTTATTCTCCAATTCTTTTTTATTTCTATGCTTCTTTTCTTTTTTCCTTTTTTTCTTTCTTTTCTCCTTTTCTTTTTTCTCATTTTCTTCCTATTTTTTTTTTATTTTTTCTCTTTTATTCATTTATTTTTGCCCAAATCGTATTATTATTATTTTTACCATAACTTATTTCACACTCAAATTTGACTCCTTCTTTATTTTATTTTTATTTTTATTTTTTTCTTTATTTCTTATTCCTTTTCTAATTCCACGTGATTGCCATGCAAACCTTGATCTCCTTCCCTACAAATATCAGTACATACTCTACCGTTAGCAGTAACACCAACCAGTGATGGAGCAAAAAAACATAATCTCCGGCCACTAAATCTCCACATATACTAGTTAGAATAGAAATGATAATAAAATATTGGAAATGCAATAAAAATATAAGTAGCAAAAAAGACTTCTAGTACCATATGATACCAATATGTTATACATGTATACCAACAGAGTATATGATTGCTCTAGAATATTGCTACAACTATATGTGACTATACTACTGTACCAAAACATTAAAGGATACTATAAAAGTATGAGGAAATCACATGCTCGCATTGCAAGCTAAATATTAGCAAAGCAACTTGCTCATTCCATATACTAACAGGGTATACAGTTGTATGAGTCGTTCCAACAATTGCCTGTAATTATAAAAACTATTACATAATACACATAATCTATATCCATCAACACAAAATTCCAGCACTGCAAATCACGTTCATATAAATAATTTCAGAATATAATTCACTTAAAAATACAACCAAAACAACCAAAAAAATGTTCAAACTACCATATGATACCAATATGGCATATAACTATACCAACATGGTATACAGTTTTACTGTTTAATTCCTCGCAACTATATTACTATACTACTATTACATAACACACATGCATAAAGAGAAAAATTAAAAAATAGTGTACCACATATTAATATAATAAAGTATTTCAAGATATTGTACTATATTACTATTATTAAAAGAAAATCAAGTATTGTACTAATAAATGCAGCTAATACTACCAAAAAATGATTCAACTAGCATATGATACTAATATAATATATAGCTATACTAATAGGGTATATAGTTGGAATGAATTGTATACCAAAATGGTATATTTGTATACTATTTGAGTATACAATACAAATTCGTCTTCTTCTCTTGTTCAACTATATTTCAACCCAAACTTCTAAAATCTACTACAAAATCTCCACCAAATTGACTAAAACTTTAGCTACAACCTCCAATCAACTTTCCAAACAAACCCATATAGATCGGATCAAAATAATTAAAAACTCAAACAAACCAAGTTATGAGTTTCAAGCTTCAAGGTCCTTCAATGGTGGATTTAAATTTTTGTACAATAAATCTCCGAAAACCAGTTTGGATGAAGAGAAAGAAGAAGGTATTCAATAGTCAAAATATCAAGTGCCTATGTTTATTAGCTAATAGGGTATTCAATAGTCAAAATAGGGTTTGAGAGTAATAATCTCCACAGGAGGAGATTCGGAACTCTCCACCAAGTTTGTTAATCAATCAGCCAAACCCGAATGAGTCACTCATGCCAGTTCGAGGAGTTGATGAACTTCCAAAGCCACCAGTCGCAAACAGACGTAAGATTATTGGGAAATAACCGGGTAAATAGTTTGGGAAGCATGGGTATGAGTAATAAATAGTTTGGGCATGAGTATTAAAGAGTAAATAGTTTGGAATTAATGAGTATAAAGTGAGATTTTCTCTAATAATTAGGGCGCAATACTTGTTTATGGTGCTTTTGGACACAAATGCTAATGGATTAGCACTTGAATTTACTCTCGTTCCAAAGTTATATCCACTAGATTTGCAACTTGCCATTTGTAGGTGGTGTTATGTCGTTATCCAGTTTCTTACTTTCTTTTACTCCTACTATAAGTTCGAAAACTACAAGTCAAGATGGTCTGGTCCCATGAAAAGAGCATTAATCTACTTTTAACGCATAATAATTGCTGTTTTCCTAAGTCCCATGATAATTGCTGTTTTTGTTCTCTTCCTTCAAATAACAAACCAAAATTTTGTGATGTATCCTGTAGGTTGTAAACATGATACTTGAGATTTAGGAGGTAGGTTCTCAATAATAAACGAAGAACAATAAAAATAATCCATAATAATCGAATAAAAGATGAGCCCAACAAGCAAGTTTGTTGTAAGGTCTGCGTACACACTATTCTCCCCAAACTCCATTTATGGAATCAAACTGAGTTTGTTGTTGTTTGTTGTTGTTGTAGTATTCTGACTTTTGTGCACATAAACAAAGGACATTTATCTATGAGTTTATTAATTGATGTTGTAACTGTAAATAAGAGTGAAACGAAAAACTACTAGGAGTAGTTTGCAGCTGTTAGTGTCTACACTTGTTTTTTTTTTCTCCTTCAAATCACAAATTAAACTAACAGCTTGTTTGGATGTTTGTTTCCCATTCTATCTATTGTATTGTTATCCCAATGTTTGTTTTGATTGTTTAGTTAAAATTGATTGTATTGTATTGTTAAATCTATTATTCTGGAACAATGAAGAGTCCCATTTTTTGAAACAACCGATTTGATGTTGTGGGATTGTTTCCTATTTTTCTTTCCAATTATGCACTATCTTATTACTTTATAATTCTATCTTACCCTTTATTTTCTTTATTTTATTTTAATCCAAATCTCCTAACCTATAACCTACGTCATACGGTAGCATGGTCTTCTATTTATCGGATAATTCTCCACCTGCGGTTATTAGCTCCGCGAGACTTCTATATTTTTTTGCTCCCGTTAATGCGTCTAGAGTGCTACTCCCTCCGGTCCACAATAATTGACCAATTTGCTTTTTTATTTTGGTCCAAAATAAGAGTCCATTTATATAACCAAGAAACAATTCAATTTGTTTTTTTCAAAATTACCCTTATATACGTATTCCTAAAAAGTCATTTACTCCTTACATTGACTATACTACAACATTCAATTAAGGGTAGTTTAGACATACTAACTACTTTTGTCTAGAATTTAGTATTTCCTTAATGGGTGTGCCCAAAGTAAATTGGTCACTTATTGTGGACCGGAGGGAGTAAAAGAAATAAATATAGTTCAAAAGAAGGTGATGAGACTTGTTAAGTCATCAAATGAACTTCTTAAAAATGAATCTTTTCTCATTGGGAGTTGGCTGTTTCATTCATTTTGTCCTTCTTCCGCTTTCAACTCCAACGTCAAGTATAGGTTTTGCCTTCTTTTTGTTTTGTTCTTTCTTCTACTTTGATTATTAACTACGATTTTAATTACTTTATCTCCACTTAGCTGTATAATATTGATTTTTAATTCCAATTCTAATTACTTAATGTGTAATTCTTGATAATACAATTGAGGGTATTTTAGTAAACTTGTCAGTTACAGTACAATATGATACAGTCAAACCAAACATCAAAGTGTTATTTGACAATAGCGAACAATACAATCTGTCCAAATATTATATTCATAAAACGTTACAATACAATACCATACAATACGATACGTTAAACGATGGGTAACAATAATCCAAATAGAGTGTAATTTTTTTTAAACGTTAATTCTTGAAATTTAGGAGATAGGTTTTCAATAATAAATGAATTAAGATAATCCATAAAAATAGAATAAAAGATGAGCACAAATACCCAGGGGCCTTCTTTTTTGTAGCTTCCATATTTTTCAGAAACCACTATGTTTTAGTAATTATTAGCTTGTTATATCTATCATTTACTAAATTACTTTCTATAACTATATTTTTAGTTGTTATAGATTGTATTCGATGTATTTTGCTACTGTATTCATGAATACAATAGCAAAACTCGGCGGAAAACAGGGGAGTCCAGCTAAGCAGAAATGTATTCGACTGTATTCGCGAGCTGTATTCGTGAATACATTAATGGAATTTGCGAAAAAAGGGGTATTCAGCTGTTTAAAAACAGAAAGTGAATCAATTAACGCAATAGACTCCTAATATAATTCAACAAACTCAATTATAACACACAAAATTTGTATTTTCAGTTATAGAAAAGATTCTCAACCGAAAAACACCCCAAAACAGAGCAATCTTCAGAGATTCAATCCATCCTTTCTTTTTTAGTGGAATCTTTACTAAAATATTTTTTAGTGGTAACTTTATAAATAGATTTATATATTGAAATTATATAATTACATTGAATACAGTTAAATACATAAAAATACATTGAATTCATGAAGTATAGCAGGTCATGAGTAGTGCAAAAATATATGAATACATACTGCAGATACATTTGAATACATATATAGATCTGAATATAGAAATTACATTAATTAAGAAAAACATATGAATACATTCATAAAATACAGCGAGACAGTGAATACAATGAAATACATGGAATATAGCGAGATACATTGAAATACAATGAAAAAAAAGATAGTGAATACAATGAAATACATGGAATACAGCGAGATACATTGAAATACAATGAAAAAAAAAGTAACAGACTCTTCAAGTTCCTCAGCCCCAAACTCCGTCCCCAATCCACCGATATCCAGGCCGCCGCCGGTTAAATGAAGACAGTTGTTGAAGAAGCACCAATTTAAAGGATCAAACGGAAACTAGAGACATAACTTCTTCATATCTCATAAGGCAAACATGAACAATCAATGCAAAATCTAAGAAAAATTTAGAATGTGTACCACAACTGTGTGAAAGAAATCGCCAGCCGGAGGAGGGGGTTAGGGGTGACACACAAGGAAGGGGGAAGTGGTCGCCCGCCTGATCTGTCGTTGGCGGAACACAACCCTGCTAGGGTTTCTAAAAGCAGGGGAGAAAAAAACCGGGGAAAAAGAGAAGGAAGAGGAAAGAGAAAGGAGGAGAGAGGGAGAGAGAAAAATAATACATAGCGTATTTAATGGCTTAAAGGTAGGAAGTGACCATAAATAGATATTTTGTTATAAAACTAAAAGGTAGCTTTTTTAAAAGGAGAGAGGGAGAGAGAAAAATAGTACACAACGTATTTAATGGCTTAAAGGTAGGAAGTGATCATAAATAGATATTTTGCTATCAAGGAGGTAAGCTCTCCATATACATTACTTTTATCCGTATAATTGATGAACCCATTATTAGATCAAAGAAAAAAAGGAAAAACAAATGATATTGTGATAGGTGAAAGAGGTCCTCAGGCCATCTCCAACCTTGCCCCCATTTTTTGTCCCCAAAATGGGGATCTTCCCATTTTGGGGACAACTTACTCCAACCATTCCCCCATTTTTTCTCCAAACTTTTTTATATTCTTCTCTCTCTTCTATATTATATTATTATCTTTTATTTCAATTTTATTTTTTAATTTCCATTAAAAAATTCCATCTTTTATTTTTATTAATTTGTAATTTCCATAATTAAAACAATTCCATAAAATTTTAAATAATATAATTTGTAAGCAATTATTATAGGTTAACTAATAATTCAAATAAAAGTGAAACTATTGCAATACAAGATTACTAATATCATTGCGATATTTTAATTTAATGTATTTTCAATTGTCATGCATTTCCAATTTTAATGTATTTTCATTTAATGTATTTTCAATTTTCACTTTTCAATTTTAGCAACATATAATATTTTATATTCGCACCTTTCAATTTTAACAACATCTAATATTTTATATTTGCACCATTCATCTTTTGAGATAATTATATATTTTTTGTATAATTAACTTATAATTTTACATAAAAATAATAAATGCACGATAATTAATTTATCAAAATTATACACCAAAGTTAAGATATAATATTAATATTATAAAGATATTACATAAACATAATTAGATATATATAAAGAGATAAATTAAAAGATTAAACAATAAAATAATAATAAAAAATTGATGAATAGTAACGGGGAGATGAATACTATTCATGAGACAAAAATGGGGGAGGGTTGGAGTAAAATTGAATTTGTTCTTCCTTGTCACATTCTTTTGAGTACATTATTGCCGTCACTATCACTCCATTCCCAGCAAATTCCCATCACACACACAGCTTACAGCTAATTCATATATATGCACATTGTGAGTTGACAGCCCACCAAATAGTGTCAAAATTTCCATCTCATCTTTCTCTTTCTATAACACACTACTTCTTCTCCCGACAATGTCTTAACTCTTATGCAGCAGAGTGCTGACACTGACAACAAATACCCACTTCTTTATTACTTTCTTCATTTTGCCTCGTACTTCCCACTTTACTCACTCTCAAGATTCTTTCTTCTTCTTCTTTCCTTTTACTACTTCTCTACCACTTATAATTAACTATGTTACAGAAAGAGACAAATGTAGTCTTTTCTTAACTCGAATTTACTGTCACTATAAACCACCTACTCTAAATCTTGAATCTCTTTTTGTTATACAACTTCCAAGAATTGATACCAAACAACCCCTTTACATTTTTTTTTTTTGCTTTCTTCTTTCTAATATTTTCTTTCAATTTGAGATCTGGGAACTTTAGTTTTGATCAATGGAGGGTGCTGACATGAATAAGCCTGAGCAGGTGTTCAATTCTTTAGAGCCAGAATTCTCTGTTTCATCACCAGTGACTCGTCAAAAATCAGCTGCTGCTAAACAGATTATTGAGAATCATTACAAGAACTATCTTCAAGGCTTACAAGATCGCTTAGAAAGGTTCTTGTTTTTTTCTTTACTTGCCTGCATTTACACAATATCGTACTGTAGTTTATTTGTGTTGACATGGGGTTTGTTGTAATTTTTTTTCAGGCGAAGAACGTTGCAGAGGAAGGCGCAAGAAGCACAGATACCGGATGATGAGCAAGAGAAGATGCTGAGGAATTTGGAAAGGAGGGAGACTGAGTACATGAGATTGCAGAGGCATAAAGTTGGAATTGATGACTTTGAATTGTTGACTGTCATTGGTAAAGGCGCATTTGGTGAGGTACATTGTCTTTCTCACAACTCTATTTCACATAATGGTTTTCTATAATTCATGATGTAATTTTACTTAAGAAGATGGTCGGATGGTAATCGTATTAGATGCATAATAGAGCAGAATAGATATAGAGGATTCATACAGCCGACCCTAATTAGTTGGGAATTGGGGCATAGCTCATTGGTTGATTGATTTAGTAATTTACAGCTGATTAGATGCATGGATCAACAAATCAAATGACCCTGTTCGATTGGAGTAACTTAAAGTATGTCTTTGTGTTTCCTATTAAGTGATTATTCAGGCTAAAGTTTGTACCATTGCAAGTAATTAAACATCAAAAACAAAAATTATCTAGGCTGAGCAACTTATGCTAGCCAAAACTTGTTACTTTGGACTAGTCGCGAGCAAAGAGATGTGTAACTTATTCATATAGACAGATATAGAAGATCTTAATTGGCATATCGTCCCAAGCTGATCATCTCTATTGAGGAAGTTTAATTGATTAAACACAATGATAGATTAAGAGAGATCAGTTTACTGGTAAACTGAGCATCTCTGGAGAAATATCTGCACACCATAGTTCTCGTGATGCTGTTTTAAGACTTTCGCTCTGACATGGCAGTGGAGAAGCAAACACGCATCTCCTGCTCGTACTGGTTGTTTCCACAATGTTTTCTGATGATATCAAATGGGATATCCGCTCGGATACCTGATAGCTTTTTTATCTGATCTTTAAAACTGCATCAACTCCCTTTTTTCCCCATGTGAATAGTGGTTGGGCAAGAGTCTCTTTTGTGTTCTCCTTTGTTCTAAGATTTATGTTTTTTTCCCTTGTAATGTTTGTCAAGAAGGAGGAGCTCATTAATTGAGCATAAGCTATATGCCAGACATACGAGATCCACGCTTATCCTGAATGTGAACTTAAATTTCTTCAAACTCTACTTTCAGTTAGAGCTCTATTGCCTTAGCATATTAAGACATAAAATTACGCAATGTTGAAATGTGGACACAGATAAAACAGATTTTACATGAAATGATTTTCTTACATGATCTGATTACTTAATGCAGGTTAGACTATGTCGATCCAAAAGTACTGGTGAAGTATTTGCCATGAAGAAATTGAAGAAATCAGAGATGCTTAGCCGGGGGCAGGTGAGAGATTGATGGTATTAGGAAAAAATGTTCTTATCGAAAGTTTATATAAGACTATTTGCAGAATCTGGCTGTAGAATTTACTAATCATCATGCTTCTTGTATGGCAGTAACGCTACATATTAGTTAGTTAGAGGAGCATAGTTAGGGTACATAAGGATATAATCTTCTAATAGATCCGTTTGAAAACATCACTAAATATCATAGTGTAGAAGCTAAAAAAGGGCAGCCCGGTGCACAAAGCATCCCGCGTTCACGCAGGGTCTAGGGGAGGGCCGCACCCGAAGGGGGTGTAATGTAGGCAGCCTACCCTGATTCCACGGCTTGAACCTGTGACCTATAAGTCACATGGAGACAACTTGACCGTTGCTCCAAGGCTCCCCTTCAAAATTAAATTGCACACATGGAGTAGGCTTAACTTATTGCAAATTTTTAAGACTAGACTAATCAATAGCAGAAACGAAATTAAATTAACAACATTTGACCACAGATTTAGGAACATAGAGAGTGAGGTGCCCAAATTGGCATAAGTCTTCTCCTTCTCATACCATTTTAGTGTAAGTGAACTAAAGAGTACAATATTAAGCTACAGATTTAGGTTTATGAATATCGTGTGTGCAATTGCAATAATCTATTTACAAATTCTATGGTTAATTCCATGTCTACAATTATAATATTCAAGTATGCTGATATAAATAAACTTCATGTGGTTATTTTAGGTTGAGCATGTCAGATCTGAGAGGAATTTGCTAGTAGAGGTTGATAGTCGGTGCATAGTGAAACTCTTCTATTCTTTCCAAGATTCAGATTTCTTGTACCTTATCATGGAATATTTACCTGGTGGTGACATTATGACCTTACTAATGAGAGAAGATATTCTTTCTGAAGATGTCGCACGGTTCTATATGGCAGAAAGTATTTTAGCAATTCATTCTATTCATCAGCACAATTATGTGCACAGGTATCTGAACAATGCATCAATTGGCTTTTTCTGCAGTCTTGCATGTTACATTTCGATTCACCATATTATATAAAAGTATCCGCAAATACATGCATCTATATTAGCATTAGTAAGCGAGAGAACAAACTTGCCTGTTTCCATGCTTTCTGTTGGTAAAGAATTTTCTGTTATTATGGAGTATCATGGAAGTGAAAATTTCTCTTACTATCCATTTAGAAAACATTTATCTGTTTACCACAAGTTCCTCTCGAGCCCCTTTGTCCCCCCCCCCCCCCC
>NC_032000.1:33114389-33116253 GCF_001879085.1 Nicotiana attenuata | reverse complement strand
TACTCTTACTATCCACTTAGTAAACAACTTATCTCGTTTACCTACCAAGTTCCTCTCCGAGCCCCTTTCGTACCCCCCCCCCCCCCACCCCCACCACACACATTCTCTCTCTCTCTCTCTCTCACACACACACACACACACACACACATCAGGCTCAGAGATCGTTGAGCATAAGTTCATTATGCGAGGTTCAATTGAACATTTTGATGTGGATATTGATGCTACATTTTATGTCATTATCTGTTCTTGTATATATGCAAACATTTGCAGTCTTACTCTATGATACCAGTGTGCAGCTGATTCAGGATTTATTTTGCTTTCAGGGATATTAAGCCTGATAACCTTATACTGGACAAAAATGGACATCTAAAGCTTTCTGATTTCGGTTTATGTAAACCACTGGAAAACAAATACTCATCACTGTTGGAAGATGAAGATCTGACAAACCAGGAGTCCATAAGTGTGACTGCTGTTAGTGATAGTGCTCCGTGGTTAATGCAAAAAGACCAATTACAACAATGGAAACGCAACCGCCGTGCCTTGGTATCCTCATTTTAGTACTACATTTTTCCAATATTGTGTCTGCATATGAGTTACCTGTATTTCAAATGCTTCTATTTGGGTTCTTCGTCGATTGGTTTAGCCATGGTAATCACTGAATATAATCAACTATAAATGAAACTCTTTTGTAGGCATATTCTACTGTGGGGACTCTCGATTATATGGCACCCGAGGTTTTGTTGAAAAAAGGATATGGAATGGAATGTGATTGGTGGTCACTGGGGGCAATCTTGTATGAGATGCTTGTAGGTTATCCTCCCTTCTGTTCAGAAGATCCAAGAATGACATGTCGCAAGGTACTTCAATATTCTTTTGTATTTATGGTGAAAATAAGATAATTTCTTTCACACACAGGGGCTCTAGAATGATCTACAACTTTCGTCAAGACAAACTTTTGTAAACAAAAATTTCGAAAAAGGTCATGGTTCAGAAATGATTGATTTCTCAGTTCTTCGGACATTTTTTAAATAAAGAAATCTTTGAACCTATGTTGCTCGGACTCTCCTAAAATATTGCCGGGTGTGTGTCGGACATCTTTGAACATCTTTTTGGACAAGAGGAATGAGTTCAAACCTGTGTCAGACATCCTATTAGCTTTTACAAGTATCCATCATCTTTGTATGATGTGTCATATTTCTGTTTATGTATCAGATTATCAATTGGAGAGCATGCTTGAAATTCCCGGATGAACCAAAAGTACCAGATGAGGCTAAGGATCTGATCTGTCATTTGTTGTGTGATGTTGAATCAAGATTGGGGACCAGAGGAGTGGAAGAAATAAAGGTAAATGCCACTAAAGTCTAAAAAAAAATGCATTAGGTCCAATTGACTGTGCAAACACTCTCTTCAAATAGCCCTTCAAACAAATAAAAACGAAATATGCTTCTTGCTCTCTTTGAATTATATTTGCTTTTTCACTAATGGAATACATTTCCCTCCTCAAGATTAGATAGTCTTTTCAAAGATCTAATACACATTAGCATGCTCAGTGCTCATGCTGCCCCCATGCTTGTGGTTATCGTCTTCTTAACTTGCGAGCACGTTTTCAGGATCACCCTTGGTTCAAAGGAACTAAGTGGGATGTACTTTACGAAATGGAAGCTGCCTACAAGCCCATTGTTACTGGAGAACTAGACACTCAGAATTTTGAGAAGTTTCCTGAAGTGAGTATTTTTGCTTATAGAACGCTTATTGCATTAATTGACTTTCTAGGGAGGATTTATTAGTTATAAATCAGCTCTCATGAGTATATATGAGAGTTGATCCATTAGCCATTTATGAGTATAACATTTTCCCTATATAT
>NC_032000.1:33098457-33114369 GCF_001879085.1 Nicotiana attenuata | reverse complement strand
CTATATATATATATATATATATATATATATATATATATATATATATATATATATAATCTCGGGTATTTTCGAGTACTATCAACATATATCTCCCTTTTGGCTTCTTATGAAGTCATTTATTTGCATTTCACTTCCATAAGCCGTTTGTTCTCAACTTTTATCCAATGTAAATTCTCAAATTCCGGAGATCTCAGAATTTCATTGTCTTGCTCAGAGTGATACTCTCCTTTTATTTCAAAGCAGGTTTGTGTGAGATCTTCCTTAAACAACCTTTTTTCCCTTCACGTATGCTTACTTTTCACTTCCAGGTTGAAGACGCACAATCAACAGCACCAAGAGTGGGACCCTGGCGAAAGGTAATGATTACTTTTCACAATGCATTACTTCACTCCCTCCCCTCAAACAAAAGAAAACACTATAGAAAAGAAAACTGAAAGCTAGAATGTAAGCATGAGCATAATACTGATTATCCAAATATTTTGGAAACTTTATGCTTGTCCAAGTGAGATCATATCAGTTACCTGTTGCAGTGATTCTTGAGAAGGGGTTAGTCATTAGTCATACCAAGAAATGATTCCTAACTCGTCATTTCCAACGTGCAGATGCTGACATCAAAAGACGCCAATTTTATTGGATATACTTTCAAGAAATCAGATATTCTTAAATCAGCTGGAACTTCAGGTGCCAAATTTTAGAATACCGCTGCCCTGAATTAAATTCCTCAATTTTTAGCAGTGACATGTTAGTTAGAAACATGTGAGGTTCCTTATGACACTACTTTATTTGTGAAAGGCAATAAGGTAACTACTTGAATAAGCAAACCATCACCAATCCTCTTCACCCCCATGCCCGAATAATAAACATGAAATATATTGTGCTATCAGCATCAGATTTGTCTCACTTGTCACAAAAGATCTCAAAGTAGTCAAACTGTTCCCATGCTTAGCCGTCTACATCAGTGACGTCATTTTAACTAAACTGCATTTTGTCACAAATGTAAGGCTTTTCATGAGTAATACTCTCTCTATACTATTGATCTACCTCTAATTTCAAACATCTTCATCTTGCAGGGATAGACGCGAGTTCAAATGGATCGAAGCCTCCTCCATCTTTAGTTTCATTATTTGGTACGGTAACTTTACATGATTTAACATACACTTGTTGCAGTTTGAACTATGAGATGATAGCTGCTGAACCTAATTTTCTACCCGATCAGATGATCTTGAATTAGATAGTCTGGATTTAAAAACTGCAATCAGAGAGAATAACTTGTTGTATTTCTATTCATGAATAC
Organism: Nicotiana attenuata; assembly: GCF_001879085.1. Taxonomy (NCBI): domain Eukaryota; kingdom Viridiplantae; phylum Streptophyta; class Magnoliopsida; order Solanales; family Solanaceae; genus Nicotiana; species Nicotiana attenuata. Next base: position 33,113,075 of record NC_032000.1, on the reverse strand, counting down.
AAGAGATTTATACACTTACACAAGACTCTATCAAAGGAAACTAAATCAAACAAAATTAAGGAAAATATCCTAAGGATCCTAAGGTCATCTATCTATGGAAAGTAATCTATTTACATCTCACTAATTATTCTGTAACACTCCCCCTCAAGCTAGAGCATAGATATTGATCATACCCAGCTTGTTACAAAGGTAATTAACTCGAGTTCCATGCAACGCCTTTGTGAATAAATCAGCTAGTTGCTCTCCTGTCTTCATGTAGCCAGTGGAAATCAAGTTTTCCTGAATCTTCTCACGAATAAAATGACAGTCAACCTCAATATGTTTAGTTCTTTCATGATACACCGGATTTGAGGCAATATGAAGAGCAGCTTGATTATCACACCAGAGTTTTGCAGGTGTATGATGCTTCAACCCAATCTCAATTAAAAGATGATGTATCCACATAATCTCACACGTAGACTGTGACATAGCTCTGTACTCAGATTCTGCACTAGATCGAGATACAACACTTTGTTTCTTACTCCTCCACGATACCAGGTTCCCTCCAACAAAGACACCATAGCCTGTCGTAGATTTTCTATCAATTTTAGATCCAGCCCAATCAGCATCTGCAAAACACTCAACACGAGTATGGCCGTGATTGCTATACAATATGCCAAGTCCAGGAGCTCCTTTCAAGTAACATAGAATCTGTTCAAAGCTGCCCAGTGTTTGACCGTAGGCGCGGACATGAACTGGCTAACAACACTTACCGCGAAAGCAATATCTGGACGAGTCACAGTGAGGTAGTTTAACTTTCCAACTAGCCTTCTATATCTCTCTGGATCCTCAAAAGGATCGCCATCATCTTTCATAAGATGCACATTAGGAATCATTGGAGTACTACAGGGTTTGGCTGCCAACTTTCCAGTTTCTGCAAGTAGATCAAGAATATACTTTCTATGAGACAGAAGAATTCCCTTCTTGCTTCTATTTACTTCTACTCCTAAAAAGTATTTCAACTTGCCCAAGTCCTTCGTATGAAACCTATCGAGGCCCCTCGAGCCTCCTCTTGTACCAATGTCTATATTCCGTTCTAGGAATAAGGTCAATTTCTTTTCCGGTATGTGGAGTTTTCTTTCGTTGTTACGACAGGCTATAATCGCCTCCTGTTATGACAATGTCATCAACATATACGACAAGGAAGATAATGCCAGCTACTGATTGCCGGTAGAAGACTGAGTGATCACATTTGCTCATTTTCAGCCCAAATTCCTGAACTACTTCACTGAACTTTCCAAACCAAGCCCGAGGACTCTGCTTTAAGCCATACAGTGACTTCTTTAAATGACAGACTTTCCCATACTCCCCCTGAGCAACAAAACCAGGTGGTTGCTCCATATACACTTCCTGTTGAAGATTACCATGAAGGAACGCATTCTTGATATCCAATTGATGTAAAGGCCAATTTTCAGAAGCGGCTAGAGAGATGAACAAGCGAACAGAAGTGAGCTTGGCAACCGGAGAGAACGTGTCTGAATAATCTACCCCATAAGTCTGAGCATACCCTTTAGCCACAAGTCTGGCCTTAAGTCTCGCCACAGAACCATCTGGATTAACTTTAACTGTGAAGACCCACTTACATCCCACTGGCTTCTTTCCCTTCGGTAAATCCACCAAATCCCACGTGTGGTTATCCTCTAAGGCGTGTATTTCCTCAAGCATCGCATTAAACCATCCAGGATGATTCAAAGCCTCCTTCACTGTTTTGGGTACAGAGATGGAGTTTAGAGAGGCAATCAAAGATCTAGACGTAGATGATAAGCGGTCGTAGGATACAAAATTAGCAATGGAATATGTGGATTTGCAAGTACGCGTACCTTTACGAAGAGCAATAGGGAGGTCAAGGTTTTCAGAAAGATCAGGTGGCGGAGGATCTGATGACGAAGAAGGTGGTGCACGACATGTGTCATCGGTCTCTTTTCTTCTCGAGTAAACTTGAACAATTGGCGGTCTTTCTAGCGTAGATGGGGCAGGTTCAGAGGGCAGAATAGTCGATTGGTTATGAATAGAAGAACTGGGAGATGGAGGAACAACATTATTTGATTGTTCTGTCAAGGTACGGGTAACCTGATAGACTAGCCACTCATCATCCTCCCCCTGACCCGTAGAAATAGGAGGTGCATAGAAGAATGGTGTCATCTCTGAAAATACCACATCAATTGACACCAGATATTTGCCAAGTTCAGTAGAATAACACCGATACCCCTTTTAAAGACGAGAATAGCCCAGAAAAACACACTTCAATGCCTTGGGATCCAACTTAGTAACAGATGGTCGAACATCGCGAACATAACATGTGCTTCCAAATACCTTAGGCTCTACCGGAAATAATGACTTGTTAGGAAAAAGAATACTATAAGGCGCAGCACCAACGAGCACAGTAGATGGCATCCGATTAATCAGAAAACAAGCCGTTGAGACTGCATCAGCCCAAAACTGTTTAGGAACCTTCATTTGGAACAAAAGTGCCCGAGCTGTCTCAAGTAGATGCCTATTCTTCCTCTCAGCAACTCCATTTTGGGAAGGTGTATCGACACATGAAGATTGATGGAGAATACCGTGTTGTCTCATATAAGACTGAAACAATTCTGACATGTATTCTTTAGCATTATCATTTCTTAGAATACGTACTGAAGTATTGAATTGAGTTTTAACTTCAGCATAAAAGGCACAAAAGTGAGTAAACACTTCAGAGCGACTCTTTATAAAATAAATCCAAGTCATTCGAGAAAAATCATCTATAAAAGTGACAAAATACTTATGTCCAGTTTTGGAAACAACAGGGCATGGTCCCAAAACATCAGAATGAACTAACTCAAAAGCTGACTCAACCCGCTTATTAACCCTTGGAGCTATTGAGCTGCGGTGGTGTTTTGCAAACCGATATGACTCACAGTCCAATGAAGAAATATTCTGAAATTGAGGACAGAGCTTCTTCAATAAAGGTAGAGAGGGATGTCCCAATCGACAATGTGCTTCAAAAGGAGACACGACACTAGAGCATGCAACAGACCGTGGCTCCCATTCATCAAGGATGTAGAAATCACCAGATAAATATCCTTTACCAATAACCTGCTTCGTTGTCAGATCTAGAAACACACAATGATCGGGGAAGAATGCGACACAACAATTAAGGTCTCTAGTGATTTTACTAACATAAATCAAATTAAAGGCCAAATTTGGTAGACTTAAGACAGATGACAGGGTAATAGAGGAAGTTGGTTTAACAGTCCAAGATCCAACAATGCTACAAGTTGATCCATCAGCTACAGTAACTGGAGAGGGTGCTTTGTGTGACCGAAAGCTAGAAAAAATATTCGGATTACCTGTCATGTGATTTGTGGCACCTGAATCAATCACCCATTTATTTGAAGAGGTGATAAGACATGTTTTATGTGACCCATCAAGAGGAGTAACTGAAGAAGATTCCTTAATTGATTTCTGACATTGAAGGAATTTCAAAAACTCATCTGAAACCAAGATTATTGGACTAGGAGTTGTAGCATTATTTCCTCCTTGCTTACCTTTTATAGCCATTTTTTTTCCAACTAAAACTCACGATCAAAGAAACTGACAAAGCTTTGTAGTAAATCAACTCCTCAACAGGGACAAAACAGAGCTACAGAGAGAGGCCAAGCCAAAGTCTCAATCAATCAGGATATAATAATTGTTTTCCTTAATTCCAACAAAGCTTCACTGGAGTAAGACCGATTATCAACAAATCATAGAATAATAGTCTGATCCACAAATAAAAACTCCAAACAACACTCAACAATCTGAGAAACAGTAACAAAAATGAAGCAAAAGGATCTAACCAGATCTGCTCGAGCAAAAACAGGGACAATTTGAATTTCCGAAAGAAAAGGCAAACTAATCTCTTAGCAATATGCTACTGAAGCAACTCTTGAATTTAGAGTAGAAATCCAGAAAACTACTCAACAAATAGAGTATCAAATATATAGTTGACCAAAGAAACAATACTGAAGGAACCCGACAGATAGCGAACACCAAAAGAACAAAGCTGCCCAAACTGAACTCTCTCAACCCGTGGTCCTTTTGAACAGAAACCACCAGATACCTCTCGGAGACCGCAAAGTGATGCCGTCTGTTGAGTTGTCCCACATCGGAGGGATTTGAGGTCCTTGGTCTCCTTATATGGCTTGGGCAATCCTCACCTCATAAGCTAGCTTTTGGGGTTGAGTTAGGCCCAAGGTTCATTCTTATCACCGTCAAAGTAAAGCGGTTCACAGTTTGAATCTCGACGCGCCCTCACGCGCTCGCCGGAGAATCTTGGTCCGGATGAGTTTGTCGGCGTGTGAACTTCACGCGTTTATCTTCGGCCACCTGATTCTTATAGATCTGAGTGTTGCGATTCTTAATGAGTCAGTGGTTGGTGGTTGATTTTCATGTCAGAACCACCAAACAGAGTTGCTGCTTAACTTCCGGCGAAGCAACCTAGCTGCCGGCGACAGAGACGGCTCAACCTCGGCGAAGAGGCAACCTTTGCTCTGATACCATGTAATCAGAGAGAATAACTTGTTGTATTTCTATTCATGAATACAAGAGATTTATACACTTACACAAGACTCTATCAAAGGAAACTAAATCAAACAAAATTAAGGAAAATATCCTAAGGATCAGCTCCTATAATTGAGTCATCTATCTGTGAAAAGTAATCTAATTACATCTCACTAATTATTCTGTAACAAAAACAAACAAGAGGTTAAAGACTATGTGATTGTGAGGTATATCTCTAAAGAACAGGTAGAAGAGCATTGTAAGTTCCTTTAGTTTGCTGCTCAATGGGTTCTATAAGTGGGGATCCCCATGGCTAGTTAATGTCTTCTGCATAGAATTCCTCAGTAACTTTTGCTAATATCACATATAGACTACTTTTTCATGACAAAATGGTACAAGCAATGGTATGCTAGTTTGATGTAATCTCAGAGGCACCCCTTTGAACTGCTATTACAGTCTTGATTTCTACAAATGCTACATGAAGCTTTTTGACTTGGTTAAGTGATGTTTATATCACCACTACACACTTCATAAGGGTGGCGTTATGTTGGTGGATGGAAGATGATGCTATAGATTTTATTTCTATAAAAGTTGCTCAGCCTCCTATGACAGCCATAAAGAGATTACATGTTATCTTGGAGTTCTATACAACCAGCTAAAACCTGATGATCTTTCCTGTTCTGTTTACGTGACAGGTCGTGTAGACTTGCAAGATGCAACAAAGGAGGAAGACCAAAAGAGTAACAACTGACTTTGGTGTCCCGTTTGTAGAGGACAACAAGCACGAATTTCTTTTGTACAAAAAGGAGAGAATAAACAGTCGGCATTAATTTCTCACAGTTTTTGAGTTTCACTGTCGCTCCATCTGGCCTTCACCATGTAATGGTAAATGTACAGGCAAATTTATACATGGCTCAATTCAATCAAAAAACATTTATGGGAAATATCAATTTTACTTCAAATACTTTGGTTAATGTGATGTTGGATTCTTGAATTTACTTCTGGAGTTATTAACTTTTTGGAAGATAGCTGCAAAATGTTGGATACCTGAAGATGGTTCTAGGTACATGGAAACTTAAAACTGTATTGTAGAGTGGTTCGGGGTATCAGCATCTTCCAGTTAATAAATATTGAGATTTTCTACAAATTCAGATGTGGTAAAATTTGTCTGTAAGCCATCATAGATCAATGTCTAAATTGATTGAAATAACCAATCCATTTTTGTGTGGTAATATAAGTTACTGAAGGTCCCAAAGTCCATCAAACTCACTATTGAGATATCGTTCCTATTATTGACATGCCGCAATGTCATCATGTAATGGCCATTCAGTGAAGCAGAGCAACCTATATAATAACTTACATATATATATTCATTTCTGGATGTATAATAATTGAAGGATCTGTAATAGTGATTATGGTCAATTGGGGAAAATAGTAGGCATAGCATATGGGGGACAGAATGGTATCATATGGTTTCAACACAAAGATTAAAGGCCAGGGGATCTTGGGATGATTTTTCAAACCACAGAAGTTAGGTACAGTGTAAATACATCAATTTACAACATAACTGCACATTTGAACTGATATCTTCAGGAGGCCAAACTTTTGAATTGCTGCTAGCTTTTTGCAGAACTAGCTGGAGTACACATTTGAAGCCGCCAACAACTTTAATAGGCAAAGGCTCATTGAGATAGCCAAACCTATGACAAACTTATTGCCCTCTATAATCTGCGATCCAGAAAGTGAGAATTAATTCAGTACTGTACATAAAACACCTCAGCATATGCAATAAATATTCTACAAGTATTTATTTACCCTTCTCAAACCAAGAAAAATGGAGCAGCGATAGTAAACAATGACAAGATGTTGTGAAACAGCAGAGATCATCATCTTGCCTTGGCCTGTGCTTTCTTTCTGCCCAGAAACATAAAGATGCGTGGGAAGAAGGACTTCTTCTTTTTCTTTGGGATCCTCACTTCTGGAGATGAATCAGTTTCAGTGTTGGTTGTTTGAACATATTCTTTTGGACTTGAGCTTTGATGAAGTACAGTATCCTCCTGTGCACGTTCAGAAGCTTTTGATTCTTTACTCTCCCCAACACTCATTCTTGGGCTCCTTGTTTTGTTTACTGGTAGAACAGATACACCAGCTTTCCGTCTTTGCTCATGCTCCGCTCTCCATTTCCTCAGCTCTTGCTCTGCTGCCAATTTTCCTTCCTTGGCTTTCTCGGCCTTCTGCTGCGCGATTTCCAGTGCTTCCTTTCTTTCAGTCATCTCACGATTAACCTCCTCGAGCCTGTTTAGACTACTCAACTCTGATTCCTTGGCTACTTCTATTTGGGAGATAGCAGCAGTCACCCTCATGTTCGCTTGTTCCTCTGCCTCGTGGGCCTGCTTGCTGAGTTCATAATACTCTTGCAGAGAAAGTGTTACTTCATCGTTGGTGCTTCGGGTTGAGTCATTCTCTTGTAGAGCAGTGATAGCTGCTAGTGCCAACTTCTCTGAGGCTTTTGCAGCCTCTATCTCTTTTTTAGCTGCAAGCAGTCTACTTTCCATGGTACTAGCTGCTGCCTTTGCTTGCTCTGCCTCTTCCTTCGCCTTCCTCAGCTCTACACGAGCCATTTGAGCAAGTGACTTTGCGCGATCGGCCTCTTCTGCTGCCTCTTGAAGTTGATTGGGCAGCTCCACCATCTTTTCTCTTGCTTCTTTTTCCTTCGTCCGCAAAAGGGTAATCTCTGACTTTGTCCTGTTCAACTCAGCTTCAAGAGATGCAACAACAACTGCTGCCATTCCTTCTCTCTGTTGTACGGCAGCTAGTTCTGATTTTTCCTTTTCCAATTCAGCCTTCAATGAAGCAGCTGCCACTTTCAGGCATTCTATTTCAGCTGTTGCTTTCTCAATGTTGAGCTTCACTTCTTCAAGTTCCCTCTTAGCCGATGCCACTGCTACTTGTATCTCGTAATGAGTTCTTTTCTCGGGCTCTAACAGCTCTACTTTCAAGTTCCCTTCTCCATCAGCCTCCTCTTTCAACTTTGATTCCATATAAGCTGCCAACTCAGCATTTAGATCTTGTAGCAAAGCTGAAGCAGTATCTAATTTTGTTTTAAGATCCTTTGCAGACAGAATTTGTTGATTTAACTTCTCAAGCTCCTCTTCTGCCTGCTTCAGTTCTTTCTCCCAGTTTAATGTATCTTGCTCTCTCGCCATAGCTGCTCCAATTCTGTGTTCCTCTGCCTCCAGATGTCCAGCGTGTGCAGCCTCCAAAGATTCCTTCGCGTTGATGAGCTCAATAGTCAAATCCTCCAGTGTCTTGTCAACTTCTTTTGATGCCGAAACAGCTTCTTCTGCTTTTTTGATGGCAACATCTTTTTCAGACACCAATAAAGCATAATCTTTACGGAGAACTTCTAATTCAGAATTCACATTTTTGAGCTCAGAAACTGCAGCTTCATGCCTGGCTCTGGCAACTTCAAGCTGTGCTTTGGCAGCAATACTAGCGCCATCAGCTATCCCTCGCTCCAACTCTTCTACCCTGAGCTTGGCAAGTTCTGAGTCCTGTTTTGCTTGTTGCTCTTCTGTCTGTGCTCTCTCTAGGTTGAGCTTTAACTCTTCTATGAGTCTCTTAGTGCTATCTAGTTCTTTCAGAACAAGCAGTTTTGCATCTTCTGCATCCTGCGCCTGTTTCTTATACAACGGGATCTCCTCCTGCACTTTTGCTAGCTCTTGCTCAACAAGATTCCGTCTCTGCACAAACAAAGAACAAAAAAAGCAAACTTTAAAAGTCAACAGTAAAATAACACCTGAGGAAGTAGTGTAATAGATGGCCACCAAGTTGCATGTAGACATAAAGTAGATACAAGTGCATATATAAGCTAAGGAGACACTACTTGTGTCACACAGTCACGTGGACTTACCAGAAAGAATGATACATCAAACAGAATCATAATATAAATTTGTCTAGAAGACACCCATCTAACGCAAGCGATTTGGCTATCTAAATCAAGAATCAAATACTGTAATCTAAAGGGTTGGAGAGATTACCTCCATTGTCTGTTGCCGATGAGCCTTCCAGTCGACAATCCCTCCAAACTTTGAAACTGCCTGTTTCACAGATTCGATTGGTGCTGCTGTGTCGATTTGAACCTTGTTTATGTCAAAGTTTTCAGGATGCTTAGAATGGGCAGTGGGTCCCGGGATCTTAATTTTGAGAGCGGAAGCCTTGGCTAGGGGCTGACCGATATTATCCGGTGGCTGTACATGATTGTTATTTTCCGGTTTTGTCAGTTGGAGAGGAGAACTAGAAGGTGAATCATCAGCAGTTTGGGTACTACTAGGAGAATTATCTTGAAAATGAAGCAGTGAAGTGTTACTTGCTTCTGCTCCTGAATGATTAGATTGAATATGTTCAGAAGATTCTTTTATTTTTTCCTCATTTACGGCCAATGTATCTGAATTCCTAGTTAACAATGATGAAGCATCTCTCTCGTCTTTTGGTTCATCACAAGTATTGTTTAGTTGATCGTGAACACTACCATTAGAACCAGTTGGTTTTGCATTTGATAAAGATGATGGACTGGGTTCATCAGATTTAATAGGAGAGGCTGAAATAAAAGTTTCTGTTGGATGAGTCTCACTCTTTTCTGAAGATAAGCTGTGAGAAGCCTCTCCTACATGCTCCGAAACATCCGCAGCTAGCTCCCGAGTCTCGGATTTTGCATTTTCATTCGCATGTTGGCTGGTTTGAGTTGCACTATATGATTGATCGTCGTTTGGAGAGGAAACTTCAGGTTTAAGAGAGGATTCTGGAACATTTTGCTTGACATCTTTCGCATCTTCCATTTTCGAATAAGAGCTAAGGATAAACAAGTGGAGACCTTGAAATTGACAAATTAATCATAGAAAAAGTTAGGAGATATACAACGCTTCTAACTGATAAATGACCTGGGGCCTAACTCAACCCCAAAAGTTAGCTCTTGAGGTGATGATTAGCTAAGGTCATATAAGGAGACGGATGACCTCTCCCCCCACTAATGTGGGACTCAAAACCCTCCCTCACGCCCAGGCTTGCAAACTGGAGCGTGGACAAGTCCAACATCAGTAACTATAAATTGGGGGTGGGTTTGGCTCTATTACCATGATAACAGGACCTTAGGCCTTACGCAACCCCAAAAGTCAGCTCGTGTGGAGAGAATTGCCCAAAGATCATATAAGGAGACAAATGGGCTCCTCCACCTAGCGACGTGGGACTCAACACCAACAAACACCAGGTGAACTATAGAACTTGAAAATAGAAAAGACACAATCAATCAAGCTGATCAAACTCCCTACAACAACTATATATATGCCAGAAGTAACCAATGATCATCAGATTGAACCAAAAACGAGCAAGCTTATAAAATCAAACCATGCTTAAAACAAGATTAGCCAATTCTCAAACAGCTCACCGTTTATTAGCCTTCATAAAACTTGCACTTTTATGGGATACATCAATTAATTAGTTTATGCCCATAAAATGAATTTACCATATTCTGGATTTTAACCCCCCCCCCCCCCCCCAAACCTCACCCAAAAAGAAGAAAAAAGAGAACCAACTTGGAACTCTTGAACAAATCCAAGCTAATCCAGATGTTGTAAGATGCGAGTTGGAATAGAACCTCCAAAGCTTAAACATAATCATGTTTCGATTACGGATTAATAAAAAACATTTACATATTTCAATATAATTAACATGAAAAGATGTTGGAAAAAACGAAAATAAAGAAGGAACATACCAGAATCTTTCTTTGTGTGTGGATATATTCTCCAAAAAGGGAAATAAAAAGTAGTCCTATTAAATAAATATATAGTCCAAAATCCACTGCAAACAAAAAGAAATGACAATTTTGATCAAAAGAAGCAATAATAATGAGAGGATGGGGCAACATAGGGGTGGAGCCTGGCCCTACCTCCTATGTAAAATACAAAATTTGAGATAAATTTGTATGAATTAATGAATCAAAAAGATATTGTGTGTGGGTTGAAAAAAGGAATATGAAAAAGAAGAAGAAAAAGCGAGTTTATCAGCTCGCCTTTGTCTTCCTCCTCTCTCTTTTGTCTGTTTTTTCAGTTTTCACCCTCTCTCTTTCTATCTCTCTCTCTATATATATATATTGTTCAATATAAATAAACAATAACTAAAACAACCGTAGTTTGATTATAGTCCCTGTTTCAACGTTGTTTGATAAGAACGACTTCCACTGGTCCGAACCGTGGTAAACCGTTGATGACAGTTATAAGTACAAGGCTGAATTTTTTAATTGAACACATATGGCATTTTCTATGAACAAAATGAACTCCAATTTTGACTATCGAGGGTATGGTAGAAGAAGAATGAGTGGTCAAGAGTTCATAATTCGAACTGGTATACGACTATTTTGAATGACAATAATTTTATGGTTATTGCTAAAGTATCTAATTTGACATTTCGTACCCGTAAAATTTTCGGTCCCATTTGGTTGCATTTTTATTATTTCCTCCGTTTTATTAGAGATGTGTATAATGTATCAAAATATCATTTAATTTGAATATAGTAATTTTAAATATTTTATATGAGATTATCGGAACTAATGAGTTATCTACTCAATATAAAAAGTGGCATTCTTTTTCTAAACAGATTAAAAAGACAAATAAAACACATAAATTGAGATAGAGAGGATATCGATACGGTTTTCCATAACTTCGATACAATATTATTCTAGATTTCTTGTTTTTTTTGTTGCTATGATTTTTAAAAATAGCCAGATTTACAGCTGGTCGTTCAAAAATAGCCCAATTTCAAAAGTAATCGAAATTTAGCCAATTTTATGTAAAGATAAATCTGAGCAAAAACACTGTTCAAAACCCGGAAAATACTCCAATATATTATGCTGGAGTTCCAGCATAAGTATACTTGAACTCCAGCATATTATACTGGAGTTCCAGGATAGTATGCTGGAACTCCAGCATAATATGATGGAGTTCCAGCATAAATGAACTCCAGCATAATATACTGGAGTTCCAGCAAGTATAATGGTCCAGTATAATATACTGGAGTTTGGAGCACCAGTGCTCCAGTCTCCAGTATATTATACTGGAGCCAGCAAAGTATACCGGTCCAGCATAATATGCTGGAGTTCATACACAAGTGCACCAAACTCCAGTATATTATGCTGGACCAGTCTCTATTGCAGCAAAACGGTGGCTATTTTTCATTAACTTGGTAAACGCTGGCTATTTTTGATTGACCAGTCCGAAAACTGGCTATATACCGTGAAATTTTGGCAATAAAGAAACTTATATTATAAATTAAGTAACATAAGAGTTATATTTATTACAAGCCAAGACTGTTAGGACGTTCAAGTTTTTAGAACAATCCTTATTGAAAGTAGATAAACTAAGGGAGGGGAAAATAAGTAGTATAAGAAATGCATGGTTGTAGTCCATTTGAGGGAGTGAGGTTCATGCCATGCTTAGCAAAGGCATTTGCTACAGCATTAGCTTTTCAATAGGCATGTCTATGCTCCACGCGACCCAGTTCCAACATCAGTGACCTGCAGTCAGAAATAATAGGTAAGTAAAGTTCATTGCAATATTTGACCATGGTAAATAGTACCTGCGAATCAGTTTCTATTTGAAGTGGCCAGAGGCTAAAGTCCTTAGCTAACTGTAATCCTAGCCAAAGTGCTACTAGTTCAGCTTCAGTAGTAGAGAAGCAGATTAAGCTAGTTGTGAATCTACGGATCCAGTGATTGTTGGAGCTGCGAAAAATCCCTGCTGCTCCCGATCTGAGAGTCGCTTGATTGAAGGTTTCGTCGAAATTAAACTTACCAAAATTTTTAGGCGGAGGGTACCATTTAATATAAAAACTGCACGAGTTAGCTTTAGGATAACGAGCTGGTGAAAGAAAGTAAAAAATTTATAAGATAATACATGATAGTAGTTACAGACAACTCGTTGTGGGGATTATGAAAAAGATTACGATTCTGCAGGGGCGGATGCACGTGGCACCAAACGGTGTCACCCGACAACGCTTCGCTAAAAGAATTTACTAAATTATATGTGTGGAAAATGATTAAAGGAAATTACAAACTATTAAATAAATTTGGATGACACCGCCGGACACATACAGCATATTTGGTCTAGCGGTCCGGCAGTGGTGTCCCATAATTAGAAAGAGGTCCCAAGTTCAAATCCTTCCTAGCATCTTATGGTTTTTTTCTCTGGCTTCATCTTTTTTATTTCTTTTTTAAAAAAAAAAACACCTTAAGAACACTAAAACTAGAGAAGACCATTCAAGGAAATTCCAAGACTAAGAAAATGAGTAGCACTTTATCAGTTTATATAACTTTGTAGAGTTTAAACATCTAATCGAGTAAAAATTAATAATATATTCTCCTATATCTTTCAAGTTCTTAAAAGAAAGTTTAAGCTGTAAAAGTTTACCTAATTTGGAAGAGATTTCTGTAAATCAGAACAATAGCATCCAGTATGAAAATATCATCCAAACAACATCATACAATAACAAAATGGTATATATTCAACTAAAAAAAAGTTCGACTATCATGAGAACATTTCAAGAAAAAGAAAAGCTCGTCGGAGATAATTGTATTAATATACATTTCGATGTGATTTAATAAAATAATCTTGATATAGTAATTTGTTCATTAGTTCATATTTTAAAATATTGACACCGCTTACCTAAAATCCTGCGTACACCCCTGTGATTCTGTATAATCCAAATATACCAAAGGATGAAGGAAACCATTAACATGGCAGGGACCTGAATACCTTGGTAGAGAAAGGGTCCTTGATTGCGCGGACAGTGCGACCGAAGCCATTCATTAAAGTGGGGAGCGACATTGTTGATATGGAAGAAGGTCCATGTTGGTCTAACACTGTTACAGTTAAAAAAAATAAGTGTGGTATGGTTTCAAGAGTACGAGGACATAATTTGCATTCACTACTAGAAATCCGGTAATTAGTGACAAAAAAACCGATCAACTTTGGTCGGTTATGGCCAATTACTGACCAAAATGCGACCAAATACGCTTGGACGGTATTCTGGTGGTCGCTTTAGTATACCGACCAAAGTTGGTCGGAAATTAACGACCAACGTTGGTCGGTAAATTAAATTCAAAAAAAAAAAAAATATTGCAAAAAAAACGACCAAAGTTGGTCGGTATTTTAATTATGTAATCAAAAGATTCACCGTCTGGGAGTCGAACTGGGGCGTGTACTGTAGCAAGATACTATTCTACCACTAGACCATTGGTGCATTTTGTTTTAAGATTGTCTTTTTTTTATTTATTTATACTCTTTAATTGTATTTTCGCACGAAAATAACCGACCAAAGTTGGTCGGTTTTATTAAAAAATAAAATTACCGACCAAAGTTGGTCGGTTTTTTAAAATGACCGGCCGAATTTACCGATCAAAGTTGGTCGGTTTTTTTAATATTAATTTTTATTTATTTTAATTGCAAAAACCGACCAAAGTTGGTCGGTTTCTTGAAAAATAAATTTTGCGGGACTCAAAAATAGTTTCCCGCATTTTCGCGACAAAGAAAACCGACCAAAGTTGGTCGGTTTCGTAAAAAAAAAAATTAAAAATTAAAATATTTTGAAAAACCGACCAACTTTGGTCGGTTTTTGGCCGATTTTTTTACCGACCAAAGTTGATCGGTTTTTGCCGAATTTCTAATAGTTAATATTTAAAAGAAATTAAAAAAATTACAATCAAAGAAAAATTCGTTTAATTCTTAATACTCAAACTGCATCGATGACACAAATTGGGACATAATGAGTATTATATTGCATGATCAGCATATCCGATTTTTGAATGGCATAGCTACAACAAGATGAATCAAAACAACAGATGTGTAGCACAGCTGGTCAGGCGCTTGAATTTCCTACTAGATGTCACTAGTTCGAATCACGTCAGCTTCATTTTTAAACCAAGTCCAAGGGTTGAGAGAGAATGTCCAACTTCCCACTACAAACTCCGCCGGAAAATTCCACCTTAATCCCTCCTAAACCACCCGACA
>NC_032000.1:33046498-33098432 GCF_001879085.1 Nicotiana attenuata | reverse complement strand
AGGAATTTGTTTGGGCATTGAAAGAAGAACGTTGTTAAGAGTAAAAACGGTTAGTGGGCTTAATGTTTGGGATGTTTAGTAGCATTTTAATAGCATTTATTATTTGGAGTAGTGAGCTAATAAAAATACTATTTAGAAATAAATGGAGAAAAGGAGTGAAATAACAAAAAAATTCAAAAAAACCAGGAAAAAAGAAAAATAAGAAAGTTGCCATTCAGGGAATGCCACATCGCTGGCCATTTCCCAACTTTATATATATATATATATATATATATATATATATTGATTGCCAATGGCACCTTCAGAAGCTATCTGTCATCCCTCCCACCATATCTACCCTCATCCAAAGTACCAACTTCAATACTCGCCCTGGCACATTCTGCTAATTCCAAATCAAAACGACACATTCAGTAAAAAAATCAGCGTATGATCTATACCTTCAAGAACACCACCTATCTGCCACAGTTGCTTCCCCAATCTCAATGGATTTGAAAACTTCATATTCCGAATAAACTTAAATTGTTCCTTTGGCTAATTCTTCAAAATCGACTTCCTATGACAGCCTACTTTCACAACTTGCATATTCCAATGGACCCTAATCCACTACTAGGAATCGGCAAAAACCGACCAACTTTGGTCGGTAAAAAAATCGCCAAAGTTGGTCGGTTTTTCAAAAATATTTTAATTTTTAATTTTTTTTTTACGAAACCGACCAACTTTGGTCGGTTTTCTTTGTCGCGAAAATGCGGGAAACTATTTTTTGAGTCCCGCAAAATTTATTTTTCAAGAAACCGACCAACTTTGGTCGGTTTTTGCAATTAAAATAAATAAAAATTAATATTAAAAAAAACCGACCAACTTTGATCGGTAAATTCGGCCGTCATTTTAAAAAACCGACCAACTTTGGTCGGTAATTTTTTTTTTTAATAAACCGACCAACTTTGGTCGGTTATTTTCGTGCGAAAATACAATTAAAGAGTATAAATAAATAAAAAAAGACAATCTTAAAACAAAAATGCACCAATGTCTAGTGGTAGAATAGTATCTTGCTACAGTACACGCCCCAGTTCGACTCCCAACGGTGATCTTTTGATTACATAATTAAAATACCGACCAACTTTGGTCGTTTTTTTTGCAATATTTTTTTTTTTTTTGAATTAATTTACGACCAACGTTGGTCGTTAATTTCCGACCACTTTGGTCGGTATACTAAAGCGACCACCAGAATACGCGTCCAAGCGTATTTGGTCGCATTTTGGTCAGTAATTGGCCATAACCGACCAAAGTTGATCGGTTTTTTGTCACTAATTACCGGATTTCTAGTAGTTGAATGCAAATTATGTCCTCGTACTCTTGAAACCATACCACACTTATTTTTTTTTAACTGTAACAGTGTTAGACCAACATGGACCTTCTTCCATATCAACAATGTCGCTCCCCACTTTAATGAATGGCTTCGGTCGCACTGTCCGCGCAATCAAGGACCCTTTCTCTACCAAGGTATTCAGGTCCCTGCCATGTTAATGGTTTCCTTCATCCTTTGGTATATTTGGATTATACAGAATCACAGGGGTGTACGCAGGATTTTAGGTAAGCGGTGTCAATATTTTAAAAATATGAACTAATGAACAAATTATATATCAAGATTATTTTATTAAATCACATCGAAATGTATATTAATACAATTATCTCCGACGAGCTTTTCTTTTTCTTGAAATGTTCTCATGATAGTGAACTTTTTTTTAGTTGAATATATACCATTTTGTTTTGTATGATGTTGTTTGGATGATATTTTCATACTGGATGCTATTGTTCTGATTTACAGAATCTCTTCCAAATTAGGTAAACTTTTACAGCTTAAACTTTCTTTTAAGAACTTGAAAGATATAGGAGAATATATTATTAATTTTTACTCGATTAGATGTTTAAACTCTACAAAGTTATATAAACTGATAAAGTGCTACTCATTTTCTTAGTCTTGGAATTTCCTTGAATGGTCTTTCTCTAGTTTTAGTGTTCTTAAGGTGTTTTTTTTTTTAAAAAAGAAATAAAAAAGATGAAGCCAGAGAAAAAAAACCATAAGA
Source organism: Nicotiana attenuata (assembly GCF_001879085.1). Taxonomy (NCBI): domain Eukaryota; kingdom Viridiplantae; phylum Streptophyta; class Magnoliopsida; order Solanales; family Solanaceae; genus Nicotiana; species Nicotiana attenuata. The sequence goes on along the minus strand of NC_032000.1, from coordinate 33,096,348 downwards.
TGCTAGGAAGGATTTGAACTTGGGACCTCTTTCTAATTATGGGACACACTGCCGGACCGCTAGACAATATATGCTGTATGTGTCCGGCGGTGTCATCCAAAATTTATTTAATAGTTCTGTAATTTCCTTTAATATATTTTCCACACATATAATTTAGTAAATTCTTTAGCGAAGCGTTGTCGGGTGACCCGTTTGGTGCCACGTGCATCCGCCCCTGCAGAATCGTAATCTTTTTCATAATCCCCAGAACGAGTTGTCTGTAACTACTATCATGTATTATCTTATAAATTTTTTACTTTCTTTCACCAGCTCGTTATCCTAAAGCTAACTCGTGCAGTTTTTTATATTAAATGGTACCCTCCGCCTAAAAATTTTGGTAAGTTTAATTTCGACGAAACCTTCAATCAAGCGACTCTCAGATCGGGAGCAGCCAGGGATTTTTTCGCAGCTTCCAACAATCACTGGATCCGTAGATTCACAACTAGCTTAATCTGCTTCTCTACTACTGAACTGAACTAGTAGCACTTTTGCTAGGATTACAGTTAGCTAAGGATTTAGCCTCTGGCCACTTCAAATAGAAACTGATTCGCAGGTACTATTTACCATGGTCAAATATTGCAATGAACTTTACTTCCTATATTTTCTGACTGCAGGTCACTGATGTTGGAACTGGGTCGCGTGGAGCAAGACATGCCTATTGAAAAGCTAATGCTGTAGCAAATGCCTTTGCTAAGCATGGCATGAACCTCACTCCCTCAAATGGACTAACAACCATGCATTTCTTATACTACTTATTTTCCCCTCCCTTAGTTTTTATCTACTTTCAATAAGGATTGTTCTAAAAACTTGACGTCCTAACAGTCTTGGCTTGTAATAAATATAACTCTTATGTTACTTAATTTATAATATAAGTTTCTTATTGCCAAAATTTCACGGTATAATAGCCAGTTTTCGGACTGGTCAATCAAAAAATAGCCAGCGTTTACACAAGTTAATGAAAATAGCCCACCGTTTTGCTGCAATAGAACTGGTCCAGCATAATATACTGGAGTTTGGTGCACTTGTGTATGAACTCCAGCAATATTATGCTGGACCGGTATACTTTGCTGGCTCAGTATAATATACTGGAGACTGGAGCAACTGGTGCTCCAAACTCCAGTATATTATACTGGACCATTATACTTGCTGGAACTCCAGTATATTATGCTGGAAGTTCATTTATGCTGGAACTCCATCATATTATGCTGGAGTTCCAGCATACTATCCTGGAACTCCAGTTATAATATGCTGGAGTTCAAGTATACTTATGCATGGAACTCCAGCATAATATATTGGAGTATTTTCCGGGTTTTGAACAGTGTTTTTGCTCAGATTTATCTTTACATAAAATTGGCTAAATTTCGATTACTTTTGAAATTGGGCTATTTTTGAACGACCAGCTGTAAATCTGGCTATTTTTAAAAATCATAGCAACAAAAAAAAAACAAGAAATCTAGAATAATATTGTATCGAAGTTTATGGAAAACCGTATCGATATCCTCTCTATCTCAATTTATGTGTTTATTTGTCTTTTTAATCTGTTTAGAAAAAGAATGCCACTTTTTTATATTGAGTAGATAACTCATTAGTTCCGATAGATCTCATATAAAATATTTAAAATTACTATATTCAAAATTAAATGATATTTTGATACATTATACACATCTCTAATAAAACGGAGGAAATAATAAAAATGCAACAAATGGGACCGAAAATTTTACGGTTACGAAATGTCAAATTAGATACTTTAGCAAATAACCATAAAATTATTGTCATTCAAAATTAAGTCGTATACCAGTTCGAATTATGAACTCTTGACCAACTCAATTCTTCTTCTACCATACCCTCGATAGTCAAAATGGAGTTCATTTTGTTCATGAAGAAAATGCCATAATGTGTTAAATTAAAAATTCAAGCCTTGTAACTTATAACTGTCATCAACGGTTTACCACGGTTCGGACCAGTGAAGTCGTTTTTATCAAAAACACGTTGAAAACAGGGACTATAATCAAACTACGGTTGTTTTTAAGTTATTTGTTTATTTATATTGAACAATATATATATATAGAGAGAGAGATAGAAAGAGAGAGGGTGAAAAACTGAAAAAACAGACAAAAGAGAGAGGAGGAAGACAAAGGCGAGCTGATAAACTTCGCTTTTCTTCTTCTTTTTTCATATTCCTTTTTTCACCCACACACAATATCTTTTTGATTCATTAATTCATACAAATTTATCTCAAATTTTGTATTTTACATAGGAGTAGGGCCAGGCTCCACCCCTATGTTGCCCCATCCTCTCATTATTATTGCTTCTTTTTGATCAAAATTGTCATTTCTTTTTGTTTGCAGTGGATTTTGGACTATATATTTTATTTTAATAGGACTACTTTTTATTTCCCTTTTTTGGAGAATAATCCACACACACAAAAAAGATTCTGGTATGTTCCTTCTTTATTTTCGTTTTTTTCCAACATCTTTTCAATGTTAATTATATTTAAATATGTAAATGTTTTTTTATTAATCCGTAAATCGAAACATGATTATGTTTAAGCTTTGGAGGTTCTATTCCAACTTCGCATCTTACAACATCTGGATTAGCTTGGATTTGTTCAAGAGTTCCAAGTTGGTTCTCTTTTTCTTCTTTTTGGTGAAGGTTTGGGGGGGGGGGGGGGGGGGTTAAAATCCAGAATATGGTAAATTCATTTTATGGGCATAAACTAATTAATTGATGTATTCCATAAAAGTGCAAGTTTTATGAAGGCTAATAAACGGTGAGCTGTTTGAGAAATTGGCTAATCTTGTTTTAAGCATGTTTTTGATTTTATAAAGCTTGCTCGTTTTTGGTTCAATCTGATGATCATTGGTTACTTCTGGCATATATATAGTTTGTTGTAGGGAGTTTTGATCAGCTGATTGATTGTGTCTTTTCTATTTTCAAGTTCTATAGTTTCACCTGGTGTTTGTTGGTGTTGAGTCCCACCGTCGCTAGGTGGAGGAGCCCATTTGTCTCCTTATATGATCTTTGTGGCAATTCTCTCACACGAGCTGACTTTTGGGGTTGCGTAAGGCCTAAGGTCCTGTTATCATGGTAAATAGAGCCAAACCCACCCCCAATTTATAGTTACTGATGTTGGACTTGTCCACGCTCCAGTTTGCAAAGCCTGGGCGTGAGGGAGGGTTTGAGTCCCACATTAGTGGGGGGAGAGTCATCCGTTCTCCTTATATGACCTTAGCTAATCATCAACCTCAAGAGCTAACTTTTGGGTTGAGTTAGGCCCCAGGTCATTTATCAGTTAGAAGCGTTGTAAATATCTCCAACTTTTTCTATGATTAATTTGTCAATTTCAAGGTCTCCACTTGTTTATCCTTAGCTCTTATTCGAAAATGGAAGAATGCGAAGATGTCAAGCCAAAATTGTTCCAGAAATCCTACTCTTAAACTGAAGTTTCCTCTCCAAACCGACGATCAATCATATAGTGCAACTCAAACCAGCCAACATGGCGAATGAAAATGCAAAAATCGCGAGACTCGGGAGCTAGCTGCGGATGTTTCGGAGCATGTTAGGAGAGGCTTCTCACAGCTTATCTTCAGAAAAGAGTGAGACTCATCCAACAGAAACTTTTATTTCAGCCTCTCCTATTAAATCTGATGAACCCAGTCCATCATCTTTATATCAAATGCAAAACCAACTGGTTCTAATGGTAGTGTTCACGATCAACTAAACAATACTTGTGATGAACCAAAAAGACGAGAAGAGATGCTTCATCATGTTAACTAGGAATTCAGAATACATTGGCCGTAAATGAGGAAAAAATAAAAGAATCTTCTGAACATATTCAATCTAATCATTCAGGAGCAGAAGCAAGTAACACTTCACTGCTTCATTTTCAAAGATAATTCTCCTAGTAGTACCCAAACTGTTGATGATTCACCTTCTAGTTCTCCTCTCCAACTGACAAAACCGGAAAAATAACAATCAGTACAGCCACCGGAATATATCGGTCCAGCCCTAGCCAAGGCTTCCGCTCTCAAAATTAAGATCCCGGGACCCACTGCCCATTCTAAGCATCTGAAAACTTTGACATAAACAAGGTTCAAATCGACACAACGCACCAATCGAATCTGTGAAACAGGCAGTTTCAAAGTTTGGAGGGATTGTCGACTGGAAGGCTCATCGGCAACAGACAATGGAGGTAATCTCTCCAAACCCTTTAGATTACAGTATTTGATTCTTGATTTAGATAGCCAAATCGCTTGCGTTAGATGGGTGTCTTCTAGACAAATTTATATTATGATTCTGTTTGATGTATCATTCTTTCTGGTAAGTCCACGTGACTGTGTGACACAAGTAGTGTTCTCCTTAGCTTATATATGCACTTGTATCTACTTTATGTCTACATGCAACTTGGTGGCCATCTATTACACTACTTCCTCAGGTGTTATTTTACTGTTGACTTTTAAAGTTTGCTTTTTTTGTTCTTTGTTTGTGCAGAGAACGGAATCTTGTTGAGCAAGAGCTAGCAAAAAGTGCAGGAGGAGATCCCGTTGTATAAGAAACAGGCGCAGGATGCAGAAGATGCAAAATGCTTTGTTCTGAAAGAACTAGATAGCACTAAGAGACTCATAGAAGAGTTAAAGCTCAACCTAGAGAGAGCACAGACAGAAGAGCAACAAGCAAAACAGGACTCAGAATGCCAAGCTCAGGGTAGAAGAGTTGGAGCGAGGGATACGCTGATGGCGCTAGTATTGCTGCCAAAGCACAGCTTGAAGTTGCCAGAGCCAGGCATGAAGCTGCAGTTTCTGAGCTCAAAAATGTGAATTCTGAATTAGAAAGTTCTCCGTAAAGATTAAGCTTTATTGGTGTCTGAAAAAGATGTTGCCATCAAAAAAGCAGAAAGAAGCTGTTTCGGCATCAAAAAAAGTTGACAAGACACTGAGAGATTTGACTATTGAGCTCATCAACGCGAAGGAATCTTTGGAGGCTGCACACGCTGGACATCTGGAGGCAGAGGAACACAGAATTGGAGCAGCTATGCGAGAGAGCAAGATACATTAAACTGGGAGAAAGAACTGAAGAGGCAGAAGAAGGAGCTTGAGAAGTTAAATCAAAAAATTCTGTCTGCAAAGGATCTTAAAACAAATTAGATACTGCTTCAGCTTTGCTACAAGATCTAAATGCTGAGTTGGCAGCTTATATGAATCAAAGTTGAAAGAGGAGGTTGATGGAGAAGGGAACTTGAAAGTAGAGCTGTTAGAGCCCGAGAAAAGAACTCATTTACGAGATACAAGTAAGCAGTGGCATCGGCTAAGAGGGAACTTGAAGAAGTGAAGCTCAAATTGAGAAAAAGCAACAGCTGAAATAGAATGCCTGAAAGTGGCAGCTGCTTCATTGAAGCTGAATTGGAAAAGGAAAAATCAGAACTAGCTGCCGTACAACAGAAGAGGAATGGCAGCAGTTGTTGTTGCATCTCTTGAAGCTGAGTTGAACAGGACAAAGTCAGAGATTACCCTTTTTGCGGACGAAGGAAAAAGAAGCAAGAGAAAAGATGGTGGAGCTGGCCCAATCAACTCAAAGAGGCAGCAGAAGAGGCGATCGCGCAAAGTCACTTGCTCAAATGGCTCGTGTAGAGCTAGGAAGGCGAAGGAAGAGGCAGAGCAAGCAAAGGCAGCGGCTAGTACCCATGGAAAGTAGACTGCTTGCAGCTAAAAAAGAAGATAGAGGCTGCAAAGCCTCAGAGAAGTTGGCACTAGCAGCTATCATCTGCTCTACAAGAGAATGACTCAACCCGAAGCCCCAACGATGAAGTAACACTTTCTCTGCAAGAGTATTATGAACTCAGCAAGCAGGCCCACGAGGCAGAGGAACAAGCGAACATGAGGGTGACTGCTGCTATCTCCCAAATAGAAGTAGCCAAGGAATCAAGAGTTGAGTAGTCTAAACAGGCTCGAGAGGTTAATCGTGAGATGAACTGAAAGAAAGGAAGCACTGGAAATCGCGCAGCAGAAGGCCGAGAAAGCCAAGGAAGGAAAATTGGCAGCAGAGCAAGAGCTGAGGAAATGGAGAGCGGAGCATGAGCAAGAGGAAAGCTGGTGTATCTTTCTACCAGTAAACAAAACAAGAGAGCCCAAGAATGAGTGTTGGAGAGTAAAGAATCAAAAGCTTCTGAACGTGCACAGGAGGATACTGTACTTCATCAAAGCTCAAGTCAAAAGAATATGTTCAAACAACCAAACACTGAAACTGATTCATCTCCAGAAGTGAGGATCCCAAAGAAAAAGAAGAAGTCCTTCTTCCCACGCATCTTTATGTTTCTGGGCAGAAAAAAGACAGGCCAAGGCAAGATGATGAATCTCTTGCTGCTTTCTCACAACATCTTGGTCATTTGTTTTACTATCGCTGCTCCATTGCTAAATAAAGTAACATTGGTCTTGTGAGAAGGTAAATATATTATTTTGCAGTAGTAATACGGAGTTTTTTATTGCATATGACGTAGGGTGTTTTTGTACATACTGAATTAATTCTCACTTTCTGGATGCAGATTATGAGGCGACAATATGTTTCATAGGTTTTGGCTATCTCAATGAGCTTTGCTCTATTAATAGTTGTTTGGCGGCTTCAAATGTGTACTCTCCAAGCTAGTTCTGGCAGAAAAAGATAGTCAGAACTTCTAGAAAGTTTCGCACCTCTCTGAGATGGATCATTGAATGTGCAGTTATGTTTGATAAATTGACTGTTATTTACACTGTCATGCCAGCACTTTCTGTGGTTTGAAAGAAATTCCACCCAAGATTCTCCCTTTGGCTTTAATCTTGTTGTTGAAACCCATATGATACCATTCTGTATTTTGCTATGCCTACTATTTTCCCACAATTGACCATAATCAACTATTACAGATCCTTCAATTATTATACATCCGAAAAATGAAATATATATATGTAAGTTATTATATAGGTTGCTCTGCTTCACTGAATGGCCATTACATGATGACATTGCGGCATGTCAATAATAGGAACGATATCTCAATAGTGAGTTTGAATGGACTTTGGGACCATTCAGTAACTTATATTACCACACAAAAATGGATTGGTTTTTCAATCAATTTAGACATTGAATCTATGATGGCTTCAGACAAATTTTAACCACATCTGAATTTGTAAGAAATCTCAATATTTATTAACTGGAAGATCTATCCCGAACCACTCTACAATACAGTTTTAAGTTTCCATTGTACCCTAGAACCAGTCTTCAGTGATCCAACATTTTGCAGCTATCTCACTCCTCTTATCTTTCTTAATTAATGGTGAAGGAGTTAATTACATTGAAATAAGAAACGGAAAATTCTCATATTCATAAAATTGACCAATTCTATTGCTTCTTCAAATTAAAGAAATATAGCAATACATTTTTCTTGTACTATCTGCTATGTTTTAGACATTGAGAACTCCAGCAAAAAAGGAGTCTTTCTGCTCAAGGTGACTTTAGATCATTTCACATTCACTTGCGTTCTTGTGCTTTATTTGAATCTTATTCTTTTTCTCACGTATTTTTTTTCACGTCAGATAAAGTATTTGTTGGTTTCTTTCCTTAGTTATCCTGATATTATTATTTTCTTTAATGTTTACAATTTTATTCAGAACTTGGTTACTTATCTATTGTATACAGTATGTCGATATACAGTTGTTGTATGTGAGATTCAACTTCTCAGAAAAGGTATTTGAATAAGATTTTGTGCTATTTACTTAATTAGCAACATTTATCTTCATGTCAACTCTCCTTTTAATGTTGATATAGTATTGTTGTATGTGAGATTTAACTTCTAAATGCTGGAAAAATTAGTTGAATCAGATTTTATGCTATTCACTTAATTAGCAGATTTATCTTCATGCCAAATACCCCATTTTTTTCCAGCATATCAAGTATTCACTATTGTTATAATTAAAGAGTCCTAAGCAACTAATGTCAATATTATTCCCGAGACTTCAAATATTTAACATATAGACTGATGGATTTATTTTAAAACACAAGTTATTAACTAGAATTGATTTATATACACACACACTACCAGAAAAATACATAAATATTTAAAAATACATAAAAATCAGAAGCACTGAAGTTTTTTCGGTGTTTAGAAGCAATATTTCTAGCAATGATGAGGTTTATATCTCGAAATATTCTGGTTTAAGTAATAATTTGTGATCTTCTTTTTTTTTATTTCAGGTTGATACTCCCAACGAGATGTTCAAAAGTTCAAGGCTAACAAACATGTGGTTTGATGTTAGTTCCCTTTTGTGTTTTGTTTCTCTGGATTACACAACTTATAATTTGCATGTTGATTATATTCTTAAGACTTGGCACTACTCATAGGCCAAAAACCTAATTATCTTTTTTTTTCTCTAGCTTTTATATATTTTTTCATTTCATATTAGAAGTCCAAAAGGAAATATTACATAAATAATTAATCCTTTCATAAGAACTGTTTCTTGCATAAGTCTCATCTAGAAAGATTGTTTTATGTTGTGCCTTTATATTTTCTTTTACCTTTTTAATTCGCGTGAGGTAATTTTTGTTTGTTATCTTAAATTTCGTTATGTTATACTTATATTGGGGTGATCTTCTTTTTTTTTTTTCTTCATCACGTGGTATATTCATATATCTCTTTTGTTTTTTCTTCCTACTAAAATGAGTGAAAATCTTTTGAGTATAAATTACATTATAAAATATGATCTTTCAGATCATACGCATAAGCAGGAACATGGACATTCAGAGAGACAGAGACTAGCGGAACATAATTTAGAACGATTGACTATAAAAGAGACGAGGAAGATAAGAAAAAAGAATTGAGATAAAATTATATTTTTGAGTCGGGAAAGGAAAAGGCTAATGACTTAGCGATCTTCTTTATTTTTTTTCTTATTTTTTTTTCTCCAAACAAGAAAGTGTTCATGGAAAAATTTCTTCACATGAATTTGATCAATTTTCACGGCAAATAAAAGTCCGACATTGAATTTTTTATAACCTTCTATATATTTCAAAAGCTATTATGTAATTATCTTATTGTTTTATACTATCCGATTTCATTTCGCCAGATTAATCAATTCCATAAATTTCACTTTTAATCATGGAGATTCTTCTCTTTCAAGAAAGTGAATTTCTTAGAGAAATCAAAAGAAGTAAGGCAGCATAAGTAAAACTTTCACAAAGAGACGGGCTATCCAGTGCATTACCAGAACCAGGAATCAGAAGGAAAAGAGCTGAAATTTCACAATAGAATTCAGTTATGGTTTAATACTTGTAACTATTGCAATTAGTTTATTATCTACTCATATGAGAAGTTGAATAATCATTCAAGAATTAACGAGAACACTTCAGTGGCAGATGACTTTTGCGCTTCATATACAAATCAATTGTTATTTTTTAATTTAGTAAGAGAATTCTAAGGGTGGGTGGGTGGGTGGTGGGGTGGGGTGGGGTGGGGGGGGCTTAATTAAAATATCTTGAAAGCAAGGAATGAGAGAATAAAAAGTAAAACAAAAAAGAGAGAGAGAAAAAAAAGCAAATACCTTTCTTTGGTTTATAAGATGTATCACATTATCAATATAATGACCAGCTTCATATTATATAGATATGGATATACGTAGTATATGATTTTGTAAATTCATTTATGGTTTATATGACCGCGCGAAGCGCGGATAAATTCACTAATTATAGAAAAGTTTAGAAAGCATTACGGTAGATTCGAGATTTGCTAAGGGGACCTTGAAGTATATGGAATTGGTAGGAAGCCAAATGTCATGCCAAAAGTTAATATCATTACCGGTTCCAAAATTTTCATTTAAGACCCTTGGTGGCGAATGTGTAACCCTCAAGAAGACTTTTCCAAATGAAGGAGACGTTGCTCGTAGGTGAAATAACGGATGTAGAATTTCGAGGGAGGCGGTATTTGGAAGATAAAATTCTAACCCAAACGGCTTGGGGTTTGTGGCAGAAGCGCCACACCAAACCTATAACTCGCACCAAATTCTTGCCTTTTGTTTTGTTCGGAGAAGAGCCCCAAAGAAAATTCCTCTGAATTTTATCAATGTTATTAATAATTTTGCTGGGCAAAATATTACTTTGCATCACATATATAGGAATCGTCGAAAGGATAGATTGAGAAAATTTATTTTTCATTCTTGAGTTTATTATTCATTGGGTCTAGGATGTATTGGTAGTCTCGATCGGCTTTGAGGCTGCAAGTTAGTTTTTTGGAAGACTTAAGTATTCACCTACTGTTGTGACACTACTAAAAATTCGGGCAAAACCATCCAAAAAAAACCGACCAAAGTTGATCTGTAATGGCCAATAACCGTACAAAACGTGATCATTTACGTGTGGACGGTATTTTGAAGGTCGGAGAGCATACCGACCAAAGTTGGTTGGAAATTACCGACCAACTTTGGTCGGTCAATTAAATTCAAAAAAAAAAAAAAGAATTGCCGAAAAAACCGACCAAAGTTGGTCGGTATTTTAATTATGTAATTAAAAAATGCACCATCTGGGAATCGAACCGGGGTCTGTACTGTGACAGATACTATTCTACCACTAGACCATTGGTGCATTTTATTTTAAGACTGTCTTTTATTTCATTTGTTGGGTTTTTAAGGTATTTAATTAATATATTAAATACTTAAAAGTGGGTGAATGGGAAATGGAGGAAAATGAAATTTTTGAGTGAAATTTTAAGTTCCCCCTCCCTTGGCAAATGGGCATTGTCCCATATTGGAAGAGGAAGAGGTTTTTTATGGGTATATAAGCAATTGCTCTTCTTCTAGCTCTTAAAGAGTTGAGAAGAAGGCAAGCCTCGCGCCGTCGTCGTCGTCGCTCGCTCGGCTCGGCTTCGGCTTCGGCTTCGGATTTGGTCAAATGATCGATTGATTGATTAACTTTTTGGACCAAATTTATTTGTTAATAGTAAAATATTAACAGAAATAAATCCAATCCGTTTTTCTGTTTTGGTAACAGAAAAGTAACTACCCTCTTCAATTTTTCCTCTTTATTATTGAGTAAATGGCCATTTATGTAATGGCATTTATGTTGTGGGCGTTTTGCATAAACAGCCATTCTGAAGAGACCCAACTTTGGCTATAAATACAACACTATTCTGCTCAGAATTTTAACTACAATTTTCTGAGTTTCCTCTCCTTCTTCTGCATACTTTTAGCATCAAAACAAAGCAAAAAGTAAGTGTGATTTGCTACCGAACTTTGTGTTCGCTGAAACACTGGGGTTTGAAGTACCACTACACCAGTGTGTAATTCGTTCTATCCTGGGAGGAAATAATCCATAACCTTGGGTACTAGGAGGGGATTAAATTCCTTAAGGAAACACTGTGAATTCAGTGGGCTCGAATTGGTTTATGTCATTTTTGTTTATATTCATTACTGTTTATATTCATTTATATTTCCAGAATTTATTTTACAAATACAGTGTAATAACAAGCTTAAGGAATTTAATAATTTATTTTCTGTATTTGTACTTACTGTTTCTGGAAGAGTAAAACCTTTGTGGTTTTGTACTCTATTAAAATCTACGTGATTTTAACGTTTGTGTCATTCTTTTACAGAAATGACTAATGAGAATGAGAACCAAGCGGTTCCAATGGTGACTGCCAATGCGTCAACAAGCCGAACGACACCGGCAGCATTGGCACCGGCGGAGAAACCCGGAAAATTTTCCGGGATTGATTTCAAGCACTGGCAGCAAAAGATGTTCTTCTATCTGACTACTCTAAGTCTCCAGAAGTTCATCAAGGAAGATGTTCCTGTGCTGTCCGATGAAACTCCAGAAACTGAACGCTTTCTCGTAATTGAGGCATGGAAGCATTCAGATTTTTTGTGCAAGAATTATATTCTAAGCGGGCTGGAGGATGGTTTGTATAACGTCTACAGTGGCGTGGAAACGTCAAAGGAACTGTGGACTGCGCTTGAAAAGAAATACAAAACCGAAGATGCCGGGTTGAAAAAGTTTGTTGCTGCAAAGTTTTTGGACTACAAAATGGTAGATAGCAAGTCTGTTATTACCCAAGTCCAGGAATTGCAAGTGATTATTCACGATCTCCTTGCTGAAGGTATAACTCAAATTAATATTGATGTTGAAAGTAGTAATCTTAGTATTTTTACTAATAGAAATTTCATTGAAGGTCTTGTTATCAATGAAGCATTTCAAGTAGCAGCGATGATTGAGAAGTTGCCTCCTTTGTGGAAGGACTTCAAAAACTACTTGAAACACAAACGCAAGGAGATGTCCCTTGAAGATCTCATTGTTCGGTTGAGAATCGAAGAGGACAACAAAGCTGCTGAAAAGAGAGGCCGTGGAAACTCAACAATAATGGGAGCAAATATTGTTGAAGAGAATAAAAAGAGGAAGAAGGCTTCTGGACCGAAATACAACCCAAGCAAGAAGCGGTTCAGTGGAAACTGCTACAACTGTGGAAAAACTGGACACAAATCTACGGAGTGTCGTGCTCCAAAGAAAGACAAGAAGAAGGGTCAAGCAAACATGGTTGAAAAGCGTGATGATGTTGATGATTTATGTGCCATGCTTTCCGAATGCAACTTGGTGGGCAATCCTAAAGAGTGGTGGATTGATTCTGGAGCCACTCGCCATGTTTGTGCTGTTAGAGAAGCTTTTGCTTCTTATGCTCCTGTTGGACCCGATGAGACGATTTCTATGGGAAATGCTTCAAAGGCGAAGATTGAAGGATGTGGGAAGATATTTCTCAAAATGACTTCCGGCAAAGTGGTGACTTTGAACAACGTCCTTCATGTTCCCGAGATTAGGAAGAATTTAGTCTCTACTGGACTTCTTGTTAAGAATGGTTTTAAATGTGTTTTTGTTTCCGATAAGGTTGTAATAAGTAAGAATGAAATGTTTGTAGGAAAAGGTTACCTCACTGAGGGCCTTTTCAAGCTGAATGTAATGGTTGTTGAAAATAATAATAAAATTTCAGCTTCGTCTTACTTACTTGAGTCAAATGAATTATGGCATATACGTTTGGGTCATGTCAATTATAAAACCTTACGGAAAATGATTAATTTGGAAGTATTGCCCAAGTTTGAATGTGACAAATCAAAATGTCAAGTATGTGTGGAATCTAAGTATGTTAAACATCCTTATAAGTCGGTTGAAAGGAATTCAAATCCTTTAGACTTAATTCACACAGATATTTGTGACATGAAGTCAATACCATCTCGCGGTGGAAAAAAGTATTTCATAACTTTTATTGACGATAGTACTCGATATTGCTATGTTTACTTACTTAATAGTAAAGATGAAGCAATAGACGCATTCAAGCAATACAAAAATGAAGTTGAAACGCAACTTAATAAGAAAATCAAAATGATAAGAAGTGATAGGGGTGGTGAATATGAATCTCCTTTTGAACAAATATGTTTAGAATATGGAATTATTCATCAAACAACGGCCCCTTACACGCCCCAATCCAATGGGATTGCAGAAAGAAAGAATCGTTCATTAAAGGAGATGATGAACGCATTATTGATAAGTTCTGGTTTGCCACAGAACTTGTGGGGGGAAGCCATTCTTACGGCTAGCCGAATACTAAATCGAGTACCCCATAGCAAAACACAATCCATTCCATATGAAAAATGGAAAGGAAGGAAGCCCAACTTGAATTATTTTAAAGTGTGGGGGTGTTTGGCAAAAGTGCAAGTTCCTAAACCCAAAAGGGTAAAAATAGGACCGAAAACCGTTGATTGTGTTTTCATAGGATATGCGACTAATAGTAAAGCATATCGATTTCTGGTTCATAAATCAGAAAATCCCGACATTCATAATAATACGGTTATAGAATCAGATAATGCTGAGTTCTTTGAAAATATATATCCGTATAAAAAGGAATGTGAGTCGATTGGTGAAGGATCTAAACGACCTCGGGAAGAAACAAAAGAAAGTACACTTAACCAAGAGGATCCAAGACGTAGTAAACGTCAAAGAACGTCTACTTCATTTGGACCAGATTTTGTGACTTTCTTATTGGAAAATGAGCCTCAAACATTTAAAGAAGCTATGTCTTCTTCGGAATCATTGTTATGGAAAGAGGCGGTCAATAGTGAAATAGAATCCATACTGAACAACCATACATGGGAATTGGTTGATCTTCCTCCTGGAAATAAACCGTTGGGTTCTAAATGGATCTTTAAGAGGAAAATGAAAGATGATGGCACTATTGACAAGTATAAGGCAAGACTTGTGGTCAAAGGGTATAGACAACGAGAAGGTCTTGACTATTTTGATACATACTCTCCAGTTACAAGAATTACATCCATACGAACGTTAGTAGCGTTAGCTGCAGTTTATGGTCTTGAAATTCATCAAATGGATGTTAAGACGGCCTTCTTAAATGGAGAGTTGGAGGAAGAAATTTACATGGAACAACCTGAAGGGTTTGTGGTTCCAGGTAAAGAAAAGAAGGTCTGTAGACTTGTTAAGTCCCTTTACGGATTAAAACAAGCACCCAAACAATGGCATGCTAAATTTGACCAAACAATGTTGTCAAATGGATTTAAGATAAATGAATGTGATAAATGTGTGTACATTAAAAATGTTCCAAATCACATAGTCATTGTTTGCTTATATGTGGATGATATGCTCATAATGAGTAATGACATTGCCAACATAAATGCTACTAAGCGTATGCTAACTAGCAAGTTTGATATGAAAGACTTGGGAGTTGCTGATTTAATTCTGGGAATTAAGATCCATAAGACTTCTCAAGGTCTAGCATTGTCACAATCTCATTATATTAAGACAGTACTTGAAAAATTCAAGCACTTGGGCTTTAAAGTTGCAAAGACTCCAATTGATGTGAATCTTGCATTAGCAAAGAACAAAGGCCAGAGCATATCACAATTGGATTATGCTCGTGTGTTGGGTTGCTTAATGTACATCATGAATTGTACACGACCAGATATAGCTTGTGCTATAAGTAAATTGAGTCGATATACGAGCAATCCAGGCCAATCTCATTGGATGGCCATGAAACGAGTTTTGGGGTATTTAGTACATACCCAGGACTTTGCTTTGCACTACAATAAATATCCTGCGGTCATTGAGGGATACTGTGATGCAAATTGGATCACCGGATCAACTGATTCCAAGTCCACAAGTGGATATGTATTCACTATTGGTGGAGGAGCGGTATCTTGGAAGTCATCCAAACAAACTTGTATTGCCCGCTCTACAATGGAGGCTGAGTTCATAGCCTTGGATAAAGCCGGTGAAGAAGCTGAATGGCTCCGAAATTTCTTGGAAGATATTCCATTTTGGCCCAAACCGTTGGCACCAATATGCATACATTGTGATAGTCAAGCGGCAATTGGAAGGGCTGGGAGCGTCATGTATAACGGTAAGTCTCGCCATATACGACGAAGACATAAAACCGTTAGACAATTACTCTCTAGAGGAATTATCACGATTGACTATGTAAAGTCAAGTGATAATGTGTTGGATCCACTTACAAAAGGCGTAACTAGAGAGGTAGTTGAGAAGTCATCAAAGGGAATGGGACTGTGGCCGAGAACAAGTCATAGTGGCGGTAACTCTACCTAGAAGACTGGAGATCCCAAGATCTAGGTTCAAGGAGATCAAACAAAGTCATTTATGACGGTTCAACATTGTCAACTAAACTTTTGGTCCATTCTCGTGATGAGACAATGTTCAGTACCAAGGATAAAGCATTAAGGCTTTTTAATGATTTCTAAATTTGATACAGGGTATATCAAATAGTGTATCTACGGGATGACACGTTTAGGAATCACCTATGTAAGTGTGAAGTGTTAGCCGCTTCAAGGAGAACACAGCAAGGCCAGTTCTCTACGCACTTATGAAACCAGGCGGTGTTCATGGCTGAAACGAACACAACAATGAGAACCAAAGACGGTTAAGGGTTGGTTGTGTGACTTGTGGTTGTCTAGGTATACACTAAAGTTCGACGGTTCAAAGATATCAAATCTACCGATTGATCGAGTATATCCGACATAAGTTCACTACGGAAAGTTCAAAGGAAAACCTACTTATCCAGATGCAATTAATCCTTACTTGCGAATCACATAGTTTTTCATGCATACTTCCGTGATATAGCCATTCCCCATTCATGTGGGGGATTGTTGGGTTTTTAAGGTATTTAATTAATATATTAAATACTTAAAAGAGGGTGAATGGGAAATGGAGGGAAATGAAATTTTTGAGTGAAATTTTAAGTTCCCCCTCCCTTGGCAAATGGGCATTGTCCCATATTGGAAGAGGAAGAGGTTTTTTATGGGTATATAAGCAATTGCTCTTCTTCTAGCTCTTAAAGAGTTGAGAAGAAGGCAAGCCTCGCGCCGTCGTCGTCGTCGCTCGCTCGGCTCGGCTTCAGCTTCGGCTTCGGATTTGGATTTGGATTTGGTCAAATGATCGATTGATTGATTAACTTTTTGGACCAAATTTATTTGTTAATAGTAAAATATTAACAGAAATGTTATTAAATATTTGTTTTAATAACAAAATATTAATATTAAATCCAATCCGTTTTTCTGTTTTGGTAACAGAAAAGTAACTACCCTCTTCAATTTTCCCTCTTTATTTTCCCTCTTTATTATTGAGTAAATGGCCATTTATGTAATGGCATTTATGTTGTGGGCGTTTTGCATAAACAGCCATTCTGAAGAGACCCAACTTTGGCTATAAATACAACACTATTCTGCTCAGAATTTTAACTACAATTTTCTGAGTTTCCTCTCCTTCTTCTGCATACTTTTAGCATCAAAACAAAGCAAAAAGTAAGTGTGATTTGCTACCGAACTTTGTGTTCGCTGAAACACTGGGGTTTGAAGTACCACTACACCAGTGTGTAATTCGTTCTATCCTGGGAGGAAATAATCCATAACCTTGGGTACTAGGAGGGGATTAAATTCCTTAAGGAAACACTGTGAATTCAGTGGGCTCGAATTGGTTTATGTCATTTCTGTTTATATTCATTACTGTTTATATTCATTTATATTTCCAGAATTTATTTTACAAATACAGTGTAATAACATCATTTACACTCTTTAATTATATTTTTGCACAAAAATAACCGACCAAAGTTGGTTGGTTTTATTAAAAAAATAAAATTACCGACCAAAGTTGGTCGGTTTTTTAAAATGACCGGTCTAATTAACCGGCAGATTTCGGTCGATTTTTTTTACTATTAACTTTAATTTATTTTAAATGAAAAACCGACCAAAGTTGGTCGGTTTCTTGAAAATAAATTTTGCGGGACTCAAAAATAATTTGCCCCATTTTTGCGCCAAAGAAAACCGACCAAAGTTGGGCGGTTTCGTAAAAAAAAATTTAAAAATAAAATATTTTGAAAAATCGACCAACTTTGATTGGTTTTTTGGCCGGTTTGGTCGGTTTTTACCGAATTTTTAGTAGTGTGAAGGTGCGCACATTGAGTATAGCGGAGACACCCATACGAGTCGATTCGTTATTTTGAACATAAATAAACGTTCTTCAAGTTTATAACATGTGGCACTTTTGATCTACTCTAACAAACTCAAACGGATTTTATTAAAATGGTCGGACTTGATCATATGTTAAATAAAAGCACCCCATCAGAACTCCATTCCCCAAAACAATTTTAAATAAATTCTTCTTCACCTAAAGAACTCCCTGTGATAATATGAAGCCACATATATAATATTGAGTAATTATATAGGATGTAAAATCTGTTAAAGTCTCGACATTCAGAGATATAAAAAGTGCCCATCTTAGATAATAATTGTATACGAAAAATTAAAATTTATGACTTCTGGACTGCTATGTGTTCAAGGAAATTTTCGCTTTTTTTTGGTGGAGTTAAAAAATGGTTGCTCAACTAACAGTCTTTTGTTTCCATTCTTCATTATCGCGCAGTCAATTGGCCTTCACCCTCTGGCTACTTTACCTTTGTCTAACCAACAACAACAACAAAGACTTGGGCTGTCTTTGTTTTTCTTCTGCAAATTGAGACCAAGGGACCAATCCGGTACACTAAGCTCCCGTTATGCGGAGGGTTCGGGAACGGCCGGACCACAAAGCTATTGTACGCAGTCTCACCTTGTATTCCTTCAAGAGGCTGATTCACGGCTCGAACCTGTGACCTCCTGGTCACATGACACTAACTTTACCAGTTACGCCAAGACTCCCATTCAATATACCAAATTGAGACTAATATACCAAATTATAATGTTATTCTTTCGGACAGATCTTAATTCACCATTGAAAGAAAAAAAATGTAAATTGAAAAGAGATTGGTTTTTGAACTTAAGATTCAATATCTACGTTGTTAAGCGAGTAATCATTTACATATACCAATACATAATTACATTTACATACTTTGCGTGAGTAATTCTTAAAAATATAGAAAGAAAAGGCAAGAATGATAGCATTATCACTACTAGAAATTCGGCCAAAACCAACCGCGACCAACCGATCGACTTCGGTCGGTCAAAAAACCGACCGAAAAACCGATCGAAGTCGGTCGATTTTCCAAAATATTTTATTTTTTAAATTTTTTTACGAAACCGACTGACTTTGGTCGGTTCTTTTGGCGCAAAAATGCGGGAAACTATTTTAGAATCCCGTAAATTAAAATTTATTGTTTAAGAAACCGACCGAAATCGGTCTGTTTTTCATATAAAATACATTAAAATTAATATTCATTTCAGTCAGTTATTTTAAAAAACAGACCGACTTCTGTCGGTAATTTTCTATTTTTAATAAAAGCGACCGAAATCGGTCAATTTTTTCGCGCGAAAATAAAATTAAGGAGTACAAATAAATTAAAAGAAAGTCTTAAACCAAAATATACCACTAGTCTAGTGGTAGAATAGTATCATGCCACAGTACAGACCCAGTTTCGAGTCCCAGACGTTACATCTTCTAATTGCATAATTAAAAATCCGACCGAATCGGTCGGAATTTTTTCTTTTTGGGTCGTAATTGCGACCGACTTCGGTTGCTATTTCTTACCGACCAACATATTTTCGATCGTTTAACATCGGTCGGCAATCAGTCGGTTTTTCCAGATTTCCGATCGATTTCGGTTGGTATTTCTGGACCGACTGAAATCGGTGAAATTGCGACCGACTTCGGTCGCTATTTTTTACCGACCATCATATTTTCGATCGTTTAACGTCGGTCGGAAATCAGTCGGTTTTTCCAAATTTCCGATCGATATCGGTTGGTATTTCTGGACGGTTTTTATCATGCTCCAAAACAAGAGAATAAATAAAATTGTGTGAACAAGGCAGGTTCATAGATTTCTCTCAGCAAAACACTTGAAGTAGTATAAAAGGATGAAGTTTAAGGAAGAGAAAAAAACAACAAAAGGAAAAGAATTGTTTGAAGAAGCCAATTAATTAATCAAACAAGCCGTCTTGGATCAGTAACATTAATCTTCCAATGTTCATTTTCGAACCCCAATTTTTCAGCCTTGTTCCTCATCCATTCCAAGCGTATTATGTCCAATCTTGACAACCCACAATATTTCTGTAAGTTCTCATCCATGGTATCATGAAATTTCCACCATCTCCAATGTGCATCATCGTTCGCGTACTCATGATATTCAAGAACGTTCCAATTACAATCGTAGTCCCTGTAACACATCCATGGCTTTAATCCTAGATAATGTATAGTATAAAGAATTGGAGGATCTGCTCCATACCAATGGTCCTTAGGACTAATCCCATTTTTTTTTGTCCAAAAATCTTTCAAGAAATTTATCCTTCTTGGTAACCTATGCCACCATACAAACACTTCATTAAGGAAGCCTTGATCACCTCCATTATATGAGATAACATCTTTAGTACGTTGCATGAACATATCGAACGTGCAATTTGATGGCTCGATCACCATTAGTCCGGAATTGAAAATGGACCTGCTGTTACCTGCAGTAGCAAATTCAAGATTTAGAGTCAATAAGTTCTACATCAACTGTGTCTAATCCAAATCTGTCAGTGGCTACCTGTAGCTGACAACTGGGGCAAATAGAAAAGAAAATCGATGTTACGAAGGACAATTATATCAGAGTCGACAAAAATGATCTTGTCATAGTCTGTGAGTTGCCATAGCCTGAACTTGCTATAGTTGTATTCATTATATGTCTTGTTCTTAGCTCTAGGGTTTCGGATTCTGTCGATGAATCGGAGTTTCCAACCGGATTTGACGAGGGCCTCACGTTTAGGCTCGGAGATACTGACGTCCAGAAGGAGAAGAAGATCATGTTTGGTTCCTGTTCTGAGAAGACTTTGAGCTAGAGCAAGTGCGCCACAAACATAATCTTCAGAGGAATGAAGAACTGTGGCGTAGGCTTCTCGTTTTGCTGTCTTTGTGATGCTTTTAATGTGGGAAACATCGTAGGCTTCGTTCATTTCTGAAACCACATTATGTCAATATTTTAGTACATACACTAGATGCTTAGCATCTAGATTTTCAGAAAGAGATCAAATTCTATGTACATTGTAAGAAATAATGGAGTACATAATTGGATAACTGCAAGGTAAGTTTTTATAATAAGTATTACTATTTACCTAATAAATTTGTATAATGAGTATTACAAGTTATTACTATCAGCAATCACAATACATTTCCTAGACCTCACGGTGTGAGACATTACTGGGTATGTTGTTATTGTTGACAATATTAGCTTCCCCCCTACTCCAGCTACCATGCCAAAGAAAATATTCAATTACTTTACACCTTTTTTTAAGACCTCCTAAGTTTTTGAAACCGTTGCATTTATTATCTATCTTCTAAGATTTAAAACTTATTAGTTTACTTACACTAGGTTTTACAAGTAGCGCTTGTAGCTCAGTGGATAGAGCGTCTGTTTCCTAAGCAGAAGGTCGTAGGTTCGACCCCTACCTGGCGCGATATGCTTTTTTGTTATTTGGCAAGCCTATGTCATCCTGTTTCTTCTTTTTTTTTTTTCTTTCTTTTCCTTTTTGTTTTAAATACTATAATTTTTTCTTCTTCTTCTTGCTCTAACATTTACCCTATTCTTAAAGTGGAAAATGGAAAAATTAGAGTAAAAAGGAAAAATAGAAGTGGAAACAAAAGCAGAATTAGCAGCAACATATATGTTACCTTTTCCCCAGAAAGGCAAAGCTAAATTGCAAGAACCAATTGGCAAAGAAACCTTGTGTTCCAACTTAACAACATCCAGTTGATAATACCACCAATCCCTTTCTTGTTTCATCAAATCATCACAGCTAAACAACTCCACCATAGGCCTACATTTACTCAAAAACACCACTTTTGTCTTCCCATTCAAACCCTTTTTTCCTCTCTTCACTACCAAATTTGCCACCACAAGGTGCACTTGCACCCTAAACACATCTCTTCCCCACCCTTCTTCTGGATACTTGCATGGCAATTTTGCTACAATCATGTCCATCTTACCGTAGTTATCGAAAATTGGCATTGGTATTTTAGGACATTTGGGTACAATTATCTCTTCTTCTTCATCTATCCAAGGTGGAAACAAATCTTTCCATTCAAACAAGTCTGAGACCTTTTCGAATTCTACTGGTATTATAATATGTCCGTGTTTGCTCCAATCGCTAATATTCTCGTCCTCCATATTCACCATCCCAATTTTCGAATTCGTACCTTTTTCCATTATGTCCAAGAAACTAGGCAATTCATGCTTTATCATTTTTCTTGTATCGTTCACCACCGGTTTTTTCAGCTCTGCTTTCATCTTTACCTCACCTCCGGCCTTTTTCAAAAACAAGAAAATGTTATTTAAGTTATATACGCATGAAACGTGACATATTCTACTGATATACGTGATGTACATGATATATATATATATATATATATATAAAATCTATTTCATATAGTAACCTGAAAAAAAGAAGAAAGTTAAATGCAACTTGCTATTATGAGATGTATAATTATCGTAAAAGATTTTTCACATTATTCTTAATAAGTTGCGATTAGACTGACACCACTTGCATAAAACTTGTGTATGCTACTGCTTACCTTACATTCACGCGACGAGCATACAACAATGGATGCTGCATTTTCGTGATAAACAGAAGTTGATGGACGGAGAAGAAGGCCGGCGTAAGCAATCAAGAAGCAAGCCAAGAAAACCAAGTTGATTTTGATGATCAAAGCCTTTGATAGAGGAGCTTTCATGTTCATCATCTTAATTTTCAATAAATAATTAAATCCAAGTGTGGAAAGCAACCACCAAATTAACCAGACTGTTAATGAAGTTTTATATTAAAAATTAGGTTGTAATTCAGGTGATTAATTAAGAAAAAAGACAAGAGAAGAAGTAAAAAAGAAAATCTCCAAAAATGTGTTTCTTTGTTTTTAAACTTTCATTTCTTCCACACAGAAGGGTGTGACAGATGATTGATCTTTAGTTGTTTGCGATGCATTTTCAGAAGGCATTTTCTTATTAGTTATTTAGAGAAATAAGAATAGTTTCTAGAAAGAATCATTTCCACATGTACCCATCCCTTAAAATCCAAGATTTGAAGGTGAAAATAATCCTCGTGCCTTAGTTTTTATTTATTGCCGGATCAAGCATAGCTTTATTTGTGATCTTACCATAAAAGTTTTAGTTGCTGGAACAAAATTTATGTAGAAAGTAAATATAATGGGACAGGTTGTTTAATTGTTTGGATGGTTGTTACATATTGTATTGTATCGTATTGTTACTTTAAATACAATATTTGTTTTGATTGCGTAGATTTTATTGTATCGTATCGTTAAATCGGTCGTTACGTAACGATAAAATGTGCCACTTTATGTAATGACCGATTTGGCGTGGTCGTGTCGTTACCTTGTCTTTTTCTCTCAATCTCACCCTTCATTATTATTAAATAATTTTATATATCTTTTACCCTACCTTTTTATATACCATATCATAATTTTTCTTTATAATATTGCAAGTTTATTCATCATATTACTGGTGCATGATACCAAGAAACGACGGCAAAACGACAAAATCCATCCAAACATTATATTCATCAAACGATATGGTACAATATAATACAATACGATACGATACATTATAAAACGATATCATCCAAACGAGCAGTAAAGAAAAAATCCCCCATTTTGCAATCAATGAAAGAGAGAAGTTATTGTTTATTGGCCTGTCAATGTCCATAGTCCATACTGTATACAAATTAAAAGAAATGCGGTTTTTAACCGTTAATAAATCTCATAACTGCAGCAATACTTGAACTTTTGAACATTTTCAGTATCTTTTTTTTGACGGAAAAAAAAGCATCTTTTTTGTTCTTTTTAATGTTATATATAAAACAAATGATTTTGGTTAATTAATGAAAAACTTTTATAGACTTTAGGTTGGATAATCACTACATATATATAGTCTCCATTGCCAAACAAAATTGTTGAAATCTATCCCTAGGTTCCGCCATTGTGAGCTTGAGCCAGAGAGAGCAGAAAAGACGATAGAGAGAGACAGAGAAATGAGAAACAATTTTCTGTTAAGTGCCTTGAACTGAAAATAAGCTGTACATCACCTATTTATCCTAACTAACACAACCTACTTTGTGAAACTTCTTAACTAACTACATACTAGAAGAGTACTACATAAATACAGAAATGTATAATTATTTACAACTCTAATTTCAACACTCCCCCTCAAGTTGAGAATGAAAAAGTGTCTTTCATTCCCAACTTGGAGACTAATGATGCATGTTGCTGATGTCCAAGTGCTTTGGCCAGCACATCTACTGGTTGCTCTTGACTGGCAATACAGGATGTCTTGATCAGCCCTTCTTGAATTTTTTCTCGAATGAAATGGCAGTCTATTTCTATGTATTTTGTCCTCTCATGATACATAAGATTTGCAGCAATTTGTAATGCTGCTTTATTATCACAGAACAACTTCACGGGTAGCTTTAAATTCACACTTAGCTCTTCCAATAGACCCTTCAACCACACAAGTTCAGCTACTGTGTGTGCCAGTACTCAGCTTCAGCTGAGCTTCTAGATATAGTGTGCTGCTTCTTAGCTTTCCAGGATATGGTTGAACTTCCAAGCTTAATACAGTATCCAGTAACAAACTTTTTTGACATAGGACGTGAGGCCCAGTCTGAATCACAAAATGCTTGTATTTTTTCTTTGCTGCCACTTGACATTAACAGCCCCAACCCTGGTTGCTTCTTGATGTACCTTACTACATGAAGTGCTGCTTCATAGTGAGATTTCTTAGGTGCATGCATAAACTGACTTAGGGATTATACTGCATATGAGATATCGGGCCTTGTTATTGTTAGATACAAAAGCTTCCCTATGAGCCTCTGCTAACTCCCCCTGTCTTCTAGCAACTCATCTCCCTTACTTGTGTTTGTGAAAGTATCAAACTCAGTGCTTATCAGCTTCAAGTTCTGCTCCATTGGTGTCTCTTTAGGTTTAGAACCTGCCAAGCCTGCATCAAATATCATCTCTAATGCATATTTTCTTTGAGCCATAAGGATGCCCTCCTTTGATCTAGCAAACTCTATACCTAAAAAATATCTAACTTCTCCAAGTTCTTTCATTTTAAATTGTTGATGCAGAGATTCCTGTGCAATTTTAATTTCCTGCAGATCATTTCCTGTAGCAAGAAGATCATATACATAGACTAGAATCAAAACAAAACTTGTTATCCATATTTCTAGTAAATAAAGAATAGTCATGCTTGCTTTGCTTAAAATCAGACAAAGACTAGGCTTGAGACAACTTCAAATTCCATAGCCTAGATGCCTTCTTGAGCCCATATAAGGATTTAAGTAGCCTAAAAACCTTATGCTCCCCCTGCTACTAAATCCTTGAGGCAAAGTCATATAAACTTCCTCTTGAAGGTCTCCATTCAAAAAAATATTCTGAACATCCATCTAAAATATAGGACAATGCTTGAGAGCAGCAGTGGCAATAACAACCCTCACAGAGTCAGCTTAGCAACATGAGAGAATGTATCATGAAAATCCAATCCTTCCTGTTGTGTAAAGCCTTTAGCAACCAATACGTCCTTGAATCTTTCTATTGTACCATCTGCATTGTACTTTATTTTATACACCCATTTGCATCTAATGGGTGTTTTACCAACAGGTAAGTCAACTACAGACCAATTGTTGTTCTGTTCTAATGCTTCAATTTCAAGTTTCATAGCTTCAACCCATCTGTCATCCTTACTAGCTTGATGAAAAGATGATGGTTCCACATCAGCAGAAAAAGAAGTAAGAAATGCTCTAAAAGGAGGCGAGAGGTGAGTATAGGAAACAAAATGTTGGATGGGATGAGATGTAGAAGAAGTGGATGGTAGGGGTGGATGAACATAGTCAGTCAACAAAATTGGTGGCTGACTAGTTCTCCCTGACTTCCTAGGTAGTGAATGGAGGAATTGACTCTGCAGAAGGAAATGGATTGGTAGTGAATGGAGGAATGTGAGGTTCTGAAGGTGAAGATGGCAAGTTGGTGATTGGAGATGAGGGAAGTGAAGTAGGTGGCACTTGTGTAGATGAAGCTGGCCCATGATCCAGTGTTGAAGAAGGAGAAAAGACATCAGAAATAGCTGTAGGCATGAGTATTGAGGAATCATGTTGGGATGAAAGCGATTTCTCTTTTGGACATTTGAAAGGAAAGATATTTTCTTTAAAGATAACATCTCGACTGACAAAGATTTTTCCAGATTCAAGTTCATAAAATTTATAGCCTTTCTGTGTAGAAGCATAACCTAGAAGAATAGCAGGAATGGATTTTGGTTAGAATTTGTCATGAGAGTCAAGTCTGATAGCATAACAAAGACATCCTATTGTTATTAGGTGATCCAATTTAGGGGAACAACCATGAAAAAGCTCATAAGGAGTGTTTCAACGTAGAACAGTTCTAGGCAGTCTATTAATGATATAGGTAGCTGCCAGAATACATTCACCCCATAGTTTTAAAGTTAATGAAACTTGAAACCTCAAGGCTCTACTTACTTTAAGTAGGTATCTATGCTTCCTTTATACAACTCCATTTTGTTGGGGAGTATAGACACGACTACTTTGATTAACAATTCCTTTGGTCTGAAATTGATTAGAACAAGGAGAATTAAAGAACTCATAGCCATTATCAGACCTGAAAATCTTGACACTAGAAGAAAATTGGTTTTCTACCAAATGAAGAAAATTTGATAGAATCACATAGACATCACTTTTCAGTCTTAAGAGAAAGGTCCAAGTCATTCTTGAAAAATTATAAACAAGAGTCAGGAAATATCTATAACCATTGTAAGTATTTACTCTATAAAGACCCCACACATCCATATGAACAAGTTCAAATGAACATTTTGATCTTGAAATGCTAGTAGGAAAAGGCAGCATAGTCTGTTTAGCTAATGGACAAACATGACAGTTACAAGAACTAGAATTAGACAATAATGTCTTTATTGTAGGTATTTTCTTAAGTTCTGAATGAGGAGCATGCCCAAGTCTTTGATGCCACAACATAGTTGAGGAGGTAGTCTGGTTGGTGGTCATACATGTGGAAGTGAGTGCTGCAGCAGGCTTTGAAGGATTGAGGATGTAGAGTCCATCCTTGAGGCTACCAATCCCCCTCACCTTGCCACTGAAGAGGTCCTGAAAGAGACAAAAATCAGGATAAAAAGAGACTATACAATTCAACTCCTTGGTATATCTGGACACTGACAACATATTATACTAAAACTAAGGCACATAAAGCATATCATGTAGAGTTTGAGTGTTGGACAAGGCACATGATACTGTATGTATAATCTGAGTACTTTCTCCATTTGGTAAATGAACTGAAGTAGATTTTGAATGGGGAACGAGTTTAGGACAGGATAACAGATCTAAGGATGAAACTATGTGGTTTGAAGCACCAGTATAAATGATCCATTTAGTTTGGTCCGTAATTGAATTACCTGCCATATTGGCCACATCTGCTGGTGTTTTTTCTCCTACTGGTCGTTTTTCCTTGCTCAATATTCTGAGTATTTGTTGATACTGCTCAGGTGTGAAAATTGGAGCTGCTGCATTGATCATGCCATTTTATACCAAATCCATCAGTTCCTGTGTGTTTAGTCTCCTCCATTATACTCATATTGTGTGCCATAGGTGTGTAGTTGCCATTAGTACCTCTTCTTTTGTTTTTGAACTTTAAACCTGGTGGATACCTTACCAACTTATAGCAAGTATCGCTTGTGTGTCCTTTCATCTTACAATAATCACAAAACAGATTTGTGTTCTTTTTAAACATCACATTTGAGTTGTTTGCTGACACAAAAGAGCTACTCTCAGTATTCATAGGTCCACTTCCCAGAATTCCACTTTGTGTACCATATCCACTACCTAGCCTTTGACTTTCTTCCTGAACTATCATTAATATGCTTGATCAAGCGAAGGTGTTGGCTACATCATTAGTATTTGACTCCTTTGAGGAGCATAAGTGTCATTTAATCCCATTAAAAATTTCATAAGTTTCGGTTGGCGAAGAAACTCAACAAATGTCTTAGACTTCTCACAATCACATGGCTCAGGTATTATCGACTCAAACTCATCCTAAAGGTCATTGAGGTTAGAGAAATAGACTGATACACTAGAAATGCCCTATGTTAGGCAGCTGATTTCCCTATTCATATGGTACACCTTAGTAGCATTAACTTTGTCAAAACGATCTTTAAGTGCCTTCTAAACCTTCTGTGCATTTGAAGAGTACACATTTCCTTTCCTGAGTTCCTTAGCCACAGAATTTTGAATCCACGACTACACTATGGCATTACAACGATCCCACTACTGCAGTTGGAAGACATTCTTCTTGTATTGCTCTCTAGTGCAAGTTCCATCAAATAATCCACGTTTATTTATCACAAGGAGCGACATCTCCATAGGTCGTCTCCATTCTGAGTAATTTTCAGTTCCAATTAGCAATTGAGGGACAAGTGACGCCCCTGGTGTGTTTGAGGGATGAACATACAACAGATCATTACAATCGATCTGCTGATTGTTTGCATGTGAAGATCCAACAATAATTTGAGGTGAATCAAGCGTCATTTTGAGCAGAGGATTGAAAGAAAAAAAAATCAGATTTGGGGAAATCGAAGGCGACGAGAAAAAGAGATCAAAAGAGCAGGTGAAATAGGGGGAAAACGTAGAAAATTGATCGAATGAAATGCTCGTTGCTCAGTCGCGAAGAACCATTGCTCTGATACCATGTTGAAATCTAGCCCTAGGTTTCGCCATTGGTGAGCTTGAGCGAGAGAGAGCAGAAAAGACGATAGAGAGAGACAAAGAAATGAGAAGCAATTTTCTGTTAACTACCTTGAACTGAAAATGTGCTATACATCACCTATTTATCCTAACTAACACAACCTACTTTGTGAAAGAGAAAATTAACAACTAACTTCTTAAATAACTACCTTCTAGAAGAGTACTACATAAATACAGAAATTTACAACTATTTACAACTCTAATTTCAACAAAAAATTCCGTCTATCATTCTTCGCACGACCGAACTAGAGATGGTACGGTACGTATCAGTGGACATTGGTGCGCTCTATGCTCATCCTTCAATAATATAGGGTGTAAGTATATGTTGCAAACATGCCCAATTCTAATGATAGATTTGGGCTAGATGCTTTGAATGATGAAGCCAATGCAGAAGTGGGCCATGAGATAAAGTTAGAAGAAGCAGTTGCATTCAGCAGGGGCATTTTCACATATATCCACTTTTGAGGTCGACATTGAAGTTATGCCCGTATTGCAAAAAAAATTAAAAAATTTACCCACTGGGATTTGAAGTTCTTCTATCTCTTCGATGCAACTTCAGAATCAGATCCGAAATTGTTCTATCCTTCCAATGCAACTCTAGAAAATCAGATCTTAAGTAGCTCTATCAGTTGAAGTTTAAAATACATAATAGTTTACAAAAGGCCTGCTTGAGTTTAAAAGGTCAGAAGTAATCTCATTTATATAATATGCAAATATGAGACTTTCAACAAAACTAACTACAACATATGCGTACAACACTATTTAAAATAATATCCTTATCACCCTCACTCAATCTGAAGGGGAGGAACGAACATGAAGATTGGCAATAAAGTTCTTGAATTTTGTAGCAGAGACAGCTTTAGTAAAGACATCTGCAAGCTGTTGCATGGTGGGTACATGACAAACAGTAAGATCACCTTGACTAATCTTCTCACGAATAAAATAATAGTCCAAAAGCGACATGTTTTGATCTGGAGTGAAATACTGGATTATGCGCCAGAGGTATGGCACCAATATTATCACATTTTGCAAGAATAAGAGTACCCAGATAAATGCCCAAGTCACGTAAGATAAATTGTATCCAAGTAGCTTCAGCAGTTGCAACAGCTAGTGCATGATATTCAGCTTCTACGCTGGAACAAAAAATAGTCGGTTGTTTCTTTGTAGACTAAGAGATCAAGTTATTCCCAAGTAAGATGCAAAATCCAGATGTTCATCTACGATTTGCTGCAACCCCTTCCTAGTTCAAATCTAAAAATATTGTTAGAGAGACGGAGGACTGTTTGCAGAGCTGTAGTCTATGAGAATGGGTTCCTTTAAGATAACGAAAAATTCGGTTAACAGCTTGAAGAAGAACTTGCCGAGGTTGATGGAGAAAATATGAAGCCATGGTCACAGCAAATTGTATATTCGGTCGCATAAATGATAAATATTGAAGGCTTCCTACCATTTGGCGATACAGAGAAGGATCATCAAGAAGTGGTATAATATTAGAATGCCATTCAAGTTTGCTGTAAAGAGGAGTTTGAATAGGTTTGGCTTCTGCCAAATCAAACTTATGCAAAAGGTCTTATACATACCTCCTTTGCGAAAAAAGAACTCCATCACTATTGTGAACTATCTCCACGTCGAGAAAATAGCAAAGTGAACCAAGATCTTTCATTGCAAATTCAGATTTCATGGATATTATAAATTCAGAAACAAGCATCTTGGATGATCCAAAAATAACAATGTCATTAACATATATGAGCAAAATAAAATAACACTCTCTCTGCAAAAGATAAACATGCTATGATCTGAGATAGATTGTGCATAACCAAGGTCCAAAAGACAAGTCGCAAGTCGAGTAAACCACGCCCTAGGCGATTGTTTCAACCCATAAAGTGCACGTCTTAGCTTGCAAACATGGTGTGGATAATCTGGATGATGAAAACCTCTAGGTTGCTGCATATAATAAACTTCATTTAATTCACCATGTAAAAAGGCGTGAGAGACATCCAGTTGATGCATATATCAATTATTAAGAAAAGCTAAAGATAACACTAGACGGACTGCTAATTTTGATCACAGGGGCAAAGGTATCTGTATAATCTAAGCCTGGTCGTTGAGAAAATCCTTACGCAACCAAACGAGCTTTGAAGCGGTCGATAGAACCAAGCACCACACTTAATCCAATATATTCAGTTATTCCTTACAATGTTCACATCGGGAGGTGGGGGAACTAATATCTAAGTATGGTTTTGTAGGAGAACATTAAACTTTTCACTTATTGCATTAAGCCACCTAGGGTCCTTTGCAGCTTGTGTGAGTGAAGTTGGTTCAAAAGGTGTACTAGAAAGAGAGACACTAAGTGAGGTAAGAACACGTGGTTTTAGAGACCCTGTCGTAGAACGAGTAATTATGACATGGGAATGAGTACCTGATTGTCCGGAAGCTAATGGTTTAGAGGAACTTGAATTATTAGGAGATAAGGATTGTACAGATTGATTGGAAATTGGTACAGGTACATCTAAACAAGAGAATTCCTTAGAGGAAGGTTGATTTGAAGTTGGTTGCAAAGAACTAGGAGTAGATGGAATTATTGTAGAAAGAGGTTGCGTGTTTTGTGGAGATAAGGAAGGAGATTAGAGGGGAGTCGGTGGATTTGAATTATGATTAGAATTTCATGGAGATAATGCAGGTGGATTTAAACACGAAACAATTGAAGAGCGCACAACATGTGTAGGAAGTTGAAAAAATTGATCATTATCTGAATGTGAAAAAGAGAGAGTCCTAGGAGAAGTTATATACATGTTTTAGGAGTTAAAGAGATAAAGGAGGAAGAAGTTATTTCTGATGTGGAGATGAAATAAAAATTGGATATAGCTGGTGGTGAAGCATACATTTTATACAAACTAATTGGAGAAAAAGTAGGAGAAGGTGGCGAGGCTTTTGGTCAAGAAGAAAAATAAAGATTTGAAATTGTAGTAGACTTTTCTGGAAACATAGAAACATAGGGAAACAAGGATTCTATAAAATTTACATGACGTGAAATGATTATCCGATTAGTGGATGGATCCAAACATTTGAACCCTTTGTGTTGAGGAGATAGTCCAGGAAATAAGTAAGATGTGTATAACGACCCGCGGTCGTTTTGAAAGTTATATCCCGGTTCATTCTTTACACTTATTATGTGACTTGTCGGGGTAGTTGGTTCGTGTCCGGAGAGGTTTCGAAATGAATTGAGACACTTAGTCTCAAGGTTGAAAGCTTAAGTTAAAAAGGTTGACCGAATGTTGACTTGTGTGTAAACGATTTCGGAATGGAGTTTTGATGGTTCCGTTAGCTCTTTTGGGTGATTTTGGACTTAGGAGTGTGTTCGGATGGTGATTTGGAGGTCCGTTGTTAAATTAGGCTTGAAATGGCAAAAGTTGAAAATGTAGAAGTTTGACCGAGAGTGAACTTTGTGGTTACCGGGCTCGGATTGGGGTTCCGGGAGTTGGAGTAGGTCCGTGGTGTCATTTTTGACTTTTGTGCAAAATTTTAGGTCAATCGGACGTGATTTGATAGGTTTCGACTTCGCACGTATTCAAAAGTTCATTAGGCTTGAATCGATGTGCGATTCGTGGTTTTAGCATTGTTTGATGTGTTGAGGGCTCGACTAAGTTCGTATGATATTTTGGGACTTGATGGTATGTTTGGTTGAGGTCTCAGGGACTTCGGGTGAGTTTCGGATGGTTAACAGATCAATTTTGGACTTGGTGTTACGGCTGAAGTTTTCTGATGTCTCTGATCTGGTTTCATTATACGCGATCGCATGGGAAGGTCCGCGATCGCATAGGCTTGTTTGGGGGCAGTGGTGATTTTACTCTATGCGTTCATGAGATAGGGTAAGTGATCGCGTAGGTTTGACCAAGCAGTGCATCGCGAGCGCGTGGGCATTGCCGCGTTTGCGAGGAGGTGAAGAGGCAGTTGGTTCTCACACGTCTGTGCTTCGCGATCGCATAAGGTTAGACGCGATCGCGTAGGTCTGATCAAGTGGTGGATCGCGTTCGCGTGGAGGTATCCGCGTTCGCGTAGGGTAATTTTCTGGGGAAGACTGATTTGTGCTACGCAAATGCAGGAAGAGGGTCACGTTCGCGATGAAGATTAACTGGTCAGCAATTTTAAAATTTTAAAACGAGGGTTTGAGTTCATAACGCAAATTTGATTTTGGGAGCTCGGTGGGAGGCGATTCTTGGAGAGATTTCCAAGTGGGTGATTGGGGTAAGTGATTCTTACCGAATTTTGGTTAATTTCCATGTTTATGTCTTTGATTTCATCATTTAATTAGTGATTTGGGGTGGGAAATTGGGGGAAAATGGAGGAAGGTCCCTAGACCGAGTTTTGAGGTTTTGATTGAGATTTTGATATCGAATTCGTGTAATTTTGTTATGGGTGGACTCGTGGTCGAATGGGTGTTCGGATTTTGTGACTTTTACCTGATTCCGAGACATGGGCCCGGGGGCTAACTTTTGAGTTGACTTTTGATTAAGAGCTTAGTATTTTCTTATGGAATTGATTCCTTTAGCCTGTGTTGATTGTATCGAACTGTTTGTGACTAGATTCGAGGCATTTGGAGGCCATTTCGCGAGTCAAGGGCTTGCCGGAGTAGAGATTTGCACAAATTGATGTAAGTAACACTTCTAATCTTGGTTCTGAGGCTATGGAACCCCGAATTACGTCTTATGTGATAGATGTTGAGGTGACGCGCAGGCTAAGTGATGGGCGTGTGGGCGTACACCGCAGAAATTGTGATTTATTCATTTCCCTGGAGCTGCGTGGCCATTTTATCTGAACATTCTTGCTGTACTCTATGTGTTAGAGTACTTGAGTTGTGATTCATGCTTGGAATCATGTTTAGGCTATATGCTGGTACTGTTGGGACCCATAGTGGTCGTTCTTTGCTGTTGACTTATTTGTTAAATTGCAGTTATGTACTCAGTCTTATTCATTATTTCATATCACATCTCAGTCTCTGTTATTGTGTATTGTCATATCTCGTATCATTGATTAGAGATTCTTAGTATGAGCGTTGTGAGCCCGAGGGACTGGAGAGATTGATGACTGAGTGAGGCCGAGGGCCTGATTGTGAGTGATATTTATGGGATCGGGCTACATGCCGCAACATGTTTTATTTACATATGGCTTATTATAGCGCTTGGGCTGAAGGAGCCCCTCCGGAGTCTGCACACCCACAGTGAGTGCAGATGATTTATATTGAGGGATAGATCTTCCCCGGGCATGGATCTTGCCCGAAGCATTTACATTTGGGGATGGATTTTCCCTAGGCTGGATTGGCCTTATACAGTACCGAGTGACTGACTATTAGTTGATATATATATTTGGGATGGATTTTCCCTGGGCTAGATTGGCCATATACAATACTGAGTGAGCACTCTGAGAGTGTCTGTACGCGAGGCTTCCATTGAAGTACATCACATACAGCTTGCACACTGACATGTAGATATAGAGATGTCATATCGCTCATATCATTTAGAGTTGATCTATTTTACTTGTATTGAGTTTTTATCTAATGAACTTGAAACCATGCCTATATTTATGTACTGTTATCTCCATATTGAGCTGTAACTGTTGAGATCCTCACTACTTTCAGTCCAAAGTTTGTTACTTATTGAGTTGGTTGTACTCACACTACACCCTGTACCTCATGTGCAGATTCAGTTGCCACCGGTCACGGCGGTTGCTGAGTTGCGGCGTCCGGACCTTCGAAGATCATCGAGGTAGCTGCTCAGCATTTGCAGACTTTGACTCTCCTCCCTTATCTTTCAGTTATTTATTCTGTTTTTACCTTCTAGATAGTGTATCAGACTGTGTCATTTGTAGATGCTTATGTACTCAGTGACACCCCGATTTTTGGGAGGATTATGTATTGAATTATGACTTCCTATACTATTTTTAAAAGATTTCCTTTTAATTAGCTGTTTTCATATCCTTCAAAGATTTAAAATGTTTGAAGTGTCTTAGTAGTCAGCTTGCCAAGTACTATGATAGGCGCCATCACGACGGGTTGGTTTTGGGTCGTGACAAGTTGGCATAGAGCCTAGGTTACATAGGTCTCACGAGTCATGAGCAGGTTTAGTAGAGTCTTGCGGATTGGTATAGAGACGTCTGTACTTATCTTCGAGAGGCTGCCGAACCCTTAGGAAACATCATATTCTTGAATTCTTATCGTGCGAATTTGTTGATTCCGGTAACTAAGCTTCTGTTATTCTATTCTCTCACAGATGGCGAGGACATGTGCTACCGGACAGGACGGACAACCACCAGTACCACCGGCTAGGGCCGTGAGAGGCCGAGGCCGCGGTAGGGGCTGCAGTAGGGGCAAAGGTGCACCTCATACAATAGCTAGAGCAGCACCTGCAGATCCTCCAGTTGCTCCATGTCAGGAGCAGGTACTAGATATGGGTGAGCCAGTGGGGTTAGCTCAGGCACCAGCTGTGCCCATTGTGATTCCAGGCCTTCAGGAGGCTTTGGCTCAGATTTTGACTTTGTGCACCAGCCTTGCTCAGGCGGTTTCTGTTCCGGCCGCAACAACCACTTGTCAGGTCGGGGGAGGTACTCAGACTCCCTCAGTCTGTACTCTAGAGCAGGTGATGCAGGGAGTTTAGACACCTGGGGTACCACCAGCTCAGCCGATTACTACTGCTCAAGCCCAGGTGGGCCCCGTTATGACTGACGATGAGCGAAGGAGACTAGAAAGGTTTGGGAGGCTCCAGCCTCCATCTTTCAGTAGGGCAGAGTCACAGGATGCCTAGTACTTGGAGAGATGCCAGCAGATTCTTCGCATGGCGGGTATTCTGGAGACCAGTGGGGTCTCAATCACTACCTTTCAGTTACTGGGGCTGCCTTCAGTTGGTGGGAGGCTTATGAGAGGTGCATGCCGGTCGGTGCAACACCACTTACATGGCTTGAGTTCTCCATTCTCTTCTTAGAGAGGTTTGTGCCACTGTCTCGCAGGGAGGAGCTGCGCAAGAAGTTTGAGCAGCTATGACAAGATGTCATGTCTGTGACCAAGTATGATATGAGGTTTTCCGAGTTGGCTCGTCACACAGTTTGGATGGCTCCCACAGATAGGGAGAGAATTAGGAGGTTTATTTATAGCCTCACATATCAGTTGCGGTTGCTTATGACTAGGGAAAGGGTATCTGATGCTACTTTCGATGAGGTGGTAGACATTACTCGGTAGATAGAGATGGCCCGTAGTCAGGAGTGTGGGGAGCGGGAGGCAAAGAGGCCTCGTAGTTTGGGTGGTTTTAGTGGTTTTCCTTCTGGGGGGCAGTCTTACCACAACAGGGGTCGTCCTTATAGGCCCGCTCAGATGGCTCGTCCAGTTCGCCGTGGTGCATCATCTAGCCATGGTTCATACAGTGCCCATTTGGGTCAGTCATCTCCCAGTGACCTTCCAACTCAGAGTTCATCTCGTGCACCATTAGTTCAGGGTTCATCTATACCGGGTTCTTCTGATAGTTATTTTGGTTTTCGGGTTCCACCATAGTACTTGCCGCCATTTTCAAAGACGGGTTGTTTTGAGTGTGGAGATTTGGGTCTTATGAAGAGACATTGTCTCCGCCTTTCGGGAGGTCTAGCTCAGTAAAGGGGTCAGACTACAACTTTAGCACCTGTTGCTTCACCACCCGCCCAACCATCTCGGGGTAGGGATCAGGCAGTTAGGGGTCGCCCTAGAAGGGGAGGCCGATCAAGAGGTGGCTAGGCCCGATTCTATGCTCTTCCTGCCAGAGCATATGTCTTTGCTTCAGACACAATGATCACAGGTATTGTCTTAGTATGCCACAGAGATTCTTCTGTATTATTTGTTCCTGGTTCCACTTATTCGTATATATCATCGTATTTTGCCCGTTATCTAGATATGCCCCGTGAGTCCTTAGCTTTATCTATTCATGTATCTACGTCGGTGGGCGATACTATTATAGTGGATCGTGTATACCGGTCGTGTGTAGTGAATATTGGGGGATTGGAGACTAGGGTTGATTTCTTATCGCTTAGTATAGTTGATTTCGACATGATCCTGGGTATGGATAGGTTGTCTCCATGTCATGCTATTCTGTATTTTCATGCTAAGACCGTGACGTTGGCAATGTCAAGGTTGCCAAGGATTGAGTGGAGAGGTTCTCTAGATTATGTTCCTAGCAGAGTGATTTCCTATTTGAAGGCCCAACGGATGGTTGGAAAGGGTTGTTTATCTTATTTTGCCTTTGTGAGGGATGTTGGTGCTGATACCCCTACTATTGATTTTGTTCCAGTGGTGTAAGACTTTCCGGATATTTTTTTCCTGAAGACCTGCCGGGCATGCCGCCCCACAGGGATATTGACTTGGTGCCGAGCACTCAGCCCATTTCTATTCCTCCGTATCGCATGGCACCAGCAGAGTTAAAGGAATTTAAAGAGTAGCTTCAAGAGCTTCTTGATAAGGGGTTTATTAGGCCTAGTGTGTCGCCTTGGGTTGCACTGTTTCTGTTTGTAAAGAAGAACAAAGGTATCATGCGTATGTGCATCGATTATAGGCAGTTTAACAAAGTTACAATCAAGAAGCGAGGGTGTTCTATAAGATTTATTTGAGGTCAGGGTATTGCTAGTTGAAGATTCGGGACTCGAATATTCTAAAGACAGCGTTCAGGACCCGTTATGGTCATTATGAGTTCCTTGTGATGTCTTTTGGGCTGACCAACTGATAAGTGGGGATTTTGACTACTTATTAGCGCCTTTTTACTTTCGTTTTAGTCCAAAAGTATTTAATTGTATTCCAAAAATCTGATGAAATATGCTTAATTGCAGGAGTGTTGGAAAATGAGCCACAAAGATGAACTCCAACTCAAAAAGGAGTGATCTGAACTCAAGGACAAAAATCAGGCACAAAGGCCCAAGTGCGGACCGCAGAATTCCATCTGCGGCCGCAGAAGCTATGTCAAAGTATAAGTTCAGAGAGTTGACATCTCAAGACTGAAGGAATATGCAGACCGCACAAGTATTGTGCGATGGCAAAAATCAGCCACGTGGCCGCACTCAGAATTGTGCGGTCTGCAGAAGGACCCTATGTGGCTGCACTCAGATTTATGCGGACCGCAGAACAAGAGACATGCGGCCTCAATCTAGAATTGCGTGGCCACAAATTCCAACTCCTGTCAAGACTCAAGCAAAGTGCGGACCGCACATGGAATTATGCGGCCGCAGAACCTCGGAAAGGGCATTTTTGTCCGAAATTTCCAGCTTTGTATAAATAGGATAGTTTCACAAATTTAGGTCAAGTTTTGAATATAGGAACTCCTACAGCCATTTCCTTACTGCTTTAGGAAACTTTAGCTCACTTTAGTGATTTAACATTGAATTTTCATCTTTTAATCTTTGAATATGAGTTTTATCATCTTTTCTACCTTGTTTTCTTCTATACCCATTATGAGTAGCTAGATTTTTATCTAGGGTTGTGACCCAACCCTAGCGTGTAAACCTAATGGGTGTTTGATTTATGGCTTGTTTATGGTTGGGTGTTTATTATTTAGCCTTGTTCTTGCTTTTTATTATAGAATTAATGGTTGCAAATATTAGTTTATGCCTATTTGACTTGGTCTCTACTTGAGAAAGAGAGACTTGGTCTAGGAAAACTCGGCTAACAAGAATTTGCGATGAAATCAAGAGATTGATGGTCCCAATTGAAGGGTTGAACCTAGAGATAGTAAAACCCGACTTGAGCATTTTATCAACTATTTTGTTCAATACCCATTTGGACTTGAGAAAGCCAAATTGGGCAAAATCACTCTCTTACTGAGAGGTATTGAGTGGGTAATTGAGTTTTGATAGCTATAATACACCCCGACCAACAAAACAAGCTTTAATGTTTACAACCCGTTAGGCAAACACCTAGGTGATGGTCATAGCCCTAGGCCTTTTACAATATTTGAAAAACAACCAAAAACAATATTTCCTAGTTTCATATTTTTAGAATTGCAAACTTTAGCATAATATTAGAAGTAAAAACAAACCATATTTGTGGAAGTGCAATCTAGATACTTCACGTGCTTAGTCCAAATATATACTACTTTATCCCATTCATATAGCTCCCTGTGGAATTCGACCCCGAATCTCAGTTGGGTATTACTATTGCATCGACCGTTTCATAACCTCGAATAGAGGTGTGACTTGGACGAGATCAATTTTTGGCGCTGTTGCGGGGGAGCTAAAAACGAAGTTATCTATATATTTGGTTTTGTGTGTGAATTGTCTTCTTTTCCTTCTAATGTTTTTGGTGAAACAATTGTAGGTGAAACAATGGCTCTCAACAACAATGATACTCTTGGAAAAATGCCTATGGGGGATGTGGACGTGTGAGATGATCAAGTGGAAGATGTTCCTCTTGAACCTCAATCAAATAGACAAGGCCGACCGCCTCAAGACAATGTTCTTGTTCCACCCCCACCCCCACAAAGAGCGGCTCCACACCGGGTGTTGCCGAATGAAGGGTATGAAAGTTCCATAGTCCTGCCCCGCATTAGGGCTGGCAACTATCAAATCACAAATGTTATGCTCACAGTGTTAGAGCAACGGGGATTCTTCACCAGGGCTCCAAATCAAAATGCGTACAAACACTTGAAGGGGTTTGTGGACACTTGCTGGGGGAGTAAACAAACAAACGTCTCTGAGGATGCTTTACGGTTGAGGCTATTTCCTTTCTCTCTATGAGGGAAGGCCTTGGATTGGTTAGAGAGTTTGCCAAATCATTCTATCCATACATGGGATGAATTTGCCGAGAAATTTATTTCCAAGCTACTCTTAGAGACGAGATTCTAGCATTCAAACAAAAACCCAATGAGCCTTTGCATGAGATATGGGAGAGGTACCGAACTATGGTGAAAGAGTGCCCAAACAATGACATGACGAAGGCTATGATTCAAGAAACATTCTATAGGGGGTCAATACTACCAATCAATGCATGGTCAACGAACTTGCCGGTGAAAATTTCATGACAACGCCATATGCGGAAGCTTCTGAGATTCTAGATAAAATGGCAGATACTTGTTCGGCATGACAAAGTAGAGAAAATGTTCCTCAAGTTGATCCAAATGTGATTCACTTGCATAAATAATTGCATGATCATGGGCAAGCAATTGCCGAGTTGACCACTATAATGAATCAATTAGACAAGGCTCAACTTCAACAAGTACAAGGTCCTAAGCAAGTCCATGCAATGGAGAAAGTTAGTATGATGGTAAACAAGAGAAGGCAAAAGGGTCCTCAAGTGCAAAACCGTGTGGAAAATTATGTGCAAGATGATAGTGGGTTTGATCAAGGTGAATCTTACAATGAACAAGAGGAGGAAGTACAATATGTGAACAACTTCCAAGGGCAAAGAAATAACTCTCAAGGCCCGAATCAACAACAATGGCGACCTCAAGGAAATCAAGAGAATTGGAATTCAAACAACCAAGGCAATTGGAATGGTGGTAACAACCAAGGGAATTGGAACAATCAACACACTCAAGGAAATTGAAATGGTCAAAATGCCCAAGGAAATTGGAGTGGTAATAATCAAGGATATTGGGGAGGCAACAACCAAGGAGGGTGGAACAATAACCAAGGGAATCAGGGGTCGGGTTTTCAAAAGTCCCTGATGTATTAACAACCGAGCAACCCACCTCCTTATCCTTCCCAAGGTCTAAGTTCTTCCAATAATGAGATGAGACGAATTGAGAACATTTTCAAACAAATGATGGAGAAGAATGCCGACTCCGATGCTCAACTAGCCTCTCATAACACTTTAATTCGCAATTTGGAAGTTCAATTGGGGCAAATCTCGCAAGCTTTAAACACTCTCCTAAGGGGGCACTTCCAAGTGACGTGGTGGTGAACCCGAAGGGTGGGAACAACACGGGACATGCCATGGCCATTACTACAAGGAGTGGAAAAGGTGGGGATGCAACCACCTCAAGTAAAAGGAAAATTGTGGATGATGAGCAAGTGGTACAAAATGATGAGATCCCAAACAATGAGGTGCAACAAAATGATGAGGTGAGAATTGATATTGATGACAATGTGGAGGAGACTAATGAGAAAGTGAATTGTTGACATACTTGAACCGGTAGTGCCAAAGGCTAAGGCACAAATGCCAAGGCCTCCTCCTCCATACCCTCAAAGGCTTGTCAAGCAAAATGGCGAGAACCAATTTAAAAAGTTCATTGAAATGATGAAGAGTCTATCTATCAACGTGCCATTGGTTGAGGCTTTGGAACAAATGCCCGGTTATGCAAAGTTCATGAAGGACTTGGTGACAAAGAAGAGGTCGATGAATTATGAAACTATAAAGATGACTTATCAAGTGAGTGCAATTGTGCACTCAATGGCTCCTAAATTGGAAGATCCCGACGCTTTCACAATCCCTTGTACCATTGGAAGTGCCGACTTTTCTAAATCTCTTTGTGATCTTGGGGCAAGTATCAACTTGATTCCCTATTCGGTTTTCAAGACTTTGGGAATTGGGCAACCAAGACCCACATCTATGAGATTACAAATGGCGGATCGTACCATGAGGAGACCGTTGGGTATCATTTATGATCTGTTGGTTCGTGTTGATAAATTCATCCTCCCGGCGGATTTTGTTATTCTTGATTGTGAGGTTAATTATGAGGTGCGGATCATTCTTGGAAGACTTTTCCTTGCTACGGGGAAGGCTCTAGTTGATGTTGAAGCCGGAGAACTTACCTTCCGGGTTGGTAATGAGAAGGTGGTTTTCCATGTGTGTAAGTCTATGAGGCAACCCAATTAGCAATGAGGTGTGATCTTTCGTGGACTTGGTGACCGATGTGATCATTGATAAAACAAGTGCCGTGATGAATGTTGATGATACTTTGGAGGCCGTCTTGCTCAATTGTGATGATGAAGAAATGGAGGGTTACGTGGAATGTGTGAATTCTTTGCAAGGAATGGGGTCGTCACTTATGAACCCCGCAAATTGTCCTTGGATATTGAGAATAGAACCACTCCTCCAACAAAGCCTTCAATTGAGGAGCCTCCCAACTTGGAGTTGAAGCCATTGCCTCCACATCTTCGGTATGAGTTTCTTGGCCCTTCTTCTACTTTACCGATTATTCTTTCCTCTTGTTTGACTAACGTGTAGGTAGATTCCACATTGGTGGTGGTACAAAAGAGGAAGAAGGCTATTGGATGGACTTTGGCGGATATTCGGGGGATAAGCCCCGCATTTTGCACGCACAAGATCAACTTAGAGGAAGGTGCCAAACCATCCATTGAACATCAAAGGAGACTCAATGAAGCCATGCAAGAGGTTGTCAAAAAGGAGGTCATCAAGTGGTTGGATGCCGGGGTTGTGTACCCCATTTTCGATAGTTTGTGGACTTTTCCGGTTCAATGTGTCCCAAAGAAAGAGGGGCATGACGGTGGTCACCAATGGCAAGAATGAGTTGATTCCTACAAGAACGGTGACCGGGTGGAGAGTGTGCATGGACTATCGCAAGCTCAACACAAGGAAGGATCATTTCCCACTTCCCTTCCTAGATCAAATGTTTGATAGATTGGCCGACCGTGCTTTCTATTGTTTTCTTGATGGGTATTCCGGCTACAATCAAATACTTATTGCTCCTGAGGATCAAGAGAAGACTACTTTCACATGTCCTTATGGTACTTTCGCATTCTCGCAGATGCCATTTGGATTGTGCAATGCACCGACGACTTTTCAAAGGTGTATGATGGCTATCTTCACGGACATGGTGGAGGATTTTCTTAAAGTATTCATGGATGACTTTTCGGTGGTTGGGGATTCTTTTGATGATTGTCTATCAAACTTGGACAAAGTATTGGCAAGATGTGAAGAAACAAACTTGGTGCTCAATTGGGAGAAGTGTCATTTCATGGTTGAGGAAGGCATTGTCCTTGGCCATAAGATCTCAAAGAATGGCATGGAAGTTGACAAGGAAAATATTGAGGTGATTTCTAAACTTCCACCACCAACTTCAGTCAAAGGCATGCGGAGTTTCTTAGGCCACGCGGGATTTTACTGGCGGTTCATCAAGGACTTCTCTAAAGTGGTAAACCCGATGTGCAAGATTTTGGAGAAAGATGCCAAGTTCCATTTCAATGATGATTGCATGAGAGCCTTTTAGTTGCTAAATCTCAAGTTGACTATTACTCCCATCATTACCGCTCCAAATTGGAGTGTTCCTTTTAAGCTCATGTGTGATGCAAGTGATGTAGCGGTAGGGGCTGTTTTGAGGCAACACATCAACAAGATCTTCCATCCGGTATATTATGCAAGAAAGACCATGAATAGTGCCCAAGTCAACTACACCATTACGGAGAAAGAGCTTCTTGCCATTTTGTTTGCTATTGAAAAGTTTCGCCCATACTTGATGGGTGCAAAAGTGATTGTTCATACGGACCATGTGGCACTCTGTTATCTCATGAGAAAGAAAGATTCTAAAGCCCATTTGATGAGACGAGTCCTTTTGTTGCAAGAGTTTGATATTGATATTCAAGATTGAAAAGGAAGTGAAAATCAAGTGGCAGACCACTTGTCTTGTTTGGAGGAGGAGGGGAGGCTGCATAATGGCCTTGAAATCAATGACTCCTTCCCTGACGAGCAACTCTTAGCTATTTCAATGAAGAGATGCCTTGGTTCTCAGATTTGGCAAATTATCTTGTGAGTGGTATCATTCCGGTTGAGTTTTCTTCAAACCAAAGGAAGAAGCTCAAATGGGATTGTCAAGACTACTATTGGGATGAACCGTACCTTTTCCGGATTTTTATGGATGGGTGATTAGAAGATTTATATCGGAGGAGGAACAAAGTGAACTTCTTGGGGCTCGTCATTCTTCGCCTTATGGTGGTCACCATGGTGGAGCAAGAACGGCGGCCAAAGTGCTAAGTTGCGGTTTCTATTGGCCCACTCTCTACAAGGATGCAAGTGAGCTTGTCAAACATTGTGATGAATGCCAAAGGGCCGGTGGAATTTCAAAGAAAAATGAAATTCCCCTCACCACCATCATAGAGATTGACATTTTCGATGTGTGGGGTATTGACTTCATGGGTCCGTTTGTGATTTCTTGTAGAAACACCTACATCTTGGTCGCAGTTGATTATGTGTGCAAATGGGTTGAGGCCATTCCTTTGCCCAACAATGAAGCGAGGAGTGTCGTGGAATTTTTGAAGAAGAAAATCTTTACATGATTTGGTACTCCATGGGCTATTATAAGTGATGGGGGATCGCATTTTTGCAACAAAGCTTTCGATACCTTACTCTCCAAGTATGGTGTCACTCGTAAAGTTACGACCCCCTATCATCCTTAAGCAAGTGGTCAAGTGGAAGTCTCCAACCGGGAGATAAAGAGTATTTTGTCAAAAACAGTGAATGCCAACCGAACGAATTGGTCAAAGAAACTTGATGATGCTTTATGGGCTTATAGGACGGCCTACAAACCACCGATTGGAATGTCTCCATACTGGTTGGTGTTCGGGAAAGGTTTTCATCTTCCGTTAGAACTTGAGCACAAGGCCATGTGGGCGTTGAAGAAGTTGAATCTTGAGTGGGATGTCAGCGCCAATTTAAGGGTGGCACAATTGAATGAGCTAGATGAGTTCTGATACTATGCATATACAAGTTCGTCCTTATATAAGGAGAAGATGAAGTACCTCCATGACAAGTACATTCGGTAAAAAGAGTTTAAAGAGGGTGATCTTGTGTTATTGCTCAATTCTCGGTTACGGATGTTTCTGAGAAGTTGAAGTCTAAATGGAGTGGCCCGTTTGAGGTTGTTGGTGTGACACCCTTTGGTGGATTGGACTTGAAAAATAAAAATGATAAGGTGTTTAGAGTCAATAGTCACCGGGTGAAGCACTATTTGGGAAAGTTGATGATGGCCACATCATGGCGGTTCTTCATTTCAAGTGATTGGTAATATGCGTCGTGCCGTGACGTTAAATCAGGCGTTTCTTGGGAGGCAACCCATGTGTCTTTTTTTCTTTTTCTTTTTTTTTCATTAGATAGGTGTTGTTTTGTGCTAACTGGTTTTGAAGTGTGTTGCAGGAATGAGTGTGCTTTGCAGGGACAGTGCCCTGAAAAAATTGGCTTAGTGTGGAAAAAGTGCGGACTGCATAAATTTGAGTGCCACAGTAGAATGGGATCTGCAGCCGCACAATTCTTGTGCGGACCGCACAACTGGGAAGCTAA
Source organism: Nicotiana attenuata (assembly GCF_001879085.1). Classification (NCBI taxonomy): domain Eukaryota; kingdom Viridiplantae; phylum Streptophyta; class Magnoliopsida; order Solanales; family Solanaceae; genus Nicotiana; species Nicotiana attenuata. Next base: position 33,051,771 of record NC_032000.1, on the reverse strand, counting down.
TTGCACACTCGCTGAAGTTTGCCTATCAGAGAAATGGCCAAAGTGCGACCGCACAAGGAATTGTGCGGTCCGCACCAAAATATGTGGCCGCATTCAGAACTGTGCGGACCACAGATTTATAAAAGGGTAAAAATTAAGGGTGTTAAACGGGTGGGCCGGGCTGGGCCGGGTAGGGAAAAGTTGAAACCGTCCGGCTTTTGAACCGGGCCGGTTATGGATTAGGGTTTACCGGGCTTAACGGGTTCGGGTCCATCTGGGTAAAAAATAAACCGTAAGGGTTACGGGTCCAAGCGGCAGGGTTAGTGTAATTTTTTTTGTATTTTGTATAACTATTGTAATTTATATTAATATAAAGTAAAAATATAAAGAATACAATGAAGATGAAAAATAAAATTGCACTTATAAATTGCAAGTGCTTTTTCTATTTCAAACTTACAAATTGAAGTTTGCATTTAACAACAAGTAAATTAACGAAAAAAGAGAAACTAAATTTCATTGCATAATAATACTTTAAAAATTAATCTAACAAACTAAAACATTAAGCATAAATACGTCTAATAATTTTAAAATAACATAAATTGTCTCAAATCAACTTAAATACGAATTTCTGGAGGACGCTCAAGACAACTCTTCATATGCCTCCTTAAACAATCTGTGCCCACCTACTTTAGACGAAGATTTTAAACTAGACCACAATTCTTGCACTTTACTTTGTGAACTTCTTCATTTTCTTCTACCACCTCAAAGTGTTCCCAAACATATGAGCGCACTCTAGAAGTAAGGGGCATGATTTAACTTGAATTGAGAATATGAGTTTGAGAAATGAGAGATGAGAGAAGAAATGAAGAAGAGGGGGAGGGGTGTATTTATAGTTTATCAAAGGGCTAAATTAGTAATTACAAAAAGTGTTAAATTTAAAAAAAATAGTCCAAAAAGGGCTGTTTGTGCAAAACAGCCGTTGGGCAACGTCCCTTGGCCCAGCAGACCGTTGCCAACGTTAACAATCATTTTAAAACAAAAAAAAATTTTGAAACAACTAGCCGTTAACCGGCCTGGGCCGATTCAGGCCGGGCCGGTTAACCGATTCTACAATGAATCTCGTTGACCGGGTTTGACCGGTCCAGTTAACCCGTTGAATGAAGGTGAACAGACCAACCCCCTTACCCCATTAACCCAGCCCACCCGGCCCCCTTTGTATCGGTCCAGGCCGATTCCGGTTTCAATCGGTCTGGGCCGATTTGGAAACGGGTTGACGCGGCCCGTTAGACACCCTTAGTAAAAATTGTAACAGGTAAAGGAGTGCGGCCGTACATGAAATTGTGCGGACCACACTCAAACTCTTTAACCCTTGCCTAACCGGTCAAGTATAAATAGTAGCCTCTTCACTACTGAAACAAGTTTACGAACTCTGAACATTAACACAAGGGAAAAACATAGTGCACTAAATTGATTCACACATCTAGCACTCAAAACTTCATCTTTGATTCTTCCTTAGCATCACTACATCACTAGTATGTTTAATTCATTTTTCAATTTTCAATTTTCTTAATTTTGTTCATAATTAGTTTAGGAATTTTTAGGCCTAATGTCAAAATCATCATCATGCCAGCTATAATGTGAGTGGGTAACTTCATACTTGCTAATCGGGGGATGGGTAAACTGTTAATTATGATTACTTGTCACTACCATGTCAAAATTTGTGTGCAAGAGATAGAACCCTAAGTTACTGCCCGTTTTGTTTTGAATTGTGCGGCCGCACGAGAAATTGTGCTGTCCGCAGATTGCTAGTTTAGGGCTTATGATGTGAATTGATTGTGCGGAACGCACTCTAAATTGTGCGGTCCGCTGAAATTGAACAGCGGCCGCAGAAAAGTGTATGCGGCCGCAGATCGACCAATTCTCTGTTATATGATAGTTGCCTTTTTGAAGCTGAAATTGTGCGGCCGCACTTAAAATTGTGCGTACCGCACTTCAATTGTGCGGTCCCACGTGAAATTATGCGGACTGCAGGATCACCACTATGGCCGCACTTCAAAATTATGCGGTCCGCACATTCCCATCTGTGACCGCACAAAAAAATGTGCGGGCCGCACTTCTGTACTCTACATCTGATTTTCATCTACAACTATCTGCAACTGTCTGATAATCTGAGTTTAAACTATAACTGATTCCTTTTGCCATATATTGCAGACAATGGTTAGATCAAGGGGAAGAGGTGATACATCTAAAGGGAGGGGTGAATCCTCCCGAGGTCGAGACAGGGGTAACATACCACTCTCAGTACAAAGGGTGATAACAAAGAAAGCAACGACCGGGAGAGCCTCGCAGCCTGCTGAATTCAGTTCCTATATCTCGTCTAGGGAAGCATCAGACGCCAATTCAGTACAAGAGCAGCCCGATGCACAGTCACAGCCAAGGCAGCTCCCGGGGAGGTTCCAACTTAGATATGAGCCTTCCACCTCAGCTAGCTCTTCTGAGGGTTCGGAAGATGACAGCCAGGGTCCAGAGCCCTCTTCCTCACATTCCCCTGCCGCATCAGTTACAACTGATAATGATGATGATGTTCCGGATGATGATCGAGGGGGAGATACCCGAGTTGCCGGCCTTGAGAGGTCGAAGAAGAAAGAAGTTTGGGAAGATAGATTTGTGAGCCTGACAACTTTTAACAGGTTCCGAGAGTGGTGGCCTCAAAGATCGCTCACACTTGTACGTCAATTTTCTTTGAAGGAGTTGGACAGGTACAACCTGAATGTGACAAGACAGTTTCGGGAGAGAAAAGGGTAGACATGGTTCACTCAAAGCGTGGTGGATGCAAAGGAGCACTTAGTCCGGGAATTCTACGCCAATGTGGAGCATATCAAGAAGGGGCTAAGGTGACTAAAGTGAGGAACCTTAAAGTCAGATTTGATCAGACCTTACTGAACACATATTTGGGGCTTGAGGATGTGGAGCCGGTACAATATTTGGAGAAATTTGCATTGGGTGATGCAGCTCGCCCATGGCTAGCAGAGATATTGGCTGCTCCAGGACCACCACCATCATGGATCACAGCAGGGGTTCCCATTCAGCGGAACACCCTCAACTTTGAAGCTAAGGGTTGGCAAACTTTTGTGTGCAGCCGAATAGATCCAAGTCGTAATGAAAACAATCTTCCAGTCCCACGGGCAGTCCTAGTTGCCTCCATCATGGCCGGGTACCCAATCAATGTGGGTGCCATCATGTCAGCCAATATGTCTCTGATCGGTAGGCAGGGTGAGAGCTCCTACCCGTATCCAAACACTATCACGGAGTACCTTACGGATGCGGGAGTTGAGTCAAAGGGCTTTGATACAAAGGTTCGGGTGAAGCAGCCCTTCACATGGTACTCTTTGAAGGACCCGAGGAACCCGAAGAACAAGGGTCAGCCAACTACTACCGGGGCCAGTCTGATGAGCCTTTGGTGGTAGTTGCAGATTCAGCAGTCATGCCTTCCACAACAGTCGGGCCTTCTAGTAGTACAACTGCCATACCTAGGGATGGCAATGGGGCGGGGCGGGGCGGGTGCGGGTGCGGGGCGGGTTTGGCAAAACCCACAAAAATTTCAACCCGCCCGCCCCGCCCCGCATAGTTGTTTTTTCAGTTTTCAACACGCCCTGTCCCGCCCCACTTAATTTTTTTTCTCTTTCTTTAATTTTTTTTCTAAAACAAACTAGTTTGACAGTGTGTGGAACGGCGCACTTAGCTATAAATTCCTTTTTTGAATTTGTGCAATTGCTAAATTATGTTTTATATTTATGATTTGAGGATGTTTCTTTTAAAAACAGTTCTAAAAATATAAGTTTTACTGACATAACACTCGTAAATTCTTATAAATATATAAAAAATAATACAATCATCTAAACTACAATATTTTTGTTTTTCTGAATCTCCGTTTCTCTAGCAAATTTTGGTTTCGAGTAATCAAACTTCCGTGTTTGTGTTGGAGTTGTTCTTCAATCCCACCTTCAAAAGGTTTGCAAAGTTCGAAAAATATTAGGCGTCTTGTATTCCAATTATAACTTTGTTCACTTGATTAAATTATCGTTTTGAAAAATTTCTTATGTTTTCTACTTTCTCATTAAAATCTATCTATAAAAGTTTTCTGTAGACTTATAGTAATGGAAACATTAGTGTAAGAATATGTGAAAAATTTTCTTTAATGTTCTTGCGGGTCAGTTCCGTGGGAAAAGAAAATCATACATTTGAATCCCAATATATCACTTTGGTGAGACTTATGCAAATTGGTTAACTACAAATCAAAATAGTATTCGTGCTAGTGAAGAAGAATGTGAAATTGTAGTTAAAATGATTGCTTTGTTTCAAAAAAGACAAAATTCAAAGTTACCCCGCATTAAATTCGCAACCCGCCCTGCGACGCTTTAAAAATTTTAAAATTATTTTAACCCGTCCTGCACCGTCCCTCACCCGCATAAGAGTAAACCCGCCCCGCCCCGCATCAAACAAAACCCTCCCCGCCTGCACCCGCCCCGGCCCATTGCCATCTCTAGCCATACCTCCACTTCCATCTTCTGAGCCATCAACATCAATGCCTTCATCTTCTACTTATCCACTTACGGTGCTGCGAGTCTCCCGGACACTAGCGACTCTCAACAACTGGATGCAGACAACTACTGCAAGGATGTCTGACCTATCCAGTGTTGTTGCAGTTCAGACATCTACCCCAGCTCCCCAGATTCCTTCAACAGTGGAGGAGACCTTGAAGAAGATTCTGGAGAACCAGAAAACCGTCATGGGTACCTTGGTGGCACATGGTACAGCAATTGAGGAGCTTGGGAAGCAAGTGAAAAAGATGAGAAAATCCCAGGTTTCGAAGAAGTCATTTGACATGTTGAGACGGGAGGTGACCAAGATAGCAGCAGCTGGGGATCTTCCATTTGACTTGCTGATAGAGATAGCTCTAGCAGCACCAGCAGACCCAGCAGTACCATCAACACTAAAGGCACTAGCTGGCCAGTCTGAGGAGCCAGACCTTGTTGCCCACATTGCTGAGGCGGTGCTACAGAAATTCACCAACCCAGCTACGGCCCGAGCAGAGGATGACGAGATACACTTGAAGGAGCCTGAGGGTGGTGATGCTGCTATGGACATGGAGACCACATAGGGAGTCTTCTCTACTCTTTCCTTTCCCTATTTTATTTTGTTAAGCATTGGGGACAATGCTTATTCTTATTTGTGTGTGTGTGTGTGGGGGTGGGGGGGGGGGGGAGGTGGGGAGGGGGGTGGGTAGTTTATTT
>NC_032000.1:33024106-33046478 GCF_001879085.1 Nicotiana attenuata | reverse complement strand
GGGGGATGGGAGGGGGGTGGAGTTTATTTGATTTGATGACATTTGACATTGGTATGTAATGACTGATAACATTTTCTTTTCCTTTTTATTTATGTACATATTCTTCTCTATTTTAATCTCTCTATTGATGTATATATTTTCTTTCTTCCTCTTTCATCTTGTATATTCATTTATGCTTTCAGTAGTTTATATAGCTTCTTTATTTTGTGTTCTTAGTAGTCAATGTTTAGTGTATTAGCTTCTTTTTAATTTAGTAGCTTCTTTTCATGTTTAAATGATCAATAAGCCTTTGGTTTTCTTGATGCCACGATTCTTTTCAAAGGTGGTTTTTGTGTGAACCGGGTTGCTCTTCCCAACGATGGATGACGTGAAAACCTTCTTAAAGGATTGAGTCCGTTTTTGATGTTTAGGTAAGAATAGTAGTAATAATGAATAAGAGGGCCTACTTGAGTAAAACTATAAGAGTCAAGCATGCTTCACTTAGTACCAACACACTTAACTACGTGCTTATGATTAAAAACAAGTTCTTGGAAGAAATAGCTCTAGTTAGTGACCTTTTGACTCTTGTGTTGACTTAAGCAATCATCGAGTGGTTTAGTCGAATCATTAGTGATTTTAAATCTTGAATATGGTTGTTGTGGGCCCTCGACTCTATCCTCCTTAACAGTCTAGCTGTGTGAGAAGTGAGATATTTTGTTGCAAGTCTAAGTACTCGTGCGAATGGTCTAGAACTTGCCCCGAATGTGTTTCTAGGCAAAATTCTATGTTTTGCTCTGCTTGAGAACTGATTGTAGTCTCTCCTTGAATCACTTGAAACTTTCTATGTCCCACCAATATTGCTATCCCTAGTCAACACATTTGAGCCTAAGACCTTTCTCATTTGATAATCACGTCACAAGCCTTTACCCGTTTTGTAGTGACCCTCTCTTGGCACCCGAGTTTTCATTAACACTCTTGAAAAATAATTGGCTAAAACATAAGTTTGGGGAGAGACGAGGAGTTTGAAAGTGGTATAAAGGCGCAAAAAGAGAAAAGAAATGAAAAAAAGGAAAGGCAAAAGAAAAAGAAAAAGAAAAAGAAAAAGAAAAAGAAAAAGAAAAAGAAAAAGAAAGAAAGAACAAAAGAAAAATGCAAAAAAGAAAGTGAATAAGTTGAAGAGTTGAAGGGATTCAAAGAAAAGCAATGACGCAAAGCATGGAGAAAACAAAGAAGGAGAAAATGAACGTCTTGACCAAGATAGAGTGATGTTAAGTCTCTCTAGTTCCCCTAGGGAAAAAGAAAATGTCTCAAAGAGTCGGCAAAACATGAGCCAAAAAGAGAAAATGGAGTGCTTATGAAACGATGAACCCGTTTCTATTCCAACATTTCCTACCTTTGTCCAAAAGCCTTCATTACATTCCGAAAAAGCCCTACGTGATTTCAAGCTGAGTGATCTTACATTAGTGGTGATTTACATGAGGGGCAAGCATATGGTACTTAAAGCTGTACTTGTGACATTCTTTTGAGAGAGATGAGCGAACTTTTCACAAATCCTTTGAATTGAGTGCTACATTCTTAAGTGAGATATGCTAATGGAGAGTAGACGAGGGGGAGTTTGGGATCCACAATGACTTACATGAAAGATCGAGCTTCCTTGATGAATAAAGTCAACTCCTGATGCTCAAGTATCACATTAGAACTATTCGTGCTTAAAACTTCAAAATTGTCTTGTTGATAACTCATAAGTGTTGTTGGTAATTGTTGGTCTCAATTGATGTGTGATTGATGCACCTTAGATTAGCTGGAATAGCTCTTAGCTTGTGGAGGTGGGAATTACTTTAATTGCTTGAGCACAAGCAAAAGCTTAAGTTTGGGGGAGTAGATAAGTGGAGATTTTGACTACTTATTAGTGCCTTTTTACTTTCGTTTTAGTTCAAAAGTGTTTAATTGTATTCCCGAAAACTGATGAAATATGCTTAATTACAGGAGTGTTGGAAAACGAGCACAAAGATGAAATCCAACTCAAAAAGGAGTGATCTGAACTTAAGGACAAAATCAGGCACAAAGGCCCAAATGCGGACTGCAGAATTTCATCTGTGGCCGTAGATTGTGAAGGAAATCTAACCGGTTCTAAGTGTAAAGTGCGGACCGCACAATTATTTTGCGGTCGCAGAAGCTATGTCAGAGCATAAGTTCAGAGAGTTGACATCTCAATACAAAAGGAATATGCGGACCGCACAAGTATTGTGCGGCCACAGAAATCAGCCATGCGGCCGCACTTAGAATTGTGCGGTCCGCAAAAGGACCCAACGCGGCCACACTCAGATTTATACGAACAGTAGAACAAGAGACATGTAGCTGCAATCTAGAATAGTGCGGCCACAGATTCCATCTCATGTCAAGACTCAAGCAAAGTGCGGACCGCACATGGAATTGTGCAGCCCCAAAACCTCCGAAAGGGCATTTTTGTTCGAAATTTCCAGCTTTGTATAAATAGGATAGTTTCACGAATTTAGGTCATGATTTTAATATTAGAACTCCTGTAGCCGTTTTCCCTTACTGATTTAGGCAACTTTAGCTCACTTTAGTGATTTAACATTGGATTGTCATCTTTTAATCTTTGAATATGAGTTTTATCATCTTTTCTACCTTGTTTTCTTTTATACCTATTATGAGTAGCTAGATTTTTATCTACGGTTGTGACCCAACCCTAGTGTGTAAACCTAATGTGTGTTTGATTTATGGCTTGTTTATGGTTGGGTGTATATTATTTAGCCTTGTTCTTGCTTTTTATTGTAGAATTAATGGTTGCATACATTAGTTCATGCCTATTTGACTTGGTCTCTACTTGAGAAAGTGAGACTTAGTCTAGAAAAACTTGGCTAATAAGAATTTGGGATGAAATCAAGAGATTGATGGTTCCAATTAAAGGGTTGAACCTAGAGATAGTAAAATCCGACTTGAGCATTTAATCAACTGTTTTGTTCAATACCCATTTGGACTTGAGAAAGCCAAATTGGGCAAAATCACTCTCTTACCAAGAGGTATTGAGTTGGTAATTGAGTGTTGATAGCTATAATACACCCTGACCAACAAAACAAGCTTTCAAGTTTACAACCTGTTAGGCAAACACCCAGATGAAGGTCATAGCCCTAGCCCTTTTACAATTTTTGAAAAACAACCAAAAATAACATTTCCTAGTTTCATATTCTTAGAATTGCAAACTTTAGCATAATTTTAGAAGTAAAAACAAACCATATTTGTGGAAGTTCAATCTAGATACTTCACGTGCTTAGTCCAAATATATACTACTTTATTCCATTTATATAGCTCCCTGTGGAATTCGACCCCGACTCTTAGTTGGGTATTACTATTGCATCGACCGTTTCATGACCTCGAATAGAGGTATGACTTGGACGAGATCACCAACGCCCCAGCATCATTCATTCACCGATGAACAGTGTATTTTAGCCTTATCTCGACTCGTTTGTCATAGTATTCATTGATGATATCCTGGTGTACTCTCGTAGCTAGGAAGAGCATGCCCAGCATTTCAGGGTTGTGATGTAGTGGTTAAGCGAGGAGAAGATTTATGCCAACTCCTCCAAGTGTGAGTTTTGGCTTAGTTCGGTGGCGTTCTTGGGGCACGTGGTGTCCACTGAGTGGATTCAGGTGGATCCAAAGAAGATAGAGGCGGTTCAAAGTTGGCCTAGGCCGTCCTCAGCTACTGAGATTCAGAGATTTCTCGGCTTGGCCGGTTATTATCGTCGCTTCATGGAGGGTTTCTCGTCTATTGCATCACCATTGAAAAAATTGACCAGAAGGGTGATCCTTTCAGGTACTCGGATGAGTTTAAGGAGATCTTTCAGAAGATCAAGACCGCCTTGAACACAACTCCAGTTCTAGTCTTGCCTTTAGCTTTAGGCTCTTATGCGGTGTATTGTGATGCTTCTCGGATTGGTATTGGGTGTGTCTTGATGCAGGAGGGTAGAGTGATTGCTTATGCTTTGCGCCAGTTCAAGCCCCATGAGAAGAACTACCATGTCCATAATTTGGAGTTGGTTGCCATTGTTCATGCATTGATGATTTGGAGGCATTATCTCTATGGTGTTTCTTGCAAGGTATTTACAGATCATCGGAGTCTCCAACACTTGTTCAAATAAAAGGATCTAAATTTGAAGCAGTGGAGATGGTTGGAACTGCTAAAGGACTATGATATCACTATTCTGTATCATCTTGGGAAGGCAAATATGGTGGCCGATGCCTTGAGTTGAGAGACAGTGAGTATGGGTAGCCTTGCATTCATTCCTGTTGGTGAGAGACCTTTTACAGTTAATGTTCGGCCTTGGCCAACCAGTTCATGGGATTAGATGTTCGGAGCCTAGTCGGGTTCTGGCTTGTGTGGTTTCTCGGTCTTCCTTATTTAGTCGCATCAAAAAGTGCCAGTATGATGAACCTCATTTGTTTGTCCTCAAGGACACAGTTTAGCACGATGATACCAGAGATGTTACTATTGGGGATGATGGGGTGTTGCGGATGCAGGGTCGGATTTGTGTGCCTAATGTAGATGGGCTACATGAGTTGATTCTTGAGGAGGCCCACTGTTCGTGGAATTCCATTCATACAGGTGCCGCAAAGATGTACCAGGACTTGAGGAAGCACTGTTGGTGGAGAAGAATGAAGAATGACATAGTGGGGTTTGTAGCTTGGTGCCTAAACTATCAGCCGGTAAAGTATGATCATCAGAGACCAGGTGGATTGCTTCAGAGGCTAGAGATTCCAGAGTGAAATGGGAGCGTATAACCATGGATTTTATAGTTGGACTTCCAGCGACTTTGAGGATGTTTGATGCTATTTGGGTGATTGTGGATTGGCTGACCAAGTCCGTGCACTTCATTCCAGTTGGGAATACTTATTCTTCAGATTGGTTGGCTGAGATTTACATCCGCGAGATTGTTTGCCTTCACGGTGTGCCAGTGTCCATCATTTCAGATCGGGGCACACAGTTTACATCGCAGTTTTGGAGGGCAGTACAACGTGAGTTGGGCACCCAGGCGGAGTTGAGTACAACAATAGACGTGCGGACAGTCCGAGCGCACTATTCAGATATTGGAGGACATGCTATGCCAACGTGTCATTGATATCGGAGATTCTTGAGATCGGTTTCTGCCGCTTGTGGAGTTTGCCTACAACAACAGCTACCATTAGAGTATACAGATAGCTTCGCAAGGGGCTATGTATAGGAGACAATGTCGATCATTGGTGGGTTGGTTTGAGCCGGGTGAGGCTAGGCTAGGCTATTGGGTACTGACTTCGTTTATGATGCTTTGGACAAGGTTAAATTTATTAGTATCGGCTTTGCACGGTGCAGTCTAGACAGAAGAATTACGCTGATAGGAAGGTTCGTGATGTTGCTTTCATGGTTGGGGAGAAGGTACTACTCAAGCTTTCACCCATGAAGGGTGTTATGAGGTTCGGGAAGAAGGGCAAGTTGAGCCCTCGGTATATTGGGCCATTTGAGGTGCTTTAGAGGATTGGAGATGTGGCTTACAAGCTTGTCTTTCCACTTAGCTTGTCGAGTGTGCATCCAGTATTTCATGTTTCTATGCTCCGGAAGTATGTCGATGATCTGTCTCATGTTCTAGATTTCAGCATGGTTCAATTGGATGCGGAGCCAATGGCCATTTTGGGTCAGCAGGTTCGAAAGTTGAGGTCAAAGGATATAGCTTCAGTGAAGGTGTAGTGGAGAGGTCAGCCAGTTGAGGAGGCCACTTGGGAGATCGAGCGGGAGATGCAGGCAGATATCCACGCCTATTTGAGACTCCAGGTACATTTCTAGACCCGTTCGAGGATGAAAGTTTGTTTAAGAGGGGGAGGATGTAATGACAAGCTTAAAAGCCAATCCAAACACCCTCTTAGTCTCAAGGTTGAAAGCTTAAGTTGAAAGGGTTGACCGGATGTTAACTTGTGTATAAACGACTACGGAATGGAGTTTTGATGGTTCAGTTAGCTCCATTGGTTGATTTTGGACTTAGGAGTGTGTTGGGATGGTGATTTGGAGGTCCGTGTTAAATAAGGCTTGAAATGGTAAAAGTTGGAAATTTAGAAGTTTGACCGAGAGTGAAGTTTGTGGTTATCGGGATCGGATTGGGGTTTCGGGAGTTGGAGTAGGTCCATGGTGTCATTTGTGACTTGTGTGAAAAATTTGGGGTCAATCAGACGTGATTTGATAGGTTTCGGCATCTAATTTAGAAGTTAGAAGTTCAAAAGTTCATTAGGCTTGAATCGATGCGTGATTCGTGGTTTTTGCGTTGTTTGATGTGGTTTAAGGGACCGACTAAGTTCATATGATATTTTAGGACTTAATGGTATGTTTGGTTGAGGTCTCGAGGACTTCGGGTGAGTTTTGGATGGTTAACAGATCAATTTTGGACTTGGTGTTATGGCTGAAGTTTTCAGGTATCTCTGATCTGGTTTCCTTATATGTGATCACGTGTGAAGGTCTGCAAATTGTTTGGGGCTGTGGTGATTTTACTCTACGCGTTCGCGAGATGGGGTACGCGATCGTACGTTTGGCCAGGCAGTGAATCGCAAAAGCGTGGGCACTGCCGCGTTTGCGAAGAGGTGAAGAGGCAGCTAGTTCTCACGCGTCTGTGCTTCGCGATTGCGTGAGGAGAGACGCGATCGCGTAGGTCTGAGCAAGCGGTGGTTCGCATTCGCATGGAGGTATCCGCGTTTACGTAGGGTAATTGTATGGGGAAACTGATTTGTGCTACGCGAACGTGGGAAGAGGGTCGCGTTCGCAATGAAGGTTAATTGGGCAGCAGTGTTTAAATTTAAAAAATGAGGGTTTGAGTGCATAACACATTTGATTTTGGGAGCTCGGTGGGAGACGATTCTTGGAGATATTTTCAAGTGGGTGATTAGGGTAAATGATTCTTACCTAGTTTTGGTTAATTTCCATGTTTATGTAGATTTTATCATTTAATTAGTGATTTGGGGTGAAAATTGCGGAAAAATAGAGGAAGGTCCTTAGGTCGAATTTTGAGGTTTGGTCGAGATTTTGATATCAGATTTGAGTAATTTTTTTATGGGTGGACTCGTGGTTGAATTGGTGTTCGGATTTTGTGACTTTTACCCGACTTCGAGATATGGGCTCGGGGGCCGACTTTTGAGTTAACTTTTTGACTTTTGATTAAGAGCTTAGTATTTTCTTATGGAATTGATTCCTTTAGCTCGTGTGATTGTATCGAATTGTTTGTGACTATATTCAAAGCATTTGGAGGCCGTTTCACGAGGCAAGGACTTGTCGGAGTAGGGATTTGCACAGCTTGAGGTAAATAACACTTCTAAATTTGGTTCTAAGGATATGAAGCCCCGAATTATGTGTTATGTGATAGATGTTGAGGTGACGCGCAGGCTAAGTGACGGGCGTGTGGGCGTGCACCGTAAAAATTGTGATTTAGTCATTTCCCTGGAGCTGCGTAGCCATTTATCTGAACATTCTTGTTTTACTCTATGTGTTAGAGCACTTAAGCTGTGATTCTTGGTAGGAATCATGTTTTGGCTATATACCGGTACTGTTGGGACCCATAGTAGTCGTTCTTTGCTGTTGACTTATTTGTTAAATTGCAGGTATGTACACAGTCTTTTTCATCATTTCATATCATATCTCAGTCTTTGTTATTGTGTCATATCTCGTATAATTGATTAGGGATGCTTAGTATGAGTGTTGTGATCCCGAGGGACTGGAGAGATTCATGACTGAATGAGGCCGAGGGTCCGATTTTAAGTGATATTATGGGATCGGGCTGCACGCTGCAGCATGTTTTATTTACTTATGCCTCCGGCTTATTATAACACTTGGGCTGAAGGGCCCTTCCGGAGTCTGCACACCCATAGTGAGCGCAGATGATTTATATTGAGGGATGGATCTTCCCTGGGCAAGGACTTGCCCGAATCATTTACATTTGGGGATGGATTTTCCCTGGGTTAGATTGGCCTTATACAGTACTGAGTGACTGATTGTCAGTTGATATATATATTTGGGATAGATTTTTCCTGGGCTGGATTGGCCTTATACAGTACTAAGTGATTGAGTACTCTAAGAGTGTGAGTAAGCGACGCTTCCATTGAAGTGCATCACATATGGATTGCACAGTAGCATGTAGATATGGAGATGTCATATCCCTCATATCATTCAGAGTTGATCTATTTTACTTGTATTGAATTTTTATCTGATGAACTTGAATCCATGCCTATATTTCTATACTATTATCTCCATATTGAACTGTAACTACTGAGATCCTCACTACTTTTAGTCCAAAGGTTAGATTTATTTTTTATTGAGTTGGTTGTACTCACGCTACACCCTGTATCTCGTGTGCAGATACAAGTGCTTCCGGTCATGACGGTTGCTGAGTTGCGGAGTATGTACCTTCGGAGATCATCGAGGTAGCTGCTCGACGTTTGCAGTCCTTGACTCTCCTCCCTTATCTTTCAGTTATTTATTCTGTTTTTACCTTCTAGACAATGTATCAGACTATGTCATTTCATAGATGCTCATGTACTTAGCGACACCCCGGTTTTTCGGAGAGATTATGTATTGAATTATGACTTCTTATTCTGTTTAAAAGATTTCCTTTTAATTAACCAATTGCGTATCCTTCAAAGATTTAAAATGTTGGAAATGTCTGAGTAGTCGGCTTGCCTAGTACTATGATAGGCGTCATCACGACGGGTTGGTTTTGGGTTGTGACAACGTAGAACGAGGTTGAAACTTGTGAGCAAAAGAATATGCAACATATGGGTAGAACAAACACCCAAATACCTTAATTATATTGTAATATGGTGTTTTACCATACAATTTTGCATAAGAAGAAATAAAATTGAGAACAGGAAGAGGATTGATATTAATTAAATGAACCTCAAAGAGAGAGGCATCCGCGTAAAAAGAAATGCATTGAAGCTTGAAAGAGAAGGCATCGTATCAGATTATTAACACGTCAATGCTTTTTCCTACACCACCATTTTGAGCGGAGGTATATGGACAAGAAAAGCGATGAATAATTCCATGCTTGCTAAAAAAAGAACTAAAGTGAGAATTGTTATACTCCCTGCCACTATCGGATTGAAAAGATGCTATAGATGAATTGAAAATGTTTGAGACCATTTTATAGAACTCATTGAATTTATCAAACGCCTCTGGCTTGTTCCTCATTAAATAAATCCAAGAGTACTTTGTGTAGTCATCAAAAAATAAATTATAATAACGAAAATAAGAATTTGAACTAAATGGATCTTGCCACACATCTTAATGAATTAAAACAAACGGAGAGTTTGGAATATTATGATAAGAATTAAATTGCAACTTAGATTGTTTGCCAAGGTGACAAATATTACAACCAAAATTTTCAGAAGATGAATACATGGAATAAAACCCCTAGGAACTAAAGCTGCAAGAGAACGTTTCCTCGGATGGTCTAAACATTGGTGCCAAGAAAGGAAGGCGAGCTAACACTTGAAAGAGCATCATGAGAGGAACGACTGGAGACTGTGCGAACTGGATAGAGAGGCCATTATTCTCACAATAGAGTAACACTTGCTTGGTCTTCTTGTCCTTAACAAAAAACTAGAGTCAGTGAACTCAATGAGACAATTTTTGTTATCCGCACATAAGCGCTGAACTGACATGAGATTCCTTTGTAGAGAGGGAACATATAAAATATTCTTTACTCGAAGAGGCTTCGAAGACGTAATAATAGACAAAGAACCAGTAGATAAAATGGGAAGAAGATTACCATTTCCAACCATCACCCGTGAAGAACCAATGCAAGTAGAGGGAGATGATAATAAGGATTGATTGTTCGTCATATGCGCAGAAGCACCAGAATCAGGATAACATACAGAAGGTTGGACTTTCTCCAAATTCATAGCAGACAATGATTTTGGTAGTGAATTGGGAACATAAGAATGATTTAAACGGTTCCTACACTCGAGAGCAGTGTGATTAAAATGAAAATAGATTTGACATTGTTTAGTCTACGTGAAAGGAGGTCGACCAAGAACTCCATCACCCGGAGAGGAAGGACAAACTTTTTGTTGAAAACCATCCTATTGATTTGAGAAATTAGAGTGAGTAGAGTACATTGACCCCTTCCTTTGTTCGATCTACCACGACCACGTCCATTCTATGATACTTTTGAATATGTATTAGTATGAGATAAACTAGAAGAATGGGGCTGAGAAACTGGTAGTGTTGGAGTGGAAGCAACTAAGGCAGTATAAGAAGTGGAATCGTCATTATTTGTTGCATTAATTTGTGCTTCTTCAGTGAAGTAGCGGACGCAATGCTATTAAAGTTGGGAGAGTTCTTGTAGCATTCAATCCAGACACAAATGTTTGATAGGAAGATTGAAGTCCTTGCAATGCTTGGGTTACTAAATCATCATCAGAAACTAGTTTTTCAACTGCTCTAAGTGAACAAGCAAGAGAGTGGATTTGTTAAAGTTAATCCTCCATGGAAAGTGAGCCTTTCTTAAAATTCTGAAATTTTGATTTCAGATGAATTGATGAGGATGAAACCTGATTAAGGTAGAGAGAAGCAAGAACAACGCATGCCCCTTTAGAGGTTTCACAAGCATAGTTAAGAAGGGAATCAAGAACTGGAGGTGAAAGAGTGGAATTGATCCAACTAAGTGTTATAGTGTCACATTGAATCCACAGTCGACACTCATCATGGGTTGATGCTGGACATGGAATAGAGCCATCTACCAAAGAAAGGAGGTTGTGACTTTTTAGAACAGCAAGAAAAACCTATTTCCATGTAAGATAATTAAGATATGTCAACTCAATAGATAGAAAATCTATAATATTAGAAATAGTTGGAGGAGGATTTGGAACCCAAAGAGGATTGAGAGGAGATTGTCTGATTTGCAGAAGAAGTTTGAGTGGAAGAAGAAGTTTGGGAGGCCATGGTGCTCTTGATACTAAGTTGAATTTTAAAATACAAAATAGTTTACAAAAGGCCTGCTTGAGTTTAAAAGGCCAAAAGTACTCTCATTTATATAAGATTACTATCAATGAAATTAACTACGACATATCCGTACAACACTATTTACAATAATATCCTTGTCACAATCTCTTCAATGCAACTTCAGAATCGGATTTGAAGTTCTTCTATCTTTCCATGGCAACTTCAGAAAAATTGGATCTTAAGTAGTTTTATCTCTTCAATGCAACTTCAAAAATCAAAATTTGAGTTCTTCTATCTTTCCAATGCAACTCCTGAAATTCGGATCCTAAGTTCTGAAATATAAACTTGTTCTTCGAATTTCAACAATTGAACACGCCATTCAACGCTTAAATCTACTCCAAATGAACTCAAATTTGAAATATAACTTTCAAATTTTATTAAAAACAAACACCAATCATCAAATTATCAAAACGACAACAAATCTAACAAACTCATTTTGCAACTAAGCATAAGAAGAAACCCTAAGCACAACCTACAATGTGTTTACAACTAAGGAGAATAAGAAGAACCAAACGGCTCCTGGATACATTTGACATGAACACAAAGAAGAAAAAAGCAGCAGCAAAGCTCTCTTGTATACATAGGACATGAATAGAGAGAAAAAGAAAGTAGTGGCAAAAAATAAGAGAAAAATCATCGATTGCCCTATGAGCAAAACTTCAAGGTCAAAAGTTAAAAGTGTTGCCCACTGGGAAAGTGAGCGAAAAACACTTGTTGAACTTGAAGTTCTACCCGTGAGGCAAGCGGGAATAAAAATTCAAAACTATCCACTTTGAGGTCTATTTGTGTACTTCACCCTAATAGTTTGTTAAGGGATTTTATTTAGAGAAAACTACACTTTATAGCCGCCCCAAAAAATAATAGCTGGTAAATTATATATTTTTTGTATAATAATATATAAGATACATATTTTATAATCAGTATATATCTTATATAGTTGACTAGCGGATTCAATTATTTTTTGTTGACTGGCAAAATGTGTAACTTGCCCTTTTATTTATTTGGAAGTACTAACCTAAATAATCGCTTACTCAACCGGTTAAACTAAAAATAATTGACCGATGTACTATATATGTGTAATAATTCATATTATAACCGTATATAGTCGAATGATGAAGATTCTGTGTTCCTGTCATCCGCATACCTGAATCTGTTTCTTTCATCCCCTTCTTATCTCTACCTCTATCCCTATTGTTCTGGTTGTTCTCGATGTTCTTACTTCTTACGTTCCAAGTATTCAAGTGTAACAAGGTATTATATATGTATAAAATAAAAAAATTGAAATTCATGATTTTAATTATGCCACAATATTTGTGTGAATAGACTTTTGAAATTTATAATTTTGAATATGCCATAACATTTGTGTGACACTAAAAAACTTGTCAATAAGAGTAAAATAAAAAATTCAAGTTAAATTGTTGCTGAATTTAAACAAAAGTTATCTTCTTTAAACGGATTAAGAAAAAAAAAATTGGATTGCATATATGGGAAGAGAGGGATTATTAAACTCAGTTGCTCTCAGAAGTTAATAAATCTCAAGAGTTATATAAATGACGCAACCAAGAGAGTTCCAAACTAACTCATCTTCCAGTAATTTAATTTTAAGGGCAACAATTTTCTTTGTGTGTTTTCTCATCAGTTTATTAGGTATACTCATTGATGAAGGTCAAGTAATGTTGGACACATGAAACATATTATTAGTGTTGCCTTGTTTTTATTGAAGAGAATCATATTTTTTCAAACTGTATTTGGATTTTAAGGAACTAATTGTAGACAATAAATTTGCGTCAAGAAAATAATCGAGACTAAAAAATATTGCAATTATCGTAATATTTTATTTCGTACAATATGAGTGTTACAATCTCTATGAATCCTCTGATTTTTCTTTCCACTAGTAAATAAATTCAAGGGCCTTTGAGCTTGATCTTGAATCTATATTTGTGCCACGAACGATGATCTTGAATTCAACTAGCACGGACTTTGATTTGAACTCGTACTCCTAGAACGTTGATTTGTTCTTCGTTCTTGAGCTTGAACTTAGTTTCTTGAACTTGGACTTGATTAATTGAGGCTAAAGTTGTAGGAAAATTTGTGGCGTTTGATCCGCGAGCTCTCTTTTAGTTCTTGTTATGACTTCTGTGTCTTTTCTGAGTTATGAAGACCACAATTTATAATTGTGGAAAAGAAGAGTTGTGATGAGAACAAACTCTTTCCGACCAATCAGATTGAAGCGTGACAAAGCCGCATTTGATTGGCTACATGTCACTTGCACATGTGACGTAGTTTATTGGCCATTTAATTTGACTTGGCATGCCTTGTCATTTTGACACGTGGCATGATCCTATTGGCTCTTCTTTTTGACTTGGCGTGCCACATCATTTGACACGTGACACCAAACTGGGCCTCTAGGATAAGATGGCTTCTTGGGCTTGACAAAGTGGACTCATCATTTGCAACACAATTAAATGGACTAGCCCATGAATTTGGACTTATTTATTCAATCTACATATATTAAACTTATATAATTAATTCAATTTTATTAGCGCATAACATATATTTGGACTAATTTGTCTTGAATTAAAATAAAATCCAAATGGATTTAAATCTAATAAATTTTAAAGGCCTACAAATGCCCCCTACTTCAAGACTTGTCGGAGTATTGTGGCACGGTCCAAAACTCCCTCCGTAAGATAACGTGATGGCACCTAGTCTCTAAGACTAGGTAAGCCTAACAGTTGCGAAATAACTAAACCATAACAGAATAATGTCTAAACCTTAACAACAACAGATAAAATTATGTAGATAAGCTGGAAAACTGCCGCTCGGCATGTACAAGTAAATCAACAACTCTGAGTATAAACATCTCCCTGAAGACCCGGTAGTCACAAGTCACAAGTCACAAGCTCTAAGAAATTGTTCTAACTATCTCTATACATCAGTAACTAGGAAAAATAAAAGAGGAACAACATAATAGGATAGAGGGGGACTCCGAGGTTCGTGGACGCTGGCAGATATACCTTGAAGTCTCCATAGCAGCATCAAGTACTCTTAACTAATAGTGGGGCTGGTAGGAGGTACCTAGGTCCTCACACAAAACATGTGCAGAAGAATAACATGAGTACACCACAATGGTACCTAGTAAGTGCCAAGCCTAACCTCGGTAGAGTAGATACGAGGTCAGGTCAGGGCCCTACTGGAATATATTAATGTAAGGAAGAAGATATAACAATATAATAAGAGGCTGGAAATTTAACAAGGAGAAATTATAGAAAGATAACAGCACAACACATAGGGATAAACAATAGGGGCGCTCCCGAGATATCATCTCATAGTCCCAAAATTAGATACTCAAGAAGGGATCTCCCGAGGTACCGCCTTGTAGTCCTAAAAGTAAATATGCAACGAGAGATCTCTCGAGATACCGCCTCGTAGTCCCAAAAGTGAATATGCGACTAGGGATCACCCGAGGTACCGCATCGTAGTCCCAAAAATAAATATGCAACAGGGGATCTCCCGAGGTACCGCCTCATAGTCCCAAAAGTAAACACACAGCTCGAAACCGATGGAAACAATAGTTAACGCAAGAATCCCTCATTTTAAGACTAAATACAAATCAAGGAAAGAGCAGGAATTCAATTAAGCATGCTGCACAGTTTTCAAATAGGCAATTAAGACACATAGACATGCGATATTAGGATAAAAATGATAACTACACATGTTGGGATAACTCAGTCAAAATTTAACAGGTTATTATTCAGTAAAAATAGGTTTTTTCAACAATTATCCCGTGTACGCACTCGTCACCTCGCGTACACGGCACTCACATATCACAAATTGTTACAACAGTACCAAATCCTAAGGGGATTTCCCTCACACAAGGTAACCAAACCTACCAACAAGTCCTAAAACATCATACGAACTTAGTCGAGCCTTCAAATCACATCAAACAACGCTAAAAACATGAATCGCACCCCAATGAAATCTTAATGAACTTTGAAACTTCAAAATTTTACAACCGATGCTGAAACTTATCAAAACACGTCCGATTGACTCCAAATTTTACACACAAGTCATATTTGACATTAAGGACATATTCCAACTTCCGAAATCAGATTCTGACCCCGATATCAAAAAGTTCACTCCCAGTCAAACATTCTAAAAATCCAACTTTCACCATTTCAAGCTTAATTCAGCTACTGACCTCCAATTCATAATCCGTACATGCTCCTAAGTCCAAAATCACCCAACAGAGCTAACAGAACTGTAACGACCCGGCCAGTCATTTCGAGAGTTGCATCCCTGTTCCCCTATTTCTTGCTTCTTTTGTGTTCTACAACTGTATTATGACTTATCGGGTTAGTTGGTTTAGCTCCGAAGCGATTTCAGTATGAATTGAGACACTTAGTCTTTTATTTGGAAGCTTAAGTTGGAAAAGTTGATCAGCTATTGACTTATGTGTAAACGACCTCGGATTCGAATTTTTACGGTTTTGTCAGCTCCGTTAGGTGATTTGGACTTAGGAGCGCGTCCGGAATGTGCTTTGGAGGTCGGTAGTGGAACTAGGCTTGAAATGCCGAAAGTTGGAAATTTGAAAAGTTTGACCGGGAGTGGAATTTTTGATATCGGGGTTGGATTGGATTTCTAGAAGTTGGACTAGGTCAGTGGTGTCATTTATGACCTTTGTGCAAAATTTGAGGTCAATCGAACGTGATTTGATATGTTTTGACGTCGTTTGTAGGATTTGGAAATTTCAAAGTTCATTAGGCTTGAATCCATGTCTAATTCGTGTTTTTGATGTTGTTGGAGGTGATTAGAGGATTCGACGAAATTTGTATGATGTTTTGGGACGTGCTGGTTTGTTTGGTTGAGGTCCCGAGGGCCTTGGGTAAATTTCGGGTGGTTAACGAATCATTTTTGGCCTTGGTGAGATTACTGATATCTGCTTCTATGTTTTTTTTCTAGTTTCCTCTTACGCGTTCGTTAAGAGTGTTTCTGAGCTGGTGAGATTTTGTTCTATGTGTTCGCGAAGGAGAGTAAACGAACACTAAGGTTTGGCAGCGTGTGCATCGCAAACACGTGAGTGGTGTCGTGTTTGCGAAGAAGAGTTAGGCAGTTAGGGACCCCAGGTCCTTGGTCTACGCGTTCGCGAAGGTTAGAGTTTGTAAAGCTTCGCGTCCGCGAAGCATTTGTCGCGTTCGCGAAGAGTAAAGCTGAGGGGCAATCTGAGTTGGTCTACTCGAACGCGAGAGGAAGCTCGTGTTCGCGAAGAAGGAAATCTGGGCAGACAGTATTAATTTCTAAAATGAGGGTTTGAACCCATTTCATATTTTGAGCTAGAGATCACAGATTTGGGCGATTCTTGAAGGGATTTTTAAGGAGTTGATTGGGGTAAGTGATTCTTACTTGGTTTTGGTTAAATCCCATGATTACATCTATAATTTTATCATCTAATTTGTGATTTGGGGTGAGAAATTGGGGAAAAGGAGGAAGAACTCTTGAGTTGGGATTTTGAGGTTTTGAATGGAATTTTGTTATTGGATTTGAGTAAATTTGGTTAGACTCGTGAGTGAATGGGCTTTCGGGTTTTGTGACTTTTTTCGAATTTCGAGATGTAGGCCCAGGTTGAGCCAATTTTGGATTTTTGGGTCTAATTTAGTAGTTTTCTTGTGGAATTGATACCTTTAACCTATATTGATTGTATTGTACTGCTTGTGGCTAGATTTGGGACATTCGGAGGCCAACTCGCGAGGCAAGGGCATTTTGGAGTAGCGTTTTGCTCGGGTTAAGGTAAGTAATAGTTATAAATCTGGTCCTGAGGGTATTAAACCTTGGATTTTGTATCTGTGATTATTTTAGAGGTGATGCACATGCTAGGTGACGGGCGTGTGGGCGTACACCGAAGGGATTTTGACTTGGTCCATCCTGTGAGACTGTAATATGGAATAGCTTACTGTTAATTACGTGTTTCCTCTAGTTTAGGGAGATTCGACTAAAACTCATGTTAGAAATCATGCTTAGGC
Source organism: Nicotiana attenuata (assembly GCF_001879085.1). NCBI lineage: Eukaryota > Viridiplantae > Streptophyta > Magnoliopsida > Solanales > Solanaceae > Nicotiana > Nicotiana attenuata. The sequence goes on along the minus strand of NC_032000.1, from coordinate 33,029,444 downwards.
CATATGATATCACTGTTGGGACCCGTTGGGGTCGTGGACTTGTTGAATTAGCTGCTATTTGCTATCTTGTATTCAGTCCTGATTTTACTTGCATACTATACGTCCATCTCTTCTTATCTCTTGTTTATACATGTTATTATCTCTGTTTGGGCTGATTTATATGAGTTCTGAGAACCCGAGAGACTAGGGAGGTTGATGACTGAGTGAGGCCTAGGGCCTGATGGTGAGCTATTAATACCATAGCACGTAAGTTGTCCGTGCAGCACATGAGTTGTCCGTGTGGATATGTATTTGACATTATAGCATGTGAGTTGTCCGTGCGGATTATAGTGCTTGGGCTGTAGGAGCCCCTCCAAAGTTTGCACACCCCCAGTGAGCGCATGTACCTATTGAGTGTGAGTATTGATGGCTGAGAGCCGAGTGATTGAGCTGTTGAGATGAGTTGAGTGACTGTTGTCCTGAGAGGCTGTACTTGCTTTTATTTGTTGTTGCACTTAGTTGATATTTGTCATCGTTGTGAAGTTTCTGGGAGATTTATATTCAGTTTACTTGAACTTGAAACTGTATAGAATTGATTTGACTTAAACTGCCGAATTTGAAAGCATATCTATTCTTTACTGAAATTACTGAAATGAACTGTACTTGTATAGCTCGTTGCTGCTTCTCAGTCCCTTATTTGTTTCTGTTACTTACTGGGTTAAAAGTACACACGTTATTTCCTGCACCTTATGTGCAGATCCAGGTGTGTCCGGTCACGGAGGACATTGAGCTCGTGCGTGGTCGATTACCGGAGATCTGTGAGGTAGCTGTCGGCGTTCGCAACCCTTGTTGTCCTTATTTGTTATCTTTCTTTTTCTGTATTGACATTTAGACACAAACTATTGTAAACACTATTTTTCTTAGACTGGAGGTCTAGTTGCTCATGAATTGGTGACACCCTGATGTTTGGGGCTATCTTTCCGCATTGTATTTTGAGTTTAACTCCTGTTTTTATGAATATTCTGTTATGAAAAAAACTTTTGATTTATCTTTTATGAAATAGCGAAGTGTTTTTAAAAAATGACGGCTTGCCTAGTACCACGATAGGCGCCATCATGATGGGTTCAGTTTTGGGTCGTGACAGGATGGAATCAGAGCCTAGGTTACATAGGTCTCACGAGTCATGAGCAGGTTTATTAGAGTCTTGCCGATCAGTACGGAGACGTCTGTACTTATCTTCGAGAGGCTGCAAAACCCTTAGGAAACTTCTCATTCTTGAATTCTTATCGTGCGAATCTGTTGATTCTGGTAACTAAACTTCTGTTACTTTATTCTCTCACAGATGGTCAGGACACGTGCTACTGGGCAGGACAGACAACCACCAATACCACCAGTCGGGGACGCGAGAGGCCGAGGTCGCAGTAGAGGCCGTAGTAGGGGTAGAGGTGCAGCTCGCACAACAGCTAGGGCAGCACCTACAGATCCACCAGTTGCCCAGTTTAGGATCATGTCCAGTTGTGGATGCGCCAGCGAGACCAGCTCAGGCACCAGCTGTGCCCATTGTTATTCCAGGCTTTCAGGAGGCTTTGGCTCAAATCTTGACCTTGTGCACTAGTCTTGCTCAGGCGGTCTCTAATCTAGCCGCAGCAGCCGCTTCTCAGGCCGGGGGAGGTATTCAGACTCCCATCGCCCGCACACCCGAACAGGTGATGTAGGGACTCCAGACACCGGGGGTACCACCAGCCCAACCGGTTGTAGTTGCTCAGGACTATGTTGTCATGCCTGATGATGAGCAGCATATATTGGAGAACTTTGGGAGGCTCCAGCCTCCGTATTTCAGCGGTGCAGAGGGAGAGGGTGCCTAGGGTTTCTTGGACAAATGTTAGAGGATCCTCTGTACAGCAGGTATTCTGGAGAGTAGTGGGGTCTCGTTCACTACTTTTCAGTTTATTGGAGCTGCCTTCACTTGGTGGGAGGCTTATGAGAGGCGTAGGCCGGTTGGTGCAGCGCCACATATATGGCAGGAGTTCTTCGTTCTCTTCTTGGAGAAGTATGTGCCACAGTCTCGTAGAGAGGAGCTGCGCAGACAGTTCGAGCAGTTGCGTCACGGTGATATGATTGTGACGTAGTACGAGATGAGATTTTCTGAGTTATCCCGTCATGCCATTTGGTTGGTTCCCACAGACAAGGAGAGGATCAGGAGGTTCGTTGATGGACTCACATTTAAGCTGCGGGTGCTCATGACTAGAGAGAGGGTGACTGGTGCCACTTTTGAGGAGGCGATTGACATTGCTCGGGAGATAGAGTCTGTCCGCCACCAGGAGCGAGTTAAGAAGGAGGCCAAGAGGCCTCGTGGATCAGGTAGTTTTGGTGGTGTTCCTTCTGGAGGTCAGTTCCAGCACGGCAGGGGTCGTCCCTATAGACATGCTCAGACGACCCGACCAGGTCATTGTGGTGCGTTAGTTAGCCACAGTTCTCACATTGCTCACTCAGCCAGCCTTCATTCAGTGCACTACCAGGGCAGAGTTCTTATCATGCCTCGTCTTCTTAGGTTTCTACGAGTTGTTCCTCGTGGTATCAGGAGCAGTAGTTCCGTTAGAGGAGGGGTTTTTTCGAGTGCGGGGATCTTGGTCATATCAAGAGAGATTTCCCTAGGTCGTTGAGTGGGACTCTACAACAGAGTTCTCGGTCGATAGCACTAGCACCAGCAGCTACACCACCCCCTCAGTCATCTCGGGGTGGGGCCCAATCAGCTAGAGGTCGCCCTAGAGGGGGAGGCCGATCAGGTGGTAGTTAGGTCCATTTCTATGCACTCCCTGCCAGACTAGATGCCATTGCTTCAGACAGAGTGATCACGGGTATTATCTCAGTATGTCATCGAGATACTTCTGTATTATTTGACCCTGGTTCCACCTATTCATATGTGCCGTCGTATTTTGCTCACAATCTTGACACGCCCCGTGAGTCTCTAGTTTTATCTGTTCGAGTATCTACGCCGGTGGGCGATACTATTATTATAGACCACGTATACCGGTCGTGTGTAGTGACTATTGGGGATTAGAGACTAGAGTTGATCTGTTGGTGCTTAGTATGGTTGATTTTGATGTAATATTGGGTATGGATTGGCTGTCTCCATGTCAGGCTATTCTGGACTATCACGCTAAGACTGTGACATTGGCGATGCCGGGTTTTCCACGGATCCAGTGGCGAGGTTCTTCAAACTATGTTCCCAGTAGAGTGATTTCATACTTGAAGGCCCAACGGATGGTTGGGAAGGGTTGTCTTTCTTATTTGGCCTTTGCGAGGGATGTCAGTGCAGAGACCCCTACTATTGATTCTGTTCGAGTGGTGCGGGATCTTCCGGATGTGTTTCCTGCATACCTGCCGGGCATGCCACCGAACATGGATATTGTACTTTCGTATTGATTCAGTGCCAGGCTCTCAGCCCATTTCTATTCCACCGTATCGTATGGCACCGACGAAGTTGATCAAATTGAAGGAGTAGCTTCAGGAACTCCTTAATAAGGTGTTTATTCGACTAAGCGTGTCACCTTGGGGTGCTCCAATTCTATTTGTGAATAAAAAGGATGGTAATATGAGAAATGTTCATTTATTACAGACAATTGAACAAAGTTACAATCAAGAACAAGTATCCTTTGCCTCGTATTGGTGATCTATTTGACCAGCTTCAGGGAGCTAGAGTGTTCTCCAAGATAGATTTGAGGTCAGGGTATCACCAGTTGAATATTAAGGACTCGGACATTCTTAAGATAACTTTCAAGACCCGTTATGGTCATTATGAGTTCCTCGTGATGTCTTTTGGGCTGACCAACGCCCCAGCAGCGTTCGTGCATTTGATGAATAACGTGTTTCGGCCTTATCTCGACTCGTTCGTTATCGTGTTCATTGATGATATCCCGGTGTACTCTCGTAGCCAGGAGGAGCACGCCCAACATTTGAGGGTTGTATTCCAGCGGTTGAGGGAGGAGAAACTTTAAGCCAAGTTCTCCAAGTGTGAGTTTCGGATAAGTTCAGTGGTGTTCTTGGGGCACGTGGTGTCCAGTGATGGTATTTAGGTAGATCCAAAGAAGATAGAGGCAGTTCAGAGTTGGCCCAGACAGTCTTTAGCTACAGAGATTCAGAGCTTTCTTTGTTTGGCGGGTTATTATCGTCGGTTCATGTAGGGTTTCTCATCTATTGCATCGCCCTCGACCAAATTGACCCAAAAGAGTGCTCCTTTCAGGTGGTCGGATGGGTGTGAGGCGAGCTTTGAGAAGCTCAAGACCGACTTGACCTCAACTCCAATTCTAGTTCTACCATCAACTTCTAGTTCTTATACAATATGTTGTGATGCTTCTCGGATCGGTATTGGGTTTGTTTTGATGCGGGAGGGTAGAGTGATTGCTTATGCTTCCCGTCAGTTGAAGGCTGATGAGAAGAACTACCCTGTTCATGATCTGGAGTTGGTTGCCATTGTTCACGTGTTGAAGATTTGGAGGCACTATCTCTATGGTGTGTCTTGTGAGGTATTTACTGATCATCGTAGCCTCCAGCACTTGTTCAAATAGAAGGATCTCAATTTGAGGCTGCAGAGATGGTTAGAGCTGCTAAAGAACTATGATATTACTATTATGTATCATCCGGGAAAGGCCAATGTGGTGGCTGATGCCTTGAGTAGGAAGGCAGTGAGTATGGGCAGTCTTGCATTCATTCCTATTGGGGAGAGACCTCTTGCAGTTGATGTTCAGGCTTTGGCCAACCAGTTTGTGATATTGGATATTTTGGAGCCCAGTCGGGTTCTAGCTTGTGTGGTATCTCGGTCTTCCTTATTTGATCGCATCAGAGAGCGCCAATATGATGATCCTCATTTGCTTGTCCTCAAGGATAGAGTTCAACAAGGTGATGCCATAGATATGACCATCGGTGATGATAGAGTATTGAGGATGCAGGGCCGGATATTTATGCCCAATGTAGATGGGCTACGAGAGTTGATTTTTGAGGAGGCCCACAGCTCACAGTATTTCATCCATCCGGGTGCCGCGAAGATGTACCGGGATTTGAGATAGCACTATTGGTGGAGGAGAATGAAGAAGGATATAGTTGGGTTTGTTGCTCGATGTCTCAACTGTCAGCAGGTAAAATATGAGCATTAGAGACCGGGTTTATTGCTTCAGAAGATAGAGATTCCAGAGTGGAAGTGGGAGCGGATCACCATGGATTTCGTAGTTGGGATCCTACAGACTTCGAGAAAGTTCGATGTTATTTGGGTAATTGTGGATCGGCTCATACAAGTACCGCGCTACTTCTATTCCTGGTGGAGTACTACTTATTCTTCAAGTATACGGTTGGTTGACGTATT
>NC_032000.1:32998919-33024086 GCF_001879085.1 Nicotiana attenuata | reverse complement strand
CATGAAAGACTACCTGTTCATGACTTGAGTTGGTGCTATCGTTCATGCCTTGAAGATTTGGAAGCATTATCTATATGGCGTATCTTGTGAGGTATATACGGACCATCGCAGTCTTTAGCACTTGTTTAAGCAGAAGGATATTAATTTGAGGCAGCGGAGATGGCTTGAGTTACTCAAGGATTATGATATTACCATCCTGTATCATCCCGGGAAGGCCAATGTACTGGCCGATGCTTTAAGCCGGAAGTCCATTAGTATGGGTAGTTTGGCGTATATTCCAGTTGGGGAGAGGCCCCTTGCAGTTGATGTTCAGGCTTTGGCCAATCAGATGGTGAGGTTAGATATTTCCGAGCCCAGTCGGGTGTTGGCTTGTATGGTTTCCTGATCTTCATTGTACGATTGCATCAGAGAGCGCCAGTATGATGACCCGCATTTGCTTGTCCTGAAGGACAGGGTCCAGCATGATGATGCTAGAGATGTGACCATTGGAGATGATGGTGTGTTGCGGATGCAGGGCCGGATTTGCGTGCCCAATGTGGATGGGCTCCGGGAGTTGATATTAGAGGAGGCCCACAGCTCGCGGTATTCGATTTATCTGGGTGCCGCGAAGATGTACCGGGATTTGAGATAGCATTACTGGTGGAGGAGAATGAAGAGGATATAGTGGTTGTTGCTCGATGTCTCAACTGTCAGCAGGTAAAATATGAGCATTAGAGACCGGGTTTATTGCTTCAGAAGATAGAGATTCCAGAGTGGAAGTGGGAGCGGATCACCATGGATTTCGTAGTTGGGATCCTACAGACTTCGAGAAAGTTCGATGTTATTTGGGTAATTGTGGATCGGCTCATCAAGTCCGCGCACTTCATTCCTGTGAGTACTACTTATTCTTCAGATCGGTTGGTTGAGATTTACATCCGAGAGATTGTTCGTCTTCATGGGGTGCTAGTTTCCATCATTTCAGATAGAGGCAAACAGTTTACATCGCAGTTTTGGAGAGCCGTGCAGCGAGAGTTGGGCACTCAGGTTGAGTTGAGCACAGCGTTTCACCCTCAGACGAAAGGGCAGTCCGAGCGCACTATTCAGATATTGGAGGACATGCTACGTGCTTGTGTCGTTGATTTTGGTGGTTCGTGGGACCAGTTTCTACCGCTCGTGGAGTTTGCTTACAACAACAATTATCAGTTTAGTATTCAGAAGGCTCTGTATGAGGCTTTATATGGGAGATGGTGCAGATCTCCGGTAGGTTGGTTTGAGCCAGGTAAGGCTAGGCTTTTAGGTACAGGCTTGGTTCAGGATGCATTAGACAAGGTGAAATTTATCCAGGAACGGCTTCGCACGGCGCAATCGAGATAGAAAAGTTATGCTGATAGGAAGGTTCGTGATGTGTGTTACATGGTTGGGGAGAAGGTTCTGCTGAAGGTATCACCCATGAAGGTTGTTATGAGATTCGGGAAGAAGGGCAAGTTGAGTCCTCGATTCATTTGGCCTTTTGAGGTACTTCAGAGGATTGGGGAGGTGGCTTATAAGCTTGCCTTGCCACCTAGCTTGTCGAGTGTGCATCTAGTATTTCATGTTTCTATGCTCCGAAAGTATATCGATGATCTATCCCATGTTTTGGATTTCAGCACGGTTCAGTTGGATGGTGATTTGACTTATGTTGTGGAGCCAGTAGCTATTTTGGGGCGGCAGGTTCGGAAGTTAAGGTCAAAGGATATAGTTCAGTGAAAGTGCAGTAGAGAGATCGGCATGTGGAGGAGGCTACTTGGGAGACCGAGCGGGAGATGCGTTTTGCTCAGATTGAGGTAAGTAACAGTTATAAATCTGGTCATGAGGGTACGAAACCCCAGATTTTGTATCATGTGATTATTTTGGAGGTGACACACATGATAGGTGACAGACGTGTGGGCGTACACCGAAGGGATTGTGACTTGGTCCGTCTTGTGAGACTATAATGTGGAATAGCTTACTGTTAATTACGTGTTTCCTTTGTTTTATGGAGATTTGACTGAAATTCATGTTCGAAATCATGAGTAGCGTTTTTCTCGGATTGAGGTAAGTAACAGTTATAAATCTAGTCCTGAGGGTATGAAACCCCAGATTTTGTATCGTGTGATTATTTTGGAGGTAACACACATGATTGGTGATAGGCGTGTGGGCATACACCGAAGGGATTATGACTTGGTCTGTCATCTGAGACTTTAATATGGAATAGCTTACTGTTAATTACGTGCTTCCTCTGTTTTATGGAGATTTGATTGAAATTTATGTTAGAAATCATGAGTAGTGTTTTGCTCGGATTGAGGTAAACAACAGTTATAAATCTGGTCCTGAGGGTATGAAACCCCAGATTTTGTATTGTGTGATTATTTTTGAGGTGACGCACATGATATGTGACGGGCGTGTGGGCGTACACCGAAGGGATTGTAACTTGGTCTGTCCTGTGAGACTGTAATGTGGAATAACTTACTGTTAAATACGTGTTTCCTCTGTTTTATGGAGATTTGACTGAAATTCATGTTAGAAATGATGCTTAGGCAACCAGTCTTGCATTAATTCCTGTTGGGGAGAGACCTCTTGCAGTTGATGTTCAGGCCTTGGCCAACCAGTTCGCGAGATTGGATATTTCAGAGCCCAATCGGGTTCTAGCTTGTGTTGTTCTCGATCTTCCTTATTTGATCGCATCAAAGAGCGCCAGTATGATGATCCTCATTTGTTTATCCTTAAGAACATAGTTCAGCACGGTGATGCCAGAGATGTGACCATTGGTGATGATGGAGTATTGAGGATGCAGGGCTGGATATGTATGCCAATTGTAGATGGGCTGCGGGAGTTGATTCTTGAAGAGGCCCACAGCTCCCGGTATTCCATCCATCCGGGTGCCGCAAAGATGTACCGGGATTTGAGACAACACTATTGGTGGAGGAGAATGAAGAAGGATATAGTTGGGTTTGTAGCTCGATGTCTCAACTGTCAGCAGGTAAATATGAGCATCAGAGACCGGGTGTATTGCTTCAGAAGGTAGAGATTCCAGAGTGGAAGTGGGAGCGGATCACCATGGATTTCGTAGTTGGGCTCCCACGGACTTCGAGGAAGTTCGATGCTATTTGAGTAATTGTGGATCGGCTGATCAAGTGCACGCACTTCGTTCTTGTGAGTACTACTTATTCTTCAGATCGGTTGGCTGAGATTTACATCCGAGAGATTGTTCACCTTCATGGGGTTCCAATTTCTACCATTTCAGATAGAGGCACACAATTTACATCGCAGTTTTGGAGAGCCATGTAGCGAGAGTTGGGCATTCAGGTTGAGTTGAGCATAATGTTTCACCCTCAGACAAACGGGAAGTCCGAGAGCACTATTCAGATATTGGAAGACAGGCTACGTGCTTGTGTCGTTGATTTTGGTGGTTCATGGGACCGGTTTCTACCGCTCGCGGAGTTTGCTTACAATAACAATTATCAGTCGAGTATTCAGATGGCTCCATATGAGGCTTTATATGGAGACGGTGCAGATCTCCGGTAGGTTGGTTTGAGTCGGGTGAGTCTAGGATTTTGGGTACAGATTTGGTTCAGGATGCATTAGACAAGGTGAATTGATCCAGGAACGACTTCGCAGAGCACAATCGAGACAAAAGAGTTATGCTGATAGGAAGGTCCGTGATGTGTATTACATGGTTGGGGAGAAGGTTCTGCTGAAGGTATCACCCATGAAGGGTGTTATGAGATTCGGGAAGAAGGGTGAGTTGAGACCTCGGTTCATTGGGCCTTTTGAGGTACTTCAGAGGATTGGTGAGGTGGCTTACAAGCTTGCCTTGCCACCTAGCTTGTCAAGTTTGCATCCAGTATTTTTGTTTCTATGCTCCGAAAGTATATCGGTGATCTGTCCCATGTTTTGGATTTTAGCACGGTTCAGTTGGATGGTGATTTGACTTATGATGTGGAGCCAGTGGCTATTTTAGGGCGGCATGTTTGGAAGTTGAGGTCAAATGATATAACTTCAGTGAAAGTGCAGTGGAGAGGTCAGCCCGTAGAGGAGGCTACATGGGAGACCGAGTGGGAGATGCGGAGAAGATATCCACACCTATTTGAGGCTCCTGTTATGTTTCTAGACCCGTTCGAGGATGGACGTTTATTTTAGAGGGGGAGGATGTAACGACCCGACCGGTCGTTTCGAGAGTTATAGCCCCATTCCCCCATTTCCTGCTTCTTTTGTGCTCTACAGCTGTATTATGACTTATCGGGTTAGTTGGTTCGGGTCCGGAGTGATTTCAGAATGAATTGAGACACTTAGTCTCTTATTTGAAAGCTTAAGTTGGAAAAGTTGACCGGATGTTGACTTATGTGTAAACGACCTCGGATTTGAACTTTTATGGTTCGGTTAGCTCCGTTAGGTTATTTCGGACTTTGGAACGCGTCCGGATTATATTTTGGAGGTCGGTAGTGGAACTAGGCTTGAAATGCCGAAACTTGGAAATTTGGAAAGTTTGACTGGGAGTGGACTTTTTTATATCGGGGTCAGATTGGATTTCTAGAGTTGGACTACGTCCGTGATGTCATTTATGACTTGTGTGCAAAATTTGAGGTCAATCGGACGTGATTTGATATGTTTTGACGTCGTTTGTAGAATTTAGAAATTTCAAAGTTCATTAGGCTTGAATCCGTGTGTAATTCGTGTTTTTTATGTTGTTGGAGGTGATTTGAGGATTCGACTAAGTTTGTATGATGTTTTGGGACGTGTTGTTATGTTTAGTTGAGGTCCCGAGGGCCTCGGGTGAGTTTTGGGTGGTTAACGGATCTTTTTTGGCCTTGGTGAGATTGCTGATATATGCTGACATATTTTTTTTCTGGTTTCCTCTTACGCGTTCGTGAGAGGAGCCTCGCGTTTGCGAAGATCGTTTTTTAGCTAGTGAGATTTTGTTCTACGCGTTCGCGAAGGAGAGGACGCGATCACGAAGGTGTGGCAGCGTGTGCATCGCGAACGCGTGAGTGGTGTCGCATTCGCGAAGAGGACAAAGGCAGTTAGGGACCCCAGGTCCTTGGTCTACGCATTCGCGAGGTTAGGGACGCGTTCACGAAGGTTAGAGTTTGTAAATCTTTGCGTTCGTGAAGCATTGGTCGCGTTCGTAAAGAGTAAAGTCGAGGGGCAATCTGAGTTGGTCTACGCGAACGCGAGAGGAAGGTCGCGTTCGCGAAGAAGGAAATCTGGGCAGACAATATTAATTTCAAAAATGAGGGTTTGAACCCATTTTTCATATTTTGAGCTAGATATCACAGATTTCGGTTATTCTTGAAGGGATTTTCGTGGAGTTGAGTGGGTAAGTAGTTCTTACTTTGTTTTGGTTAAATCCCATGATTTCAATTTAAATTTTATCATCTAATTTGTGATTTGGGGTGAGCAGTTGGGGAAAAGGAGAAAGAACTCTTGAGTTGTGATTTTGAGGTTTTGAATGAGATTTTGTTATCAAATTTGAGTAAATTTGGTATGGTTAGACTCGTGAGTTAATGGGATTTTGGGTTTTTTGACTTATGTCGGATTTCGAGACGTGGTCTCGGGGGCCGGGTTGAGCCAATTTCGGATATTTCGGTCTAATTTAGTAGTTTTCTTGTGGAATTGATACCTTTAGCCTATATTGATTGTATTGTACTGCTTGTGGCTAGATTCAGGACATTCGGAGGCCACTCGCTAGGCAAGGGCATTTTGGAGCAGCGGTTTGCTCGGATTGAGGTAAGTAACAGTTATAAATCTGGTCCTGAGGGTATGAAACCCCGAATTTTGTATCGTGTGATTATTTTGGAGGTGATGCACATGATAGGCGACGGGCGTGTGGGCGTACACCGAAGGGATTGTGACTTGGTTCGTCCTGTGAGACTATAATGTGGAATAGCTTACTGTTAATTACATGTTTCCTCTGTTTTATGAAGATTTGACTGAAGTTCATGTTAGAAATCATGTGTAGGCCATATGATATCACTGTTAGGACCTGTTGGGGTCGTGCACTTGTTGAATTAGCTTCAATTTGTTGTCTTGTATTCAGTCCTGATTTTACTTGCGTACTATACCTCCATCTCTTCTTATCCCTTGTTGATGCATGTTATTATCTCTGTTTGGGCTGATTTATATGAGTTCTTAGAGTCCGAGAGACTAGGGAGGTTGATGAATGAGTGAGGCCTAGGGCCTGATGTCGCGCCCCCTTTTTCCTCCATGGAAATCGGGTTTGTGACATTTGCGGAGGACAACTCGTTCCTTTTGGGAATTGGGTTTGATTTAAAGAGTCGCCACCTAATGATTAGGGTGCATTAGGACACCAAGGAGGTTTGATTTGAATAACCAGAGATAGGGTAAGGGCTTGAAATTATTCTAAGGGGAAGGTGTTAGGCACTCCTCAGAATCCACTAGTGTGGTTCCCGGCCAGACTATTGTTGTGAATTTGGGTACAATTAGCATATAGACAAATAAGGCTCAAATAAGAGGGGATATTTTTTATCACATAAAGGTTTGAACGTAAACAAGGTTTGAAATAACAATTAGAAAAGCTAATTTTAAAAAAAAAAAGTTAAAAATACTGGAAAGAAAGAATAAAGGGAGGGGGGGGGTCCTAGGTTTATTAATAATATGGATCACCCCACACAATGCTCGGTAATCACTCCTCAATGAGGGGCTACACGTGACATTATCGCGTGGTCATCATATCCATATCTACCCTTCCACCCCATTAAGGTATTAAGCGTGGAACGGTCTCGCTTACCTATTGCATGCTACAACCCGTCCCAATCCTATCAGTCCCGGGGCATTTAGGACTACTAATCCTAAGGGAGGTAGGGATGTTAGGCTTATTTGTGGTTTTAAAGGCAAAAATTCTAAGGCGACAGACAAAACATGTATAGCAAGTTGGGGAAAAGTACATAACACGCAAAGGCTCAGATATATCCCCTTTAACAAAGAAACATATTTTTTAGCATGACTTACACATACTAGTTAAGGTCTGATTAAGCATTAAACATGTGAGAACTTAAAGGTTGAGGCAGACTGATTTACCTCATACTTCAGATAAGAAGCCCGAATCAGGCCTGCCTGCTGGTTGTAGCTATTAACAGAAATGGATTTAATTTTACCCTAAGGCTTGCCTAAGTGTTGGACAAGGATCCTATAGGCATGGTATCTACTGAATTACGAGCGCAATAACAATAAACTGAATACGTACTGGTTAAAAAGATAGTCAGATTATTAAAGAAAGGCAAGTTTTTACGAAGGCTGTAAGTTCTGCAAATGATGATACATCGTTATTACTGGTTTTAGCTCTATGCGCGAATGAAGCGATTCAGATTCAATTAATAGTTCCTATAGACATACTTTCTATGCGTAGTTGGTTTTAAGCCTTTTGTGGATATGGTATAAAAATGCAGAAGACTCGTTTTAAACCTATGAACATGATTTCTAGATGAAAAGATGAATATACAGGATTTGAAAGGTCCTATAGGCATATTTTCTATATGCATATGCAGAATTCAGATTTCCAGATACTTATAGACATAATTTCTAGATGATAATGAATACACAGGATCTAGAAGGGCCTATAGGCATGATTTCTATATGCGTGAATTGTTTGAAACCCTATGAACATGATTTCTAAATGCAGAAATTACTTTAAGAACCCTATGAACGTGATTTCTATATGCAGAAATTATTCAAAGGTACCTATAGGCATGATTTCTATATGCATTTGAATATGTAGAATTCAAAATAACTATAGACACGGTATCTACCCTTTGCATGCATAGTTACCCACCCTTTTTCACTAGCCGTCCCCAAGAGTCTATTACAAGTTATTACAGCCCGGATTAAAGTAAAAAATACATCTGAAAAAATACAAATACAAGTACAACCAAGGAGAGCCTGATTAAGACTTCGTGTCTGAAATATGAGGTAAACCAACTCCATAAGATCATGATCCAAAGCCTTTCTCCCATTTGAGTGTGTCAAAGTTCCCTATGAGCCTCAAAGAGACTCCGGGCAATGCTCACACCCAAATGTATTACCAGATTAACACAAGTGCTGTGTGGAAAGGCCAGCTCTCAAGTGTCCAAGTTCAGAGGGAACTCAAGGTCCCAAGGCAAGGCTCACAAGAGGGGGGCAGAACTTAAAGACTAAGAGAGAGTGCAAGTGCAGAAGCAGAATTCTGAGAGGGGAAAGGGGAAAAGGAGAGGGAAATAAGTACACATAAGGGTTCAGGGGAATAGGGGAAGAGGCAAGGGCAGGCTCTGGGCATGCCCAGCAATGGAGAATGCTAGCATACCATAAGCTTGTCCAAACACACATTAATAGAGGCTAGGATCCCAAGGGATCAGGTTTGATTCATGGGCAACAATTTACATATTGCGACGCTCCAAACAATAGCTTAAACACACAAGGGGGTGGGGAATAGGGATTCATAACAGAACAAGCAGGAAAATAAATCAGTAATGCTGAACTATACAAAAGCAGCAAGTAGACAGGGATAGACACATTGTTGTGGTGCTGAAATTTAAGTCAGAACATACCAGTTTCAAAGAAGCAAGTAGAGAAAAGCAGTAAGTCCTGCAAACAGGCCACAATGCAGACAATAAGAGAAAATACTATTGCGTGTAAGTGTGAGCAAACTTATCACACAGCCAATGTGCTCAAACCCGGATGAACCCCCTAATTTTTAGGGTTTTACCATCAATCGAGTGTCGAGATGAGAGGGCGAGTAATCAAGAAAGCAAAAGATACTAGTCGAAACAAGTTCAAAGGTCTCAGGAAGGAACTGGGACCTTCGACATGCTTTTTCAGTAACAGAAACTCATGAGAAACAATGCGAAAAGTAATATGCGAAACAACAGTAGAAGAACTTGTAGAAGAAACAAATAAGAACATGGTAGGGAAATCTTAACAAGAGCACAGTAGGAACAACATAATAGAAGAACATGGTAGAAGAGATTTAACAAGAACACAGTAGGAGAAACATAGTAGAGAACACACAAGAGAAGAAGAAAATCAGAGAAACACACAAGAAAATCAGAGAAACATAACTCAAAACCCTAGATCGGAAAATAAAGGTTTTGAAAGCATAACCTTTTTTTGAAAAAATCAGAAAATCGTGTAGAAACTTAGGGAAAGCATAAATCTGGAACAGATCTAAAGAGATCAGAAAAACCTCAAAGCTAGGGTTTTCAGAGGAATCCAAACGGTGAGAAAGGCTTGGATCTAAGTAGGAGGAGTTGAGGCCAGGCTAGAACAAACACGGCTTGCCGCAGCAAGGCTGGAGATGGCCGTGGAACTTGAATCGACAGAGGTCTAGACCCAACTTTTCGTGGTCAAGTCATGAAAAATTCAGTAACCAAATGTGAGGGGCCATAGGTGGCTTGGTGGGTGGTTAAACCACCAAGGATTCAGGTCAGAAGGTGGCCGGAGAAGATGAAGGGAACTCATCGGAGAGGAGGGGAAGGGGGGAAGGTTCTAGGGAGAACCAGAGGTTAGAGAGATAGAGACGAGTGAGGCAAATGAGGGGTTTGGGGGGGGGGGCGTTTGGCTTAAAATGGTAAGAACGGATGAGGGCCGTTGATCTTTTAGATCAACGGCCAGGATTTAATATGGTTTTGGGTCAGGTAGGGGTAATTGGGGCCTGGGTCGGGTTTTTAATTGAAATTGGGCTGGAAATTGGGGTCCAATTTGGGGTCAGATTTTAGGCTAAAATTGAAACGAATTGGGCTATTATTTAAATAGCCAATTTTCCCTTTTAAAATTATAAAAAATAGTAAATTGATTTCTGGAAATAAATTGAAAGCACCAAAATGATCTGTAATACATAATTATCCATTTAAAAATATGAAATCTCCTTTTATGAATATGAGACGAATTTAAACCTTAAAATGGGTAATGTTGCAATTATGCAATTCTATCCTTAAAAATACCAAATAAATTTTTAAAAAATGTGTAAAAAATACCTTAGCCATATTTTAATATAAATATAAAATTCCAATAAATGAATTACCAAAATAATAATTTTGGAAATAATCATTGGATTTTTATGGATGAAAAAGGGAAATAAATCAGTTTAAAAACCTTAAAAATTATGGGAAAAATAGTAAGATGCTTGGACATACTTATATATGCATATATATGCTATATTTTTTTAAAGATATTTTGCATATAAAAATATACAGGGAAAAATTGGGTATCAACAGCTGCCCCTCTTTACCCGGAAAGGATGAAAGAGTTGTCGGGTAAAGATATGATGGCCAATTTTGACCGAACGAAATGTTTTGAAGAAATTTGGCTGCGCTCTAGTTTCTGAGTTGCCTACATATCCCTGGTCTCACAGGAATCAGGCGATATGTAGTTCGGGAACCGTCAGCGGAATATGCCGACGGAGACCTTTCAAGAACGGACGCAATATTCAGGTTGGGATAAATGGTAAGGTCAAATAGGGCTGCGGGAACTGGAGTGGGATTTCTCCTGCCGAGATGGCCGTAGCTCGCCGGTTTACCTGCAAATGAGCAATACAAGCATATACTGTCCGTAAATTTAAACGTGATGCAAGTTCCCGTCGGACCATGAATGTTGCCTTTGGACGGTTAGGATGACGTCCTCAGACCATGATGTCCTGGGCCATGAAGCGTATAATAAAGGATTCGTAGGCCATGAAATGATGCTCTCGGGCTATGAGAATGATGCCTCCGAACCATGATGCCTTTGAATAATGATATGCAAGAGATTAAAGGGGATCTTCAGGACATGGCATGGTGTTCTCGGGCTATGTAAATGGTGCCTCCGAACGATGACGCCCTCAGATAATTTGGCGATCTTTCAGCCCATGAAATGCAATAGGTGGCGATCTTTCAGCCATGCAAAAAATAAGTGGCGATCTTACATCCATGAAATGCAATAGGTGCGATCTTCAGCCATGCAAAATAAGTGCGATCTTCAGCCATGCAAAACAANATGGTGCCTCCGAACGATGACGCCCTCAGATAATTTGGCGATCTTTCAGCCCATGAAATGCAATAGGTGGCGATCTTTCAGCCCATGAAATGCAAAAGGTGGCGATCTTTCAGCCATGCAAAAAATAAAATGGCGATCTTTCAGCCATGAAATGCAATAGGTGGCGATCTTTCAGCCATGCAAAAATAAAGTGGCGATCTTTCAACCATGCAAAAATAAAGTGGCGATCTTTCAGCCATGCAAGCGTAAATGAAGTGGCGATCTTTCAGCCATGCAAGCGTAAATGAAGTGGCGATCTTTCAGCCATGTAAGTGCAGATGAAGTGGCGATCTTTCAGCCATGCAAGTGCAGAGGGAGACAGTGTTTAGTCTCGGAAGGCAAAATGGTAGCCTTATGCAATGCAAAAAATGCAGATGCAGACAGTGTTTAGTCTCAGAAGGCAGAATGGTAGCCTTATGCAATGCAAAAAATGCAGATGGAGACAGTGTTTAGTCTCGGAAGGCAGAATGGTAGCCTTATGCAATGCAAAAATACAGATGGAGACAGTGTTTAGTCTCGGAAGGCAGAATGGTAGCCTTATGCAATGCAAAAAATAGAATAAAATGGCAAATAGGGTTTCTTATCTGATAGCAGGTTGCGATATTGTGACTGCTGGGGACATTGCGATACAGGGAATATCGCCTGCGTGCGTAGATAGCAGGTGCTGGTAAATGTAACAATTCTGAGAGTCGTATTCTTGAACAATGTTTGTCTTGCGAGTGTATAGTATGTCAGGTGCTTTGGCAATCCAAGTGTCTGCATCCAAAGAAAAATCGTAAGTTTTGTAGAGGGGAGGTTAGTTCGTATCCCTGCTGGCCTTGTTTGACCCGTTCGGCTTTGATCTGGTGATATGGTATGTATCATTGGGGTAGCGTTGCTGAACAAAGCGACTTCGATAATAAACTGCATGAATTTGCAAAAAACCAATATGACATAAGTATATATTTAAGAAGCAACTTTTAGATGAACCGACGACTGTGACGTGGCTCAAGACATTGCGACCTCTCTTGCTACGGAATTTTGAGGGTCCTCCTCAAAATTCTGCCCCAATTTAATGGGTTGATGCTTCTGACGGCTGCTTGCGATGATCGGCTGAAGTTACTTCGGAATTTTGAGGGTCCTCCTCAAAATTCTGCCCCAGTTTCCAATTGCAGGGGAAATGAAATTTTTTTATTGAATTGTGACCGAACCCATAGGGCTGCCTACGTATCCCCTCTTCAACGGGAATCAGGTCAGACGTAGTTCAAATACAACATATATGGAAAACATAAAGATCACACGTAATAACGCTTGACTGCATCTGAATTAATTGGTTTTGGCCAGATCTCTCCGTCCATTTCTGCAAGTATAAGGGCTCCTCCTGTCAGAACCCGGTGAACCATGTATGGACCTTACCAGCTGATGTAGGAAGATTTTCTTTAATACCAGCTGCCCTGGTGTGAACTTTCTCGGCTTGACTCTTTTGTTGAAGGCTCTTGACATCCTGTTCTGATAAAGCTGACCGTGGGAAACTGCATTCATTCTTTTTCCATCTATGAGAGCTAACTGCTCATAACTACTCTTCACCCATTCTGCATCATCGAGCTCAGCTTCCTGTATGATTCTTAAGGAAAGAATTTCTACTTCGGCTGGAATGATGGCTTCTGTACCATAAACCAGCACATAGGGGGTTGCCCAGTTGATGTGCGGACAGTGGTGCGATACCCCTATAAAGCAAATGATAGCTTCTCATGCCACTGCTTATGCTTCTCCACCATTTTTCTCAGTATCTTCTTAATGTTCTTGTTGGCGGCTTCTACAGCTCCGTTCATTTGAGGCCTGTAGGCTGTAGAATTCTTGTGTTTGATCTTGAAGGTTTCACACATAGCTTTCATCAAGTCACTGTTGAGGTTGGAGCCATTGTCAGTGATGATTGATTCTGGAATCCCGAATAGACAAACGATGCGGTTGCGGACAAAGTCTATCAGGACCTTCTTAGTTACTGCTCTGTGAGATGCTGCTTCGACCCATTTGGTGAAATAGTCAATTGCCACTAGTATGAATCTGTGCCCGTTGGAGGCGGCAGGCTCGATTGGTCCAATGACACTGATACTAGATAGTGCAGACCGGTTTCTGATACTAGGACTGCTCCTATGCCAACTCCTTTGAAATTTGCTGCTCCATCGAAAAACATTCTCCACCCGTCATAGGCTTCTACAATGTCCTCTCCTATGAATGATGCCTCTTCATCAGGAAAATACGTCTTTAGGGGTTCGTATTCTCATCCCACGGGATTTTCGGCAAGATGATCTGCTAGTGCCTGTCCCTTGATCGCTTTCTGAGTCACGTAGACAATTTCAAATTCACTCAACAGGATTTGCCACTTGGCTAGCTTGCCAGTGGGCATGGGCTTCTGAAAGATGTACTTTAGCGGATCCATCCTTGATATAAGATATGTAGATTAGGCACAGAAGTAATGCCTCAGCTTCTGGGCCACCCAAGTTAGAGCACAGCAGGTGCATTCTAACAGAGAATATTGGGCCTCGTACGGAGTGAACTTTTGCTGAGATAGATGGCCTGCTCTTTCCTCCCTGTTTCATCGTGTTGCCCCAGGACGCAACCGAAGGGACAATCTAGCACTGCGATGTAGAGTAGTAGAGGTCTACCTGGCTCAGGCGGGGCTAAAATGTCACGCCCCAACCTCGGGAGGCGCGACCGGCGCTCAATCGAGTGACCCCAACTGAGCAAGCCTTACCAAACACTACCTACCCAACACCATACGAATAAGGGAACCATGCTTTCATTTATTCAACAAAGGAAGATAGTATATTCGACCTTTTTAGTTCATTTTAGATCACAACATTAAACTGTAGATAAGTTAGTTTCCAAAGTTCCCATAAAGTTACAATTCATAGGCAACATAAGTTTAGAACTACAACATAGCTCGCACACCCATCCGACACCCACATCTGACCCACATATATATCAACGGAGCCTCTAAGGATACAAAAGATTAATGTGACAACGCTGGCAACAAGGCCCCGGCTATACCTCAAAAGTGAAAGTCCAAAAAGGCAAGAGGTGTGCAATATAGCCCCTTGAAGGAGAAAGGGGCTCACTAAGATCTTTGAGAAGGAGAATGCTCCGCTACACACGATCGGTGCTATCCGCTATGGAGCCACCTACATTCATTTAAAAAAATGTAGCGCCCCCGGCAAAAGGGACGTGAGTACTATGGAATAGTACTAGTATGTATAACTAAACACCATTTTACTAGAAAGAACTACCAAGCAATGACAAGTAAATCACATAAGTGAATCAAATATGCAAATCATAGAATCATTTACATAATTCCCATAACTTAGTTTGGGGCATTTCTTTCATACGTTGATCACTATTCTCGATACCACCGCTATCTTGAGCGGAGTCCGATCACGACCTGACCGGCTAGGTTGCCTCATTGGAGGCATATATCTCAATCACATTTCATTTCCCTTATCTGGAATTCAATATCAGCATATCACCACCATGTGTGCAGCATGGTGTCCGATCACGGCCCGATCGGCTAGGCCGCCTTGCCTAGGCGTGGTTTCTTCCTCATTAATCATCTCACTTGAATCAATTATCTTTCATGTATCAATTAAATTCATGGGCACTTTGGGCCACATTTATCACATCATTTTCCTTTTCAATATTCACCTTGCAAATTATGATCATAGGCACATACGAAAGTAATTCAAGTTGCAAGCACATGTAAGTGTTCACATAGTTAGCAGGAAAATTCTCGGTTTTGATCTTTGGCTTATAGCCCACGCATTTCAACACATGATTGTATACTTCATATTTCATTAAGTATCAAGAATAGTACATTACTCACGTTTGGGGCACATCTTTCATGTATATGGGTATATAAATTGCAATCAATCAATGTGAAACAATAGTCAGTACACCAACCAATTCAAATCTTGCCACACCTTCGTAAACGCCAACGAAGTTCAATTTCTAATAAAAGGGGGGTTTAGCCATACATACCTCAATATAGCTTTCCTTACTCTTTACAAATTCCGGAATTGTTATCGCTTCGATCTATTATGCAAGAATTACAAATTAATCCGAGAATTAGGGATGAGGTTGAGATTCTAGCTTGGTTTGAGCATAATATCAAACACTAAAGGTGCATTATGATCTTAGGCCCCTTTTTGAGAGGAATTTCTATCCTTTTATACCCCAATTGCTCCCTTTTTAGTTTACTAGCTCCCAATACCCTAAGTTTTGATATGCATGCAAGGAATTAATTCTTGTACCCATGAATTGCCTTACTAATGACCCCTTATAGCTGAGTGTAGAAATAATAACTGAGGTGATGAAGCTTTACCTCTTGGGATGAAAATATAGTTGCCTTTGCTTTATTATCTTCAAGGATTCAACAAGGTTTTATGGAGTAATTTGATGGGGAGTACTTTCCCTCTCTAAGACTCCTCTCTCTCACTCTAGAAAATGCTCAGAACAATGCTCAAAATGAGTTATAATACCGAATATAACGATAGGGGGGTCGGGTTAAAAATTAGAAAATTGGAGCCCCGAGTCGGATCTGCGATTGCAAAATGGAAATGCGGGCCGCAGATTGGACCGCAAAAAGGTTCCCAAAATCTGAATACTCTGTTTGGGTATGCGACGGAAATGCGGTCCGCATACCCGTTCTGCGGTCGCATTATGCACCGCAGAACTGACCTTCACAAGATCCCAAGGAAATTATGCGACGACTATGCGGTCCGCATATCGGTTATGCGATTGCATAATGGACCGCATTTTTAATCTCAAACTAGCTAACACCCTGACTCACTCTGCGGCAGAAATGCGGTCCGCATACCTGGTATGCGACCGCATTCTGGACCGCATATTTGTACTTTTCTGGAAAACTTTGATTCTTGGTTTTTAAATGCATAGATCAGCTCAAAGGGTCCGAACCGCGGCGTCACCTGAACCTAACTTGGTACTACGAGGTTCCGGCTTTGAGGGGAAATTTTTCACGGGGCCTCACATCCTCCCCCACTTAAGATCATTCGTCCTCGAATGAGGATCAAGGTTCACTTACTAACAGTCTTAGTGCAATCTTCTGTTCTTTATAACCTGAAACGTATTGCCAGTCCCCAAATTTAGCTAACTCACTAAATTTTTGAAAATTTTNATATTTCATAAATGTAATGTAACTTGTACAACACCAACCAAGGCCGTATAGGCAACCACATTACCAAAAAGGGGACGGTTTTACATAGATCAACCCAAAAGATAAGAGTTCATAGGAACTAAATGCATTAAAGTTGTTACCTGACTATTCAAACAAATGCGGATACTTATTTTTCATTTCATCCTCGGCTTCCCAAGTAGCTTCCTCGACTTGCTGGTTCCGCCATAATACTTTCACGGATGCAATTTCCTTATTTCTCAATTTTCGAACTTGCCTATCAAGAATGGCAACTGGAACTTCTTCATACGATAGCTCTTCATTAACCTCAATGGTCTCAGCTGGCAAAATGGTTGACGGATCTCCCACTACCTTTCTCAACATAGACACATAAAAGACCGGGTGTACCAATGACATCTTGGGTGGCAGGTGGAGCTTGTATGCCACCTGACCAATCCTCTGAATGATCCTGTATGGTCCGACATACCTCGGACTTAATTTTCCCTTCTTTCCGAACCGCATGATGCCCTTCATAGGGGATACCTTCAGAAATACCCAATCACCTTCTTTGAACTCTAAATCTCTGCGACGAACATCCGAGTAAGACTTTTGGCGACTTTGAGCAGTCTTCAACCTTTTTTTAATAACCTTGACTTTCTCCATGGCCTGATGCACAAGGTCCAGCCCTATCAACTCCGCTTCTCCAACCTCGAACCATCAATAGGAGATCTACATCTCCTACCGTACAATGCCTCGAATGGTGCCATCTAGATACTAGCATGGAAACTGTTATTGTAAGCAAATTCTATGAGTGGAAAATGGTCATCCCCAACTACCCTTGAAATCAAGAGTACAAGCTCGCAACATGTCTTCAAGCGTCTGAATAGTCCGCTCAGCTTGCCCATCGGTTTGTGGATGAAAAGCTTTGCTAAGATTCACCTGCGTCCCCAAACCTTGTTGAAACTTCTTCCAAAAGTTGGTTGTGAACTGAGCCCCTCGATCGGAAATGATTGAATCTGGAGTGCCATGTAACCTGACTATTTCTTTGATATATAACTGAGCATATTGTTCCGCTGTGTTTGTAGATTTAACCGGCAAGAAGTGTGCTGACTTCGTGAGTCGATCCACGATCACCCAAATTGAGTCGAACTTGCGCGGATTGCGCGGCAGACCTACCACAAAATCCATATTGATCATCTCCCATTTCCACATTGGAATTTCTATGTTTTGAGCCAATCCACCGGGCCTTTAATGTTCGGCCTTTACTTGCTGACAGTTCGGACATTTTGCCATAAAATCCGCCACATCCCTTTTCATGTTGTTCCACCAATAAATTTCCTTGAGGTCATGATACATCTTTGTAGAACCTGGGTGCACGGAATACCTGGATGTGTGAGCTTCTGCCATGATCCTTTCCCGAAGGCCGTCGATATCAGGAACACACAGGCGGTCTTGGTACCGTAGAGTACCATCATTCATGCCGAAGGAGAAAGCTGTGTTCTTGTGACTATGAATCCCTTCCCTCAGTTGTGCTAGCAATGGATCACTGAATTGCTTTTCTTTCACCTCTGACACGAGCGACGATTCGGCTCTATTTTGCACAATTACCCCTCCTTCACTAGAACCCGTCAAGCGAACTCAATTAGCCAGCTGGTAGACCTCCCTGGCTAACGGCCTCTGATACGCCCCCAAATGAGCCAAACTCCCCATAGATTTTCGACTAAGTGCATCAGCCACGACATTAGCCTTTCCCGGGTGGTAGAGAATATCAATGTCATAGTCCTTGAGTAACTCTAGCCATCTTCTTTGCCTCAGATTAAACTCTTTCTGCTTGAAAATATATTAAAGGCTCTTATGATCCGTAAATACATCCACATGAACCCCATACAAATAATGCCGCCAAATCTTTAAAGCAAACACCACTGCTGCCAGCTCTAAGTCATGGGTTGGATAGTTCTTCTCATGATTCTTGAGTTTCCTAGAAGCATAGGCTATAACTTTGCCATGTTGCATCAACACACACCCGAGCCCGATTCTCGAAGCATCGCAATACACCACAAACCCCTCTATACCCTCTAGCAGGGCTAATACTGGTGTTGTTGTCAATCTTGACTTCAATTCTTGGAAACTCTTTTCACAAGCATCGGACCATTGGAATTTAACGGCTTTCTGCGTCAATTTAGTCAATGGAGAGGCAAGAGTAGAAAACCCCTCCACAAACCTCATGTAGTACCCGACCAGGCCTAAGAAACTACGAATCTCAGTAGGAGTGGTAGGTCTAGGCCAATTCTCCACTGCTGCAACCTTCTGAGGATCAACCATAATTCCTTCCCTGGAAACGACATGGCCCAAGAACGCGTTCGATTCAAGCCAAAATTCACACTTTGAAAATTTCGCATACAATTGACGTTGCTGAAGAGGCTGCAGAACTGCCCTGAGATGGTCGGCATGGTCCTCCCGACTTCGGGAATACTCCAGAATGTCGTCAATAAACACTATCACAAAAGAGTCTAGGAAAGGCTTGAAGACTCTATTCATAAGATCCATGAAAGCTGCCGGGGCATTTGTTAGTCCAAAAGACATTACCATAAATTCAAAGTGCCCATACCTAGTTCTGAAGGCTGTTTTTGGAATATCCCGCTCCCTTATCTTCAACTGATGAAACCCGGACCGCAAGTCAATCTTCGAGAAACACGTAGCACCTTGCAATTGATCAAACAAGTCATCTATTATTGGCAAAGGATATTTGTTTTTGATTGTGACTTTGTTGAGTTGCCGGTAGTCAATACACATCCGCAGCGATCCGTCTTTCTTTCTTACAAACAAGACCAGTGCACCCCATGGCGACACACTCGGCCGGATGAAACCCTTTTCCGGCAAATCCTTCAATTGTTCCTTTAGCTCTTTCAATTCTGCTGGCGCCATTCTGTAAGGTGGAATTGATATAGGTTGTGTGCCTGGCATTACATCGATCCCAAAATCAATCTCCCTATCCGGTGGAATCCCAAGGAGCCCATCTGGAAAAACATCTGGAAATTAATTCACAACCGGTACAGACTCAAGGCTAAGTGCCTCGGCATTGGTGTCCGTAACCCGAACTAGATGATAGATACACCCCATCTTGATCATCTTTGCAGCCTTAAGGTAGGAAATAAACCGACCTCTAGGCACTACATTATCTCCCTTCCACTCAATAACGGGCTCATTAGGAAATTCAAGCCTCATAGTTCTGGTCCGACAGTCAAGTTTGGCAAAACATGAATAAAGCCAATCCATCCCCATTATGACATCAAATTCGACCATCCCTAATTCAATAAGATCGGCCATGGTATCCCTACCCTGTACCGTAACAATGCAACTTCTATAAACTCGAGCAGCCAAAATTAACTCACCAACCGAAGTAGATACCGAGAATGGTCCGTGAAGTTGTTCTGGTTCTATCCCACATTCCATAGCAACAAATGGGGTAACATAGGATAAAGTGGAACCGGGGTCAATAAGTGCATACACATCATGAGATTGGACAGTCAGAATACCTGTAACAACATCTGGAGAAGCCTCTACAGTTTGGCGGCCACTCATAGCATAGAATAGGCTGGGACCTCCTGAACTCTGCGCACCACCCCTAGCTGCAACACGCCCTGCGGGTGCTGGGGTACCTCGAGCTGGAGAGGGGGCTGAAGATGTAGCAGCTGCTGGACTGGAAGGCTGAGCTGTGCCCCTGCCTGCTCCCTGGTGGGATACACGACAATGTCTCTGGATATGACCCCTTATCCCACATCCATAGCATATAGGTAACTCCATGTAGCAAATCCCCGAGTGCATCTTCCCGCACCTGGGGCACGGGGACCTCTGCTGCTGCTGGGACCTCTCTCCTGATCGACCCCGCTGATGGGATCCCCTGTTGCCCTGACCGGGCCTGAAACGACTCCACTGCTGCTGGTTGGGCCCTGATCGCGGTGCACTAGCTTAAGACTGGGCAATAGACTGGGAAGGTCCTGATGATCCTCCCCTGAAGGCTGATCTTCCCCCACCTTGTGATTCTCCTATGTTGCCCGTAGACCGGGCCTTGCTGTTACCCTCTCTCTCTATTCTGTTCTTCAATTTACGACTCTCTATGGCCTGAGCAAATGTGACCATCTTCCCATAGTTCATATCACCTGACCCTAACTAGGCACTACGAGGTTCGGGCTTTGAGGGGAAATTTTTCATGGGGCCTCACATAAAACCGGTGGTGTGGACAGGTATTCCTTAATTCTGTAGAAAGCTTTCTGGTATTATCAGTCCACTTGGTGGCGGCGTCCTTCTTCAACTTCTTAAAGATTGGCTCACAGATAACTGTAGACTGTGCTATGAACCGGCTGATGTAGTTGAGTCTTCCTAAGAAACTCATCACGTCTCTTTTGTTCTTTGGTGGTGGAAATTCCTTAATGGACTTGTCCTTTGATGGATCCAGTTCTATTCCCCGACGGCTCAAAATAAACCCAAGTAATTTTCCAGCGGGAACCCCAAATGCACACTTTGCAGGATTCAGCTTTAGGTTGTATCTCCGCAATCTGTTGAAGAACTTTCTTAAATCTTCTATGTGATCAGTGGCCTTCTTGGACTTGATGATAATGTCATCTACGTACACCTCAATCTCCTTGTGTATCATATCATGAAAAATAGTAGTCATGGCCCTCATGTAGGTGGCCCCTACATTCTTTAACCCAAACGGTATCATCTTGTAGCAGTACATTCCCCACGGCGTATTAAAAGCCGTTTTCTCAGCATCTTCCCCGTCCATCCAGATCTGATGATACCCAGCGGAACAATCCACAAATGACTGCAGCTCATGCTTGGCGCAGTTGTCGATCATGATGTGTATGTTTGGCAAGGGGAAATCGTCTTTCGGACTGGCCCGGTTGAGATCCCGGTAGTCGACACAGACTCTAACCTTTCCGTCCTTCTTTGGCACTGGCACAATGTTAGCTAACCATGTTGGGTATTCCACTACCCTGAGGACTTTGGCTTTGACCTGCTTGGTGACTTCTTCCTTGATTTTCAGACTCATATCTGGTTTGAACTTTCTGAGCTTCTGTTTTACCGGCGGACATGTTGGATCAGTTGGCAGTTTGTGTGCCACAATAGATGTACTCAGACCAATCATGTCATCATACGACCAGGCGAATATGTCCTCATATTCTCTTTGAAATTCTGTGTACTCTTCCTTTTCTGACGGTGATAAGTGAATGCTGATTCGTGTTTCTTTGACGTTCTCTTCTTCCCCAGGTTAACAATTTCGGTCTCGTCCAGGTTGGACTTTGGTCTGTTTTCAAAATTCTCAACTTCTTTGACAATCTCTTCCGGTATGTCATCTTCCTCTGAATCTATATCCGTTTGTCGTGTTAGTCTCATTGTATAGTCACACGTCCATTGGTTCAATCAAGACAAGTAATAGTAATGCTGTAATAAGTAAAGTAATGAGAGAAAATAATAAGAGTATTGATTTATAAGAAAAAAATCGAAAATGCTTTGATAAATTCCATAACTATTTTGAACATTGAAGATCTTATTGCAAAATTTAAAATGCGAAAGGAAAGTCAATTAGTAAAAATAAAAGATAGTGCATGATGCTTGTTCAGCCTTGCTACCCCGAGGCTCGCCGGGCTTTGGTGGTTCTGATGGTCCAGTTATTGAGGCAGTCTCCTCTGCTCACAGCCTGTATGGAAGGGCCTTCCTCCCCCTCCTCCTCGAGAATGACACAACAATCCATATCATTGTCTTCCAGGAACAAATTCCTCACTACTGCCAGTGCTTCCTCTTCTTCTGACCCATAGATAACTTCGGCCGGTTGGAAAGTTTGTTCCAAGTGTGTTATTGGCTGCTCCAATGGACAGTAAGGACCGCGCCATGGTGGCGACCAGTTGTTGAACTCTTCCCAGGTATACTCATATCCTAGACCAAAGGTGGTGCCATGTTTCTTAAGTTTGATAGGCTTAGCGATTCCTTGGAGGTTCTTGCCAAGTCCTTTGCCAGGTTTGTGTCCGCTCCAGTTCAATATGCTTTCAATTTAATTATCCCACCATTTGTCTTTATCAACGGCGTTGACAAGCTCGATGTGTTGATAAGTCTCCCCGCCTATCTTTCTTCTGCCTCCGATTGCTGGGATGGTTTGGCGACTGTATATGGGATTACTACCGTCGCCGTGGATTATGACCTCCTGGTGATTCCACTCAAACTTCACCACCTGATGTAGTGTTGACGCTACGGCCCCAGCAGCATGAATCCAGGGTCGTCCCTACAACAGATTGTAAGATGCCGGCACGTCTATTACTTGAAAGTCAACATCAAACCAAGTAGGACCCATTTGCAAACAGAGGCTAATTTCCCCAATGGTGGACCTTTGGGAACCGTCGAAAGCTTTGACGTTGATGGCCCCGTCCTTGATCTCATGCAGTCCCTTTCCCAGTGTCCTGAGTGTTACCAACATACAAATGTTGAGGCTGGATCCCCCGTCAATCAGGACTCTGGTGACAAAATAATCTTCGCATTGCACGGTGATGTGCAACGCCTTGTTGTGACTCAACCCTTCAGGTGGCAGCTCATCTTCATGGAAAGTGATCTTGTGACTTTCCATTATCTGGCCTACCATGTTAGCCATCTCCCTGCCGGTGATGTTGCTCGGTACATACGCCTCACTCAGTACTCTTAATAGGGCATTTTTATGCGCATCAGAGTTCTGTAGAAAAGCAAGGATGGAAATTTGCGCCGGTGTTTTGTTCAGCTGATCAATGACCGAGTATTCGTTGGCCTACATCTTTCTCCAGAGATCGTTGGGCCCGGTCTGGGTGATGGTTGGCCGACTAGAGGCTTGCTTGCTTGACTCAGCCAAATGTACTGGGGTATAAACCCTACCGATTCTCGTCATACCCTGTGCCGTAATAGCTTCCCCGAACATAACTTTGCCTTTCCTTCTTGCCTCGGCTGTGTAGTCCCATGGTATAGCCTTTGTATGGAACGGTGTTATGGCTGACATTGCCACTGGAATTGGTGTGGCTATCTTTACCCTGAACGGAGCCTGTACCTTGGGCTGTAAAATTGCAACTTCGAATGGTGTAGGCGCCTTTGCTGGAGACACGAATTCAACCTCAATTGGTGATGGCGTCTTTGCAGATGGTGGTGCTTCAAATTCAAGTAGCATGGACATATTTACCTCGGCGTCCCCAGAAGGATGAATCTGGACTATGATCGGATTAAGGGTGACTATTGGTTTCTTTGGGTTGTCACCTTCTGTGATCAAACCGATCGATCCCTTGGGGTCCCAATCATCCTCTATTTCAATCATGTGAACGCCTCCACCCTTGTGGTCTGGCAGAGGGTTATTGCGAACATTTGGAGCAGGTTCCTTTGCCACAATAATCTTGTTGTCAATTAGAGTCTGGATCATGTCCTTCAGAGAACGACATTCATCAATGGTGTGTCCTTTCATGCCCGAATGGTATGCATAGGATTTATTTGGATTAATCCACTGAGAAGGGTTTTCAGGAGCAGCAGGGATAGGGGTGACGTAACCAGCTATTTTGAGTCTTTCATATAATTGGTCGATTGGTTCAGCAATAGCCGTACTGTTTTGGGGGTCGTCGGTCAAAGTTTGGTCGGGCTCTATGGAAGTTTTGGCGTGGAGGAGGGGACTGGTAGTGGGATGGTTGAGTGTTGTAGGCTTGGTAAACAAGTGCTCGTTGGGATTATTTGGGTGAAGTGGGCTGATATGTGAGAGGTGATTAATAAGTGGGTTGTGGGGTTTGGTAAGAGGGTGAGGGTGCTTGGTAGTTTGGAGTAGGCTGATATGTGAGTGAAGTCATTGGGTAGGTTTGGTATTTGATGGGAGATTTGGTTCTTCGTGCAACCATCACAGCTCCTACGTCTCTCTTTTTGGACACACCACCGGACTGCAAGGCCTTGTTTGTAGCTTGCAAGGCCTCGAAGTTTGTGACCATACCGCTCTTAATGCCTTCTTCGATTCATTCCCCCAGCTTGATGATGTCAGAAAATTTGTGGCTTTCAATCATCATTAGTCGCTCATAGTATTGCGGGTCTTGTGCCCGGACAAAGAATTTGTTCATTTGTTCCTCCTCCAAGGCAGGTCTGACTTTAGCAGCTTCCGACCTCCAGCGAGTAGCATACTCGCGAAATGTTTTTATAGGTTTCTTCTTCAGATTTTGAATGTAGAACACATCCGGCGCATTTTCTGTGTTAAATCTGAACCTGTCCATGAAATCAGAGGCCATATCGACCCAACTTGACCATTTCTTAGGATCCTAGCTGATGTACCAGGATAGTGCATCTCCCTTTAGACTCATCATGAATAGCTTCATGCGGATTCTCTCGTCTTTTCCTACCCCAACCAACTTGTCACAATATGTCCTCAAATGGACCCTGGGATCACCTGTACCATCAAACATCTCGAACTTAGGAGGTTTGTACCCCTCGGGCAGTTCAACATCGGGCTGTATGCAAAGATCTTCGTAGTTCAGCCCTTTGATTCCCTTACTCCCTACAACGCCCTGAATTCTGCTAGTCAATTTCATAAGTTCTTCATCCAGGTTCTTGATAAGCAAATCTTTATCATCAGACTCAGGTGTGTTAGAGATGGGTGGGGTGGAGTGCGGCACGGTCTCCACGTAGATGGGGGTGTTATAGTGGGTGTAGCAGTGGTCATTTGTGGAGTTTTGTGGTTTTGTGATGAGCAGCAGGGTATTGGAAGTATGGCAGGTGTTGCAGTGGTGGTGAGGAGCGGGATGGTTTTGTTGCTTCGGGATATTCTGTGGAGGTGTAGGGTTCTGAGCATTTGGGAAATTGATATCTGGAGTAGTGAGGGAAAATGACAGATTCGCCAGATTTCGGACCTGATCAAGTTCTTCCCGAAATTTCAGCACCTTTTGCTCCAGTTGGGATGCATTCTCCTTGCGAACCAAAGTACCATGACCGTGATTGACCTCTGCTCGTTCAGTTGAGTTTTCCTT
>NC_032000.1:32995016-32995699 GCF_001879085.1 Nicotiana attenuata | reverse complement strand
GTGGCAGAAGCAGAATTCTGAGAGGGGAAAGGGGGAAAGGAAGAGGGAAATAAGTACACATAAGGGGTTTAGGGGGAATAGGGGGAAGAGGGCAAGGGCAGGCTGTGGGCATGCCCAGCAATGGAGAATGCTAGCATACCATAAGTTTGTCCAAACACACATTAATAAAGGCTAGGATCCCAAGGGATCATGTTTGATTCATGGGCAACAATTTATATATTGCCATGCTCCAAACCATAGCTTAAACACACAAGGGGGTGGGGAATATGGATTCATAACAGAACAAGCAGGAAAAGAAATCAGTAATGCTGAACTATACAAAAGCAGTAAGTAGACAGGGATAGACACATTGTTGTGGTGCTGAAACTTAAGGCGACGACTGACGATGAAACCCAGTAATTTTCCTGCGGGAACCCCGGATGCACATTTTTCGGGATTCAGTTTCAAATTGTACCTCCTGAGCCTGTCAAAGAACTTTCTCAGGTCCTTTATGTGATCTGCGGCCCTCTTGGACTTGACAATGACGTCGTCCACATACACCTCTATTTCTTTGTGGATAATGTCATGGAAGATAGTTGTCATGGCTCTCATGTAAGTGGCCCCAGCGTTATTCAGACCTAATGGCGTCATTTTGTAACAGTATACACCCCAAGGCGTAATAAAAGTTGTCTTCTCTGCATCTT
>NC_032000.1:32900274-32901219 GCF_001879085.1 Nicotiana attenuata | reverse complement strand
CTGCGTTAAGCTGCTTAAGCTCTGAAAGCTCTCCTCACACTACGTCTGACCATACAAATGAAACACCTTCTGAGTCAACTGGTCAACGGGAGATGCGATAGATGAGAATCCCTAAACAAACCTGCGATAATAGCCTGCCAACCAAAAAACTCAAAATCTCTGTGGATCGAGGACGGTCTGGGCCAACTCTGCACCGCCTCTATCTTCTTCGGATCAACCTGAATACCCTCACCGGACACCACGTGTCCCAAGAATGCCACTGAACTAAGCCAAAACTCACACTAGGAGAACTTTGCATAAAGCATCTCCTCCCTCAATCTCTGCAACACAAACCTCAAATGCTCCGCGTGCTCCTCCTGACTACGCGAATATACCAGGATATCATCAATGAAAACTATTACAAATGAGTCAAGATAAGGCCGGAACACACTGTTCATCAGATGCATGAACGCTGCTAGGGCATTAGTCAGCCCAAAAGACATAACCAGGAACTCATAGTGACCATATCTGGTCCTGAAGGCCATCTTAAGAATATCTGAACCCTTGATCTTCAATTGGTGATAACCCGAACGGAGATCAATCTTGGAGAATACCCTCGCTCCCTTAAGCTGGTCGAATAAATATTAATGCGAGGCAAAGGATACTTGTTCTTAACTGTTAACTTGTTTAATTGCCTATAATCAATGCACATTCTCATAGTGCCATCCTTTTTCTTGACAAACAGAACCGGCGCACCCCAAGGTGACACACTAGGCCGAATCAACCCCTTATCAAGGAGTTCCCCTGAAGCTGCTCCTTTAACTCCTTCAACTCCGCTGGTGCCATACGATACGGCGGAATAGAAATGGGCTGAGTGCCCGGCACCAGGTCAATACCAAAATCAATATCCCTGTTCGGTGGCATGCCCGGCAAGTCTGCAGGAAATACATCAGGGAAATCCCTCAC
>NC_032000.1:32883061-32899290 GCF_001879085.1 Nicotiana attenuata | reverse complement strand
CCATTTTATTTACATTCTTGCATCGGCTGAAAGATCGCCACTTATTGCATTTCATGGGCTGAAAGATCGCCAAACTGTCCAAGGGCGTCATTGTTCGGAGGCACCATTCGCATAGCCCGAGAACACCATGCCATGGCCTGAGGAAACCTTTTATCTCTTGCATATCATTATTCAAAGGCATCATCGCTCGGAGGAATCATTCTCATAGCCCGAGATCATCATTTCATAGCCTGCGAATTCTTTATTATATGCTTCATGGCCCAGGACATCATGGTCTGAGGACGTCATCCTAACCGTCCGAGGACAGCATTCATGGTCTGACGGGAAATTGCATCATGTTTAAATTTATGCACAATACATGCGCGTATTGCTTATCTGCAGGTAAACCAGCGAGCAACGGCCATCTCAGCAGGAGCGATTCCGCTCCAATTCTCGCAGCCCTATTAGACTCTTAACCACCCATCCCAACCTAAGTATCGCGTCCGTTCTTGAAAGATCTCCATCGGCATACTCCGCCGACGGATCCTGAACTACATATGGCCTGATTCCTGTAAGACCAGGGATATGTAAGCAGCTCAGGAACCAGAGCACGGTCAAATTCTTCGAACCGTTTCATTCGGTCAAAATTGGCCATCATATCTTTACCCGACAACTCTTTCATCCTTCCCGGGTAAAGAGGGGCAGCTGTTGATACCCAATATTTCCCTAAGTATTTTTCTTGCAAATACTTTCAAAATAGCATATATAAGTATGCCCAAGTGTTTTAGTATTTTTCCTAATCTTTAAAGGATTTCCGAATCAATTTTTAAATCAATTTATTGCCCATTTTAGCAGTACAAAAACCAATAATTATTCCCAAAAGTATCATTTTGGTGAATAACTTATTTACTCTCATATTTATACTAAAATATAGCTAAGATAATTTTTATACTTTTTTTTTACAGTTTATTTAGTAGTTTAAAGGATAAATTGCACGTAATTGCAATTTTAGCCTATTTTAAGAATTAATAGCATTCTATAATTATGAAATTGGTTCCAATATTTTTAAATTAATATTTATATATTATTAACTGATCCAGTACTTTTAATTTGCTTTCAAAATCATTTCTACTATTTTTTATAAAATAAAAGGGGGGAAACTGGCTATTTAAAATTTGGCCTCATTTCGTTTCAATTGCAACCCCATTACATTTCGATTATAGCCACATTGACCCCTCCCCCCCCTAATTGACCCAATTTTGAATCCCAACCGAAACAGCCCGATTCCATACCCTTAACCCGTTTTAATTACCCGACCCAGACCCCTTTTAATCCAGGCCGTTGATCAATCTGATCAACGGCCACGATCTCCCCTTACCATTTTAATTCACCCAAACCCCCAACCCTAATTCATTTCACTCTATCAGCCGCCCCTGAATGACTTTCCTCTCTCAAACTCTCTCGAAGGTTCTTGAAACCCTAATCGTCTTCTACCATGTTCAACCTCAATCTCACCGAAATCCATGGCCTCTCAGGCCATGGATGGCCTATACTCCCTCTGCTCTTGAACGCTTTGTGTTCGAAGTTTTGAGGTCTGACCTCGATGCTGTCCGTTTAGATCTCCTCTGATTCAAGGTTCCATGGCCTCTCCGGCTTTGCTCCGGCATATCCAAAGCATTTCGAGCCTGGTTCTGACTCATCCGACTTAGATCGGACCTTTTCCAAACCTTTCTCGCTTTAGGGTTCCTCTGAAACCCTAGCTATTCGAGGTTTTCTCTGTTTATTTTCTTAAATCGGTTCTATATCTGTGCTCTACTTGAGTTCTAAAACGTTTTCCCCAATTTTTTCTTTCAAAAATTACTTCTCTTCGATTTAGGGTTTCTGGAAAAACTCAAACTGTTCTCCGACTTTTCTTCTCCTTTGTGTATATTTGTCACGCATGTGCTTCCACTGCTTTCTTGGTTTTTCTACTATATATGTTCTTCTGTGCCTTGTTTTTCTACTGCGTTTATACACCATGCTTACATGTTCGTCCTACTGTGTTTTTCCTATATGTCTTGTTTATATATTTTTCTGGTATTTTGTGTTCTCCTACTGTATGTATCTTCTACTGAGTTCTTAAGTTCTTTGATTGCCTTTTACTGGACCTTTTTTGAGTTCTCTTTAAACGTGTTTCTTCTACTGTTTTCTTAAGTGTTATACCATCGTTTTTCTCTTCTGAACCCTGTTTAAGTCCCTTCTAAAGGGTTTTCTTGAACATGTTCCTTCTACTCTCACTATGCTTCGAATCAGTTTCTTCACTTTGCTGTTTCAAACTTGCTATTGTATCTGTTTGTTTTCTCATAAGTCTCTGAAAGAGACCTCTGAACCTGTTTCAATCCCTGCACCCCTGTCCCCTTCTATGTATTTGAGTTGAAGTTCAGAACATGGCAACATCCAAATTGTTGCTCATGTTTGGACTTGATCCCTTAGGGGATCCTAACACCCATACAATAAGTCTAACAGGCTGGTTGGGGTGTGCCAGCACTTCTAATTGCTAGGTATGACCACCAGCCTATCTTTGCTTTTCCCCCCAGAATCCCTTCTCTGCACTTACAGTCATTCCTAGTTTCTAAGTTCTGCCCCCCTCCTGTGAGCCTTGCCTTGGGACCTTGAGCTCCCTCTGAACTTGGACACTTGAGGGCTGGCTCTTCCACACTGCACTTTGACTCAATCTTGTATTTGGGTGTAAGCACTACCCGGAGTCCATGAGGCTCTTGGGAACTTTGACACACTCAAATGAGAAAGGCTTTGGATTTTGGTCTTTGGAATTGGTTTACTTCATGCTTCAGGCAGGAAACCTGAATCAGGCTCTCCTTAGTTGTAATTTTGTTTAGTTTCTCTGATGTAATTTTACCTTTTCTAGGCTGTAATAACTTGTAATAACTATTGGTGCTTTTAGTGAAAAGGGGAGGGTAAATCATGCATGTAAAAAAGGGGTAGATATCATGTTCATAGGTGATTATTATACTTCTGCACTTATATCCTGCTTTCAACCTTCGTTTCTGTATTGCATATAGATACCATGTCTATAGGTTACACATTTCATATAGAAATCATGTCTATAGGTTATGTATTTCATATAGAAACCATGTCTATAGGTTCTGCATTTCATATAGAACCCATGTCTATAGGTTCTGCATGTCTGCATCATATAGAGACCATGTCTATAAGTCATCTCCAAATGCTGCATATCATATAGCTAACATGCCTATAGGAGTTCCTGAATTTTGCATCATCGTCTGTCATTAGGCAAACCTGTTTATAGGTTTAAAATAACTAACAACATTTAGATACCATGCCCATAGGACTTCTGCACTCTTGTTTCGCTTGTAAAAAATGTTTTTTTTTTCAAATCAATAGCACCTAGAAAGCATGCCTATAGGAGTTGTCAACTAAATCCGCATCGTCTATTTTGCCTATAAGTCTAAAACAGTAGTAGCAAATGCTTAACATCTGTAGAATTTATGTTTTTAACAAGTCCTCTTCTTTAAAATCAGTATACTTCTTTTCTGAAACAAATAGATATCATGCCTATAGGTTTTCGTTCCACACTTAGGCAAGCCATATGGTAACTTATAAATTGAATCAGATTTTATTAACTACAACCAGCAGGCAGGCCTGATTCGGGCTTCTTATTTGAAATATGTAATAGATCAGTCTGCCACAACTCTTAAGTTTAATTAAGACCTAAACAGTACGTGTAAAGACATGCTAAACTATATGCTTCTCTTTGTTTTTAAGGAGGTTTGTTTGAGCCCTTTCTACCTATTATGTGCTTCTCCCCCATATTTGTTACATATGTGTTTTGATGGTCGCCTTAGAATTTTGTCCTTTGAAACTATGAAACCTCACATCCATTCCCTTTAGGATTAGTAGTCCCAAATACCTCCGGGACTGATAGGATGGGGACGGGTAATAGCATGCAATAAGTAAAATGAGACCATTCCGCATTTAATACCTTAACGGGGTGGGAAAGGGTAGATATGGATATGATGACCATGCGATAACACCACGTGTATAAACGATTATCGGGTATTGTGTGGGGTGATCCATATTATTTATAAACCTAGGACCCCCCTCCCTTTACTTGTTTATTTTTAAAAGACTGCTTTTCCCAAATTTCAGCTTCTTTAATTTTTTTTAACTTCAATTACTTGCAGTAATTATGTGAAAACCCCTTCCCTTTACTTGTTTATTTTCAGAATTTCAAAGACTACTTTCTTTCCAAACTTCAGCTTATTTAATTTCTTTTAATTTCAATTGCTTGCAATCATTATGTGAAAACTTCCTCGTATTTGTAATTCTTGTTTGCACTTAAAGTCACGAATATAGCATGGCTGGGAACCACACTAGTGGATCTTGAGGGGTGCCTAACACCTTCCCCTCGGGATAATTTCAAGCCCTTACCCAATCTCTAGTTTTCTAAATCAAAATTCTTCTTAGTGTCCTAATGCAATTAATCATTAGGTGGAGACTCTTCAATTCAAACCCAATTCCCAAAAGGAAACGAGCTGCCCGCCCAAATGTCATAAACCCGATTTCGCGAGAAAAAGGGGGCATCGACAGCATGGCGACTCCGCTGGGGACTTCTTTAAGGCTTTTACCATTTCATGCTATTCGTGACTTTATGCTTCTTTAATTGTCTTTACTTGTTTAAATGCCTTTAAGTATTTATGATAATAGACTAAGTCTAGGTGATTTGGCGATTGTTTATGCTCCCTCTTGATTATGTTTCAATGTCATAATATGTTAAATGATGAAAAATGGGCTCTAATTGTGAATTTTACACATTGTAGGATGGTGAGCCTATATGATGCCTTCAAGGTGTCATTGGAGTTGCATTGGAGCAAGAAAGACCCCTCAGAGCTGAGTGCGCGCAAAGACGAGACAACGAATTAAAGAAAAAATAGCCTGAACTAGCGCGAGGTCTAGCACGATCGCGCTAGTTCAGAAGCGGGAGGCAGAATGTCAGGCTACTAGCGCAAACTTTAGCGCGAACACTAGCACGTTCGCCCTAGTCCCAGTTCCGGAAAAGGTCTGTTAGGGGCAAAATCGGAAATCTGGAGGAATTTTCACTTAACCTATATAAAGTCAAGCTCGCCCAAGGAGTAAAATATCAAGGTTTTCATAGTTTAGTGCAAGAAACATAGAGGCAAGAGGCAAGGAGGAAAATCTAACATCAAGTTCTTCTTTTCTTCTTCTTATTTTTACGTTTTGAATGAAATTAAACATTATTGAGATGAACACTGCTATGAGTGGCTAAAATCCATTGTTCTAGGGTCATGTGTGAAACATGATTGTTGTTGTTCAGTGTTTAATTTAACAAAGTTGGTTTAATCATATTGGGTTGTTTATTTAGTTCTGTTCTCAATTGTTTTGCTGAGTTGCTAACAGTGGAATACTATCTACGAATCTAGAGTTGAACTCGAAAGTGGGAACTTTGGATTGCATATAGAATTAAATAGAGCAAGTTCTTGAACCTGGGCATCGAGGGACGGATTCGCAATTAGGATAGACATATACCTAATTGCCTTGCTTGGTTGAAATACAGGAACTGTAAACGCATTCTTGTTAATCTTAATTCCATAGACATATAGGCATTAAGTTAATTTGAATAGGCGAGTAAGGATTCGAAAGATCCTTACGAGCATTATCAACCTTGTCAATCAATAATCCAGATAAATCAATTAGTTATTTTAAGCCAAGAACGCAACATGACTGTTACCTAACCCGTGACCCTGGAATATTCTTCCCTATTGATGGTTATTCGAAATTGCTGTGTGTTTAGTTGATTATTCTAGTTATTTTAGTAATTGATATTTTTAGGTAGTAAATTAGAGACAACTATATTTTGTGAGAAATCTCTTGGATCAATAAGTTAATTGAGTTTGAATCAGTCAAAAGTTAATCACAAGTCTTCGTGGGAACGATACTCTACTCACTACTTTATTACTTGACGATCACGTGCACTTGCGTGAGTGTTTTGGTCGCAACAAGTTTTTGGCGCTGTTGCGGGGGACTTAGAAATTAGCTACTTGACTGAGTTAAGATTTTATTGATTATTGGTTCAAGCTTTAATTTTTAGTTTACCTAGTTTGTGTGAACACAGGCTTTTCTTCTGAATGCGCAAGAGCCGAAGCGCAAACAATCTACTTCCCCTTGATCCTGAAATTGAACGAACACTTCACAGAGTGAGGAGGGAAGTAGACGCGAGAACCAGAATTGACAGAGAGTTGGACATAGTAGTCTAACCACAGCCAATAGAGATGGCATGGAATGAGGAACGCGCGGTGATTGAAGCCGCAAGGCCCAGTCTTGCTAATATGACTCAGGCTATTGTGAAGCCTGATATCACAGGGGACTTTGAACTCAAACAGTACATGGTGCAGCTGATCCAGTCCACAGGGCAATATGTGGGTCTATCTCATGAAGATCCGCAGAGGCATATTCAGAATTTCTTGGAAATTACGGACACTTACAATTATCCGAATGTTTCCAAGGACTATGTCAGGCTGGCACTTTTCCCCTTTTCACTGCTTGGGGACGCTAAAGAGTGGTTGCAGAAGGAGCCAGCAAACTCAATCCGCACTTGGGATGATCTAGCAAGGAAATTCTTAATCAAGTTTTTCCCCACTAAGAAAACAAAGGTATTGAGGAGTCAAATTCTTGGATTCGAACAACGAGATGGCGAGACACTTCGTCAAGCATGGGAAAGGTACAAGAAGATGCTCAGAGACTGTCCACGTCATTGCCAAACTGACGAGGTATTGGGTCACACTTTCGTGGATGGGTTAGATGATGCCTCAAAGATGAATCTTGATTCAACTTGTGGGGGTAGTTGCATGGCCAAACCGTACAGTGAAATCCAAAACTTGCTAAATAACTTCACTGCTAATGATCATAATTATCAAGGTGAGGGTGATTCGCGAAAGGCAATTAAGCAAAAATCAGCTGGAGTACTTGAGCTCGACGACTTGACAGCCATGAGAGCCGATATTACAAAGTTGGCTAATCAGATGACTAGGATGACAATGCAGCAACCACAACTAATGCAACATGTACAACAAATGGCTATTTGATGCGAATTATGTGGTGACAATCATATGAGTGACATGTGACCTACGAATCCTGAATCCATATACTATGTGGGGCAGCAGAATAGAGGTCCACCAAATCAGCATGCACAATATGGGAATTCCTACAATCCAAATTGGAGGAACATCCCAACTTCTCATGGGGTGGAAATCAGCAGAATANCTTAATGAAGAGGTTAAAATTTCTTAAGTAAAAGTGTTGATAATTAGCTGAGTTCCACAGGTTCTCTGATCAGTAAAAGCACAGAGTTTGTCATCATCAAAAATGGGGAATTTGTTGGCCCAAGTTCAGTTGAAG
This sequence comes from Nicotiana attenuata, assembly GCF_001879085.1. Classification (NCBI taxonomy): domain Eukaryota; kingdom Viridiplantae; phylum Streptophyta; class Magnoliopsida; order Solanales; family Solanaceae; genus Nicotiana; species Nicotiana attenuata. Next base: position 32,891,877 of record NC_032000.1, on the reverse strand, counting down.
TTTTGAAGAATGACAAATGAACTCATGAAGGACCAGGTCCATCTTATGAGACACAGTAGTTATAGCCCATGCACATGAGATGCACGTGAAGAAGATAAGCCTTTGGGATCAAGCAGCAATATCTTCTGAATATCTTATGAACTGATCGAAAAGATTGCATATGGGATAAGGAGAAGAAGTATCCTTATGAGAAGAGAACACATCCGGATAAGGGTTGGAGTTTGGATTGTTCTAGGACTCAAATTCAATGAAGGATCAGAAATTGAGTCACAATCAAACTCTGATTACTAACCTAATAAATAACTAAATTGTTCTCTTTTATAGGTATGCACAAATATGCAGAAGTTAAGCTAAATTGAGAGCAAAAGAGCAAGGCAATTTTGCAAGCAATTTATGTGAGATTAAGTGTGCACTCCTGCAGCTACTTGAACGAGATAGAAGAACCAATTCCATTGTGTCTTTCTTTATTTCTAGTTCAATTGTAGTAGGTGTTTTTCATATTGTACCTTTCAGCTTTCATAGAAGCAATTGTATTAGGTACTTTGAGTATTCAAGTTAGAGTTAACTTGAAAGTGTCGCAGTAGTTGAGGCTGTGTGCCACACTGAGATTAGAGTTTAATCCTTAGGTTTACAAGAGTTTGTAAATGCTGTTTTGGCTCAGTGATTTTAGTGGAAGTTTGGGGAAATTCTATTGAGTAGTAGGTCGTGGTTTTTTCACCTTTTGAGCCAGGTGTTTTCCACTCAAAAATCTCTGTGTTCTTTACTTTATGCACTCTTAATTCCGCAAACAGTTATAGTAAGAACATTTAGAAGAACCAGGTTCTTCTAGTGCGAAAATTAGGTACCACACAAATCACCCCCCTTCTTGTGTGGTATTGACGTTTAGAACATCAACAAGGTATGACAAGAACCGGCAGGGTCTATACCCCAGAACACTTGGCTGAGTCGAGTAAGCAGACCTCGGGTCGACAAGCCATCACAGGAACCGGACCCGATGATCTCTGGAGAAAGATACAAGCAAAGGAATACTCATTCATTGATCAGCTGAACAAAACACCGGCACAGATTTCTATCCTTGCTTTGCTACAGAGTTCTGATGCACACCAGAATGCCTTGTTAAGAGTGCTAGTGAGGCATACGTACCAAGCAACATCACCGGTGGAGAAATGGCTAACATGGTAGGTCAGGTGTTGGAAAGTCACAAGATCACTTTTCACGAAGATGAGCTGCCACCAGAAGGGTTGAGTCACAACAAGGCATTGTACTTCACTGTGCAGTGCGAAGATTACTTTATCACCAGGATCCTGGTCGATGGGGGGTCCAGCCTCAATATTTGTCCATTGGTAACACTCAGGACGTTGGGAAAAGGGTTGCATGAAATCAAGGACAGAGCCATCAGCGTTAAAGCTTTCGACGGATCCCAAAGGTCTACTATTGGGGAAATTAGCTTGTGTTTGAAAATGGGGCCTACTTGGTTTGATGTTGATTTTCAAGTGATAAACGTGCCGCATCTTACAATCTGTTGTTGGGACGACCATGGATTCATGCCGCAGGGGCCGTAGCTTCAACACTACATCAGGCAGTGAAGTTTGAGTGGAACCACCAAGAGGTGATCATTTATGGCGACGACAGCAATCCCATATACAGCCACCAGACCATTCCAGCAATTGGAGGAAGAAGAAGGATAGGTGGGGAAACATACCACCACATCGAGCGAGTCAACGCCGTTGATAAGGATAAGTGGTGGGACAACAAAATTAAAAGCATATTGAACTGGAGCGGGTATGAACCTGGCAAGGGACTTGGCAAGAATCTCCAAGGAATCGCTAAGCCCATCAAGCTCAAGAAACACGGAACCACCTTCGGATTGGGGTACGAATATACCTGGAAAGAATTCAATGAATGGTCGCCGCCCTGGCGCGGTCCTTACTATCCATTGGAGCATCCAATACCATGCTTGGAACAGAATTTCCAACCGGCCGAAGTTATCTATGGGTCATAAGAAGAGGAAATACTAGCAGCAATGAGGAATTTGTTCCTAGAAGACGATGATATGGATTGCTGTGTCATTTTTGAGGAGGAGGGGGAGGAAGGCCCTTCCATACAGGCAGTAAGCAGAGGAGCATGCCTCGATAACTGGACTGTCAGAACCACCAGAGCCCGGCATTCCACGGGGTAGAAAGGCTGAATAAGCACCATGCACTATTTTATTCTACTAGTTTACTTTCCTTTCGCATTTTTTGTTTTTGCAAGAAAGAGCTCCAAATGTTCAAAACATTTAAGGAATTTATCAAAACACTTCAGTTTTCTTATAAATCTTACTCTATTATTTTCTCTCATTACTTTACTTATACATCATTACTATTACTTATCTTGATGAACCAATGACTGTGACATGCAACGAGGCAACGCAACAAACGGACGAAGATGATATACCGGAAGAGATCGTTAAAGAAGTTGAGAATTTTGAGAACAGACCTAAGTCCAACCTGGACGAGACTGAGATTGTTAACCTGGGAGATGCAGAAAACGTCAAAGAAAGACGAATCAGCGTTCACTTATCACCATCAGAAAGGGGTTTCTAAAAGAATATGAGGACATATTCGCCTGGTCATATGACGACATGACTGGTCTGAGCACATCTATTGTGGCTCACAAGCTGCCGACTGATCCGGCCTGTCCGCCAGTAGAACAGAAGCCCATAAAATTCAAGCCAGATATGAGTTTGAAAATCAAGGAAGAGGTCACTAAGCAGGTCAAAGCTAAGGTTCTCAGGGTAGTAGAGTATCCAACATGGTTAGCCAACATTATGCCAGTACCGAAGAAGGACGAGAAGGTTAGAGTCTGTGTCGACTACCGGGATCTCAACCGGGCCAGTCCAAAAGATGACTTCCCCTTGCCAAACATACACATCCTGATTGACAATTGCGCCAAGCATGAGTTGCAATCATTTGTAGATTGTTTCGCTGGTTATCATCAGATCTGGATGGATGAAGAAGATGCTGAGAAGACGGCTTTCATTATGCCGTGGGGAATGTACTGCTACAAGATGATGCCGGTTGGGTTAAAGAATGCAGGGGCCACCTACATGAGGGCCATGACCACCATTTTCCATGATATGATACACAAGGAGATCGAAGTATATGTAGATGGCGTCATCATCAAGTACAAGAAAGCCACTGATCACATGGAAGATTTGAGGAAGTTCTTCAATAGACTGAGAAGGTACAATTTGAAGCTGAATCCCGCGAAATGTGCATTTGGGGTTCCTGCCGGAAAACTACTTGGGTTCATTGTGAGTCGCCGAGGGATAGAATTAGATCCATCAAAGGTCAAAGCTATTCAAGCTATTTCCACCACCAAAGAATAAGGAAGAAGTAACGAGTTTCTTGGGGAGACTTATCTACATCAGCCGGTTCATAGCACAATCTACAGTTATCTGTGAGCCGATCTTCAAGATGTTGAAAAAGGACGCCGCTACCAGATGGACCGATGATTGCCAAAAGGCCTTTGACAGAATCAAGGAGTACTTGTCAACATCGCCAGTTTTGGTCCCGCCGAGCCAGGTAGACCCCTATTACTCTACCTTGCGGTATTGGATGGAGCGTTCGGTTGTGTCCTGGGGCAGCATGATGAAACGGGGAGAAAGGAGCAGGCCATCTATTATCTCAGCAAGAAGTTCACCCCGTCCGAAGCCCGGTATTCTCTGTTAGAGCGCACCTGTTGTGCTTTGACTTGGGTAGCTCAGAAGCTGAGGCACTATTTCTGTGCCTATACTACGTATCTCATATCAAGGATGGATCCATTGAAGTACATTTTTCAGAAGCCCATGCCCACTGGCAAGCTAGCCTAGTGGATTCTGCTGAGTGAATTCGACATTGTCTACGTTACCCAGAAAACAGTCAAGGGACAGGCACTAGCGGATCATCTCGCCGAAAACCCTGTGGATGGAGAATACGAGCCCCTAAAGACGTATTTTCCGGACGAAGAGGTATCATTCATAGGAGAAGACATTGTAGAGTCCTATGATGGTTGGAGGATGTTTTTCGACGGAGCAGCAAATTTCAAAGGAGTTGGCATAGGAGCAGTCCTAGTATCAGAAACTGGCCAGCACTATCCGGTATCCGCCAAACTCAGGTTCCCATGCACCAACAACATGGCCGAGTACGAAGCCTGCATCTTAGGGCTCAAGATGGCCATCAACATGAACATCCAAGAGTTGCTAATAATTGGGGAGTCAGACCTACTTATACATCATGTACGAGGAGAATGGGCGACCAAGAATTCCAAGATACTCCCTTATCTGCACCATGTGCAGGAGTTGAGAAAGAGGTTCACAAAGACAGAGTTCCAGTATGTTCCCAGAGTCCAGAATGAGTTCGCCGATGCATTGGCTACCCTATCGTCCATCATACACACCCAGATAAGAACTTCATTGATCCTATTCCCGTGAAGATCTATGATCAGCTAGCTTATTGTGCTCATGTCGAAGAAGAAGCAGATGGAAAACCTTGGTTTCATGACATCAAGGAATATTTGGCCAAAGGAGAATATCCAGAGCTTGCAAATACCACTCAGAAGCGCACACTTCGGAGACTGTCTAACAACTTCTTTCACAACGGAGAAATCCTGTATCGGAGGACTCCAAATTTGGGATTACTAAGGTGTGTCGACGCAAAAGAAGCATCCACGCTACTAGAAGAAATCCATGCCGGGACCTGTGGGCCACATATGAATGGCTTTGCCTTAGCCAAGAAGATACTCCGGGCAGGTTATTTTTGGATGACTATGGAGACGGACTGCATCCACTATGTCCGAAAGTGCCACCGCTGTCAGGTCCATGCAGACATGATAAGAATGCCATCAAATGAGCTTAATGCAACATGCTCACCATGGCCTTTCGCCACCTGGGGAATGGATGTTATTGGACCAATCGAGCCGACCACATCAAACGGGCACAGGTTTATCCTAGTAGCAATTGACTATTCACCAAATGGGTTGAAGCAGCATCTTACAGAGCAGTGACTAAGAAAGTCGCGGCAGACTTCGTTCGTGACTGTATCGTTTGTTGATTTGGGATTCCAGAATCAATCATTACCGACAATGGTTCCAACCTCAATAGCGACTTGATGAAGGCTATATGTGAAACCTTCAAGATCAAACACAAGAATTCCACAGCTTACAGGCCTCAGATGAATGGAGCCGTAGAAGCCGCCAACAAGAACATTAAGAAGATACTAAGGAAGATGATAGAAAAGCATAAATAGTGGCATGAGCAGTTATCATTTGCTTTATTGGGGTACCGCACCACAGTCCGCATATCAACTGGGGCAACTCCCTACATGCTGGTTTACGGTACAGAAGTGGTCATTCTCGCCGAGGTAGAAATTCCCTCCCTAAGGATCATACAGGAAGCAGACCTCGACGACGCAGAATGGGTGAAGAGTCATTACGAACAGTTAGCCCTTATAGATGGCAAAAGAATGAATGGAGTTTGCCATGGTCAGCTCTACCAAAACAGAATGTCCAGAGCCTTCAACAAGAGAGTCAAGCCAAGACGGTTTACACCGGGGTAACTGGTGTTAAAGAAAATTTTCCCGTATCAAGATGAAGCCAAAAGAAATTCCCCCCCCCCCCCCCCCGCAGTTGGAAACTGGGGCAGAATTTTGAGGAGGACCACATCTCGGTCGTTGGTTCATCTAAAGAAAACCATTTTTTTTAATTATTCATTTACGCTATATTTTTACTAAATCATGCATGTTTGTCACCAAAATTGCTCTGTTTAGCAACGCTACCCCAATGATACCCACAGTGTCATCAGATCAAAGCCGAGCAGGGCAAGCAAAGTCACCGGGGACACGAACTAACCTTTCCCCTTTACAAAACTCACGATTTCTCTTTGGATGCAGGCACCCAAGTCGCAAAATTATATATTATACACTCATACTATTCAGGAATACAACTCTCAGAATGATCACCTCACAATTGCTATTCGCATGCAATATCCCCAGCAGCCACAATATCATAATCAGCTACCAGCTATCAGCTATCAGCTAAGATTTTTTAGTACTAGTCGTCTTTCATCTTTTGCATAAGGCTACCATTCTGCCTTCCGAGGTTAAGCTCTACCTCCATCTACATTTCTTGCATTGCATAAGGCTACCATTCTGCCTTCCGAGACTAAGCTCTGTCTCCATCCGCATTTCTTGCATTGCATAAGGCTACCATTCTGCCTTCCGAGGTTAAGATCTACCTCCATCTGCCTTTCTTGCATTGCATAAGGCTACCATTCTGCCTTCCGAGACTAAGCTCTGTCTCCATCCGCATTTTTGCATTACATAAGGCTACCATTTTGCCTTCCAAGACTAAGCTCTGTCTCCATCCGCATTTTTGCATTGCATAAGGCTGCTATTCTGCCTTCCGAGGTTAAGCTCTACCTCCATCTGCATCGGCTGAAAGATCGCCACTTATTGCATTTCATGGACTGAAAGATCGCCATTTTACTTACATTTTTGCATGGCTGAAATATCGCCACTTCATTTAAATCCTACATCGGCTGAAAGACCGCCATTTTACTTACATTTTTGCATGGCTGAGATATCGCTACTTCATTTAAATCCTGCATCGGCTGAAAGATCGCCATTTTACTTACATTTTTGCATGGCTGAAATATCACCACTTCATTTAAATCCTACAGCGGCTGAAAGATCATCATTTTACTTACATTTTTGCATGGCTGAAATATTGCTACTTCATTTAAATCCTGCACCGGCTGAAAGATCGCCATATTATTTATATTCTTGCATCGGCTGAAAGATCGCCACTTATTGTATCTCATGGGCTGAAAGATCGCCAAACTGTCCAACGGCGTCATTGTTCGGAGACACCATTCGCATAGCCCGAGAACACCATGCCATGGCCCGAGGACTCCTTTTATCTCTTGCATATCATTATTCAAAGGCATCATTTATCGGAGGCATCATTCTCATAGCCCGAGAGCATCATTTCATAGCCTGCGAATCCTTTATTATACGCTTCATGGCCCAGGACATCATGGTCTAAGGACGTCATCTTAACCGTCCAAAGACAACATTCATGGTCCAACGGGAACTTGCATCATGTTTAAATTTATGCACAATATCGCTTGTATTGTTTATTTGCAGGTAAACCGGCGAGCAACGACCATCTCGGCAGGAGCATTCCGCTCCGGTTCCCGCAGCCCTATTAGACTCTTAACTAGCCATCCCAACCTAAGTATCGCGTCCGTTCTTGAAAGATCTCCATCGGCATACTCCGCCGACGGATCCTGAACTACATGTTGCCTAATTCCTGTAAGACCAGGGATATGTAGGCAGCTCAGGAACCAGAGCACGATCAAATTCTTCGAATCGTTTCGTTCGGTCAAAATTGGCCATCATATCTTTACTCGACAACTCTTTCATCCTTCCCGGGTAAAGAGGGGCAGCTGTTGATACCCAATTTTCCCTAAGTATTTTTTCTTGCAAATACTTTCAAAATAGCATATATAAGTATGCCCAAGTGTTTTAGTATTTTTCCTAATCTTTAAAGGATTTCTAAATCAATTTCTAAATCAATTTATTGCCCATTTTAGCAGTACAAAAATCAATAATTATTCCCAAAATTATCATTTTGGTTAATAACTTATTTTACTCTCATATTTATACCAAAATATAGCTAACATAATTTTTATACTTTTTTTACAATTTATTTAGTATTTTAAAGGATAAATTGCACGTAATTGCAATTTTAGCTTATTTTAAGAATTAATAGCATTCTATAATTATGAAATTAGTTCCAATATTTTTCAATTAATATTATATATTATTAATTGATCCAGTACTTTTAATTTGCTTTTAAAATCATTTTTTCTATTTTTTATAAAATAAAAGGGGGAAAACTGACTATTTAAAATTTGGCCTCATTTCGTTTCAATTGCAGCCCCATTACATTTCGATTATAGCCACATTGAACTCCCCCTAATTGACCCAATTTTGAATCCCAACCGGACTAGCCCAATTCCATACCCTTAACCCGTTATAATTACCCGGCCCAAACCCCTTTTAATCCAGGCCTTTGATCAATCTGATCAACGGCCACGATCTCCCCTTACCATTTTAATCACCCAAATCCCCAACCCTAACTCATTTCACTCTATCAGCCGCCCCTGAATTCCATTCCTCTATCAAACTCTCTCAAACTCTCTCAAAGGTTCTTGAAACCTTAATCGTCTTCTACCATGTTCAACCTTAATCTCACCAGAATCCATGGCCTCTCAGGCCATGGATGGCCTATACTCACCTCCCTCTGCTCTTGAACGCTTGGTGTTCGAAATTTCGAGGTCTGACCTCGATGGTGTCCGTTCAGATCTCCTCCGATTCAAGGTTCCATGGCCTCTCCGTCTTTGCTCTGGCGTATCCAAAGCATTTCGAGCCTGGTTCTGACTCATCCGACTTAGATCGGACCTTTTCCAAGCCTTTCTCGCTTTAGGGTTCCTCTGAAACCCTAGCTATTCGAGGTTTTCTCTGTTTGTTTTCTTAAATCGGTTCTATATCTGTGCTTTGCTTGAATTCTAAACGTTTTCCCCAATTATTTCTTTCAAAAAATCTTCTCTTCGATTTAGGGTTCTGGAAAAACTCAAACTGTTCTCGACTGTTCTTCTCCTTTGTGTATATTTGTCACGCATGTGCTTCTACTGCTTTCTGGTTTTTCACTATATATGTTCTTCTGTGCCTTTGCTTTTTTACCGTGTATATACACCATTGCTTACATGTTCGTCCTAGTGTGTTTTTTCCTAT
>NC_032000.1:32710610-32883043 GCF_001879085.1 Nicotiana attenuata | reverse complement strand
CTCAACTGAACAAGGGCGAACAGATGTGGACTCAAGGCCTGATGCCATTCAAGAACCAGAGGAAAACGAAAAATATCAAAACAACAATTGAAGAGCTGAAGGCTGTAGTGTTGTCTACACAATGGCCTGAAAGGAAAGTCTACGTAGGGGCCAATCTAAGCCAGGATATGAAAGGTAAGTTGATTGAATTTTTGTTTGCTAACGTAGATTGTTTTGCTTGGTCCCATTCTGATATGACAGGAATACCACCGGAGGTAATGACTCACAAAATGAAATGAAGACCCATCATATCCGCATGTCAAACAAAAGAAGAGAAAGCAAGGAACTTTCAAGAATCAGTTGATTCAAGATTAGGTTCAAAAATTACTAAAAATTGGGTCTATCCGCGAGGTAAAGTATCCTAACTGGTTAGCCAATATTGTTGTGGTACCGAAGAAGAATGGAAAATGGCGAGTTTGTGTAGATTACACAGACCTTAACAAAGCTTGTCCTAAAGATTCTTTTCCATTACCACATATAGATAAACTAATTGATGCTATTGCAGGGCATGAATTGTTAAGCTTTTTAGATGCGTATTCAGGATACATCCAGATCAAAATGGATCTACAGATGAAAAAAAACATCATTTATAACAGACAGGGGGACTTACTGTTATAAAGTAATGCCCTTTGGTCTTAAAAATGCTGGTGCAACATATCAAGGACTAGTGACCAAAATGTTTCAAGAACATTTGGGAAAAACTATGGAGGTCTATATAGACAATATGCTCGTTAAAACCAACATTCAGGGGATCATATATCACACTTGTCTGATACGTTTCAGATCTTGCGAAAATTCAATATGAAATTAAATCCTAAGAAATGTGCATTCGGTATTGCCTCAGGTAAGTTTTTGGGTTTTCTTGTTTCTAACCGTGGTATTGAAGTAAATCCCGCACAGATTAAGGCCATTGAAGAAATCCCTAACATGCTTACAAGTAAAAAAGAAGTGCAGAGGTTGACAGGAAGAATTGCAGCCTTGGGGAGATTTATTTTCAAATCATCAGAAAAGTGCTTTAAATTCTTTACAGCTCTTAAAAAGCAAGATCAGTTCGAATGGACTGAGGAATGTCAACAGGCACTCAAAAACTTGAAGACATACTTATCAAATCCGTCATTGCTCGCCAAACCAAAAGTTGGGGAAAGATTGCTCATCTACCTGCTGTCTCCGAAGTAGCGGTAAGTGCGGTGTTAGTTCGTGAAGATCAAGGTAAACAATCTCCGATTTATTATGTCAGCAAATCTTTATTAGATGCGGAGACGCGGTATCCTCAATTAGAAAAGCTTGCACTTGCACTAATCATGGCATCTAAAAAATTAAGGTCTTATTTTCAATGTCACCCTATTGATGTGGTAACTGCTTATCCATTACGCAATATATTACACAAACATGAGTTGTCAGGTAGGTTAGTCAAATGGGCTATAGAATTAAGTGAATATGACATCACATACCAGCCTAGAACCGCGATAAAATCTCAAGTGTTAGCAGATTTTGTGGCTGATTTTAGCCAAAAAATGCAATTAGAAGCAGAAAAAGAATTACATGTGTTCAACGGATCTAATCCGGGAATTTGGACCTTATTTACTGATGGTTCGTCTAATGTGAAGGGTGCATGCTTAGGAATTGTTTTGGTACCACCTACGGGTGAGACCATTCGACAAGCCATTAAATGTCATTCTATAACTAACAATGAAGCAGAGTATGAAGCTGTGATTGCAGGTTTAGAACTGGCACGGGAACTCGGCATTAATCAGATTGTAATCAAAAGCGATTCGCAGTTTGTAGTTAACCAAATGCTGGGGACTTATACAGCCAGGGAAGCACGAATGCAACAATATTTAGAGATGGTACGGGATCTGATCAGGCAATTCCAAACCTGGAAAGTTATGCAAATACCAAGAGATGAAAATGTCGAGGCGGACGCCCTAGCCAATCTCGCATCTGCGGCAGATGTGGAAAGCAATGAAAATGCTTCCGTAATTCATTTTTCTCATTCAGTACTCGATCCAGATAAAAATGAGGTAAATTTTAATAAATTAACCTGGGATTGGAGGAATGAGATTGTTGCTTTTTTGCAGTATGGAACCGTCCCTGAAGATAAGAAAAAAGCTCACGCGCTTCGGAAAAAGGCTGCTCGATATTGTTTAAAGCAAGGCAATCTTTATCGAAAAATGTTCGGTTGTCCCTTAGCAAGATGCCTTCTCAGACAGAATACGTAATGAGAGAAATACACGAAGGGCATTGTGGAAATCACGCAGGAGGAAGATCACTGGTAAGAACCATGATTAGGGCAGGTTATTATTGACCTAAAATGGAAGAAGAAGCGGAAAATTTCGTGGCTAAATGTCAAAGATACGGTAATAACATGCATAGACCTGCAGAGTTGTTACATCCGGTTATTGCACCGTGGCCTTTTATGATATGAGGGATGGATATCGTGGGTTCACTACTACAAGCAAAAGGATAGGTAAAAGTTTTGCTTGTACTCACTGACTATTTTACTAAATGGGTGGAAGCAGCAACATTCAAACAGGTGCGGGAAAAAGAAGTTAGAGATTTCATTTGGCGAAATATCATATGTCGATTCGGTGTGCCAAAGGAAATCGTGTGTGATAATGGCCCTCAATTTATAGGCGCACAAATCACAGAGTTTTTCCAAAGTCGGTAGATCAAAAGGATTACATCCACACCTTATCATCCGGTGGGTAATGGCTAAGTTGAGTCAACAAACAAAGTCATTATCAATAATTTAAAGAAGCGTTTAGAGGAATCCAAAGGTAACTGGCCAGAATTGCTACCTGGTGTTTTATGGGCATACCACACAACAACAAAAATAGGTACGGGAGAAACACCATTCTCATTGGTTTATGGAGCTGAAGCCTTAATTCTAGTTGAGATAGGAGAGCCAAGCACGAGGTTTACACAAGCATCAGAAGAATCCAATGATGAAGAAATGCACATAAACCTTGATCTACTTGAAGGAAAAAGAGAAGCTGCATTAATAAGAATGGCAGCACAAAAGCAGGTCTTGGAACGATACTACAATCGCAAAGCGCGCCTAAGATACTTCAAGATTGGGGACTTCGTGCTCAAAAAATTTTTTCAATCTATGAAGGCAGCTAATGTGGAAAAATTGAGTCCAACCTGGGAAGGACCCTACAGGGTTCATGGTATCGCAGGAAAAGGAGCATACGAGCTGGAAACGATGGATGGCAAGATACTACCTTCACATTGGAATGCCGTTCACTTGAAGAGATACTATTTCTAAGGAATACCCACGGTCAGGTATCCATACTTTTAAATTTTATTTTTGAATTGTTAAAATTTTACTAACGATTTTAGATGATAGGCAAAAAGCTAACCCGTACTAAATGATGAGTCACGACCCGCAAGGCACGTGGAATCAATTTTCCCGGTCTAGGTTTACAATTATTCTGATAGAAATTGAAACNCATATAGAACCCATGTCTATAGGTTCTGCATTTCTGCCTCATATAGAGACCATGTCTATAAGTCATCTCTGAAACGCTGTATATCATATAGATAATATGCCTATAGACTTCCTGAGTTTTGCATCTGCATCTATCACTAGGCAAACCTGTTTATAGGTTTAAAATAACTAACAACATTTAGATACTATGCCCATAGGACTTCTGCACTCCTGTTTCGATTGTAAAAAATGTTTTAAAATCAATAGCACCTAGAAAGCATGCCTATAGGAGTTGTTAACTAAATCTGGATCGTCTATTTTGCCTATAAGTCTAAATCAGTAGTAGCAAATGCTTAACATCTGCAGAATTTATCGTTTTAACAAGTCCTCTTCTTTAAAATCAGTATACTTCTCTTCTGAAACTAATAGATATCATGCCTATAGGTTTTCATTCTACTTAGTCAAACCATAGGATAACTTATAAATTGAATCAGATTCTTATTAACTAGAACCAGTAGGCAGACCTGATTCGGGCTTCTTACCTGAAATATGTAATAGATCAGTCCGCCACAACTCTTAAGTTTAATTAAGACCTAAACAGTACGTGTAAAGACATGCTAAACTATATGCTTCTCTTTGTTTTTAAGGAGGTTTGTTTGAGCCCTTTCTATCTGTTGTGTTTCTTCCCTATATTTAGTACATATGTGTTTTGATTGTCGCCTTAGAATTTTGTCCTTTGAAACCATAAAACCACGTATCCCTTCCCTTTAGGATTAGTAGTCCCAAATACCTCCGGTGCTGATAGGATGGGGGCGGGTAATAGCATGCAATAAGTAAAACGAGACCGTTTCGCGTTTAATACCGTAACAGGATGGGAAAGGGTAGATATGGATATGATGACCACACGATAACACCACGTGTATAAACAGTTACCGGGTGTTGTGTGGGGTGATCCATATTATTTATAAACCTAGGACCCCCCTCCCTTTACTTGTTTGTTTTATTCAGAATTTCAAAAACTACTTTTTTCTCGAATTTCAGCTTCTTTGACTGCGTCTAACTTCAATTTACTTGCAGCAATTATATGAAATTTCTTCTCTTTTACCCGTTTATTCTGAGTTTCAAAATTTCTTTTCTTCTCAAATTTCAGCTTCTTTAACTTCGTTTTAACTTCGAATTACTTGCAGTAATTATGTGAAAACCCCTTCCCTTTACTTGTTTATTTTCAGAATTTCAAAGACTACTTTCTTCCCAAACTTCAGCTTCTTTAATTTCTTTTAATTTCAATTGTTCGCAACCATTATGTGAAAACTTCCTCGTATTTGTAATTCTTGCTTGTTGTTTGCACTTAAGTCACAATTTAGTATGGCCGGGAACCACACTAGTGGATCTTGAGGGGTGCCTAACACCTTCCCCTCGGGATAATTTCAAGCCCATACCTAATCTCTGGTTTTCTAAATCAAAACTCTTCTAAGTGTCCTAATGCACTTAATCATTAGGTGGCAACTCTTCAATTCAAACCAAATTCCCAAAAGCAAATGAGTTGTCCGCCCAAATGTCATAAACCCGATTTCGTGAGAAAAAGGGGGCATCGACATGTCTTTGTTCTTCCATATTCATATCATACGTTAAGATCCATTAAATTCTTATATCTTTTTCGAATGTGAAGTGGTTATTAATATTTAGGTATCATATTGATTTTTATGTTTAATTACTAAATTCGGTTAACCTGAAAGTGTATATCAACGAAAAATTATTGTCAGACGACTAAAAAAAATAACTATTATGTGTTACTAATAAAATTCTCCCATAAGAATATTTTAATCGATAATATGTTTGTCAATTTTTTATATTTTTACTAAATAGGTATTTACTTATCAAATATTTAACAAATTAAGATTGAGATATTATGTATGTAACAAAAAACCTGAAAACCCGAAAAAATCGAACCAATCCAATCCGATATAGTTGGTTTGGTTTGATTTTGATAAAAATCGAACCAACCCGGTCCATGTACACCCCTAGTATAAATTTTATTGGGAAAAATGGAGTTTACATATTGAAGTGATTGAAAGATGACGTGTCATGACATGAAGGCTGGTCAAAGAGTGATGATTAGCAAAGAGGCACGAGTTGCAACAGATACGAGCAGAGGCACAAGTAGAGGCACGAGCAGTTATTCAAAAGACTCAACGTTCGTACCTATTTAAATCCAAAAATGAAGGAGAATGAATCTGACAGCACAAGAGAGTACAGATACAGTATTTAATAAGCATTAAATACTAAAAACGTTAGAGAATCTGTATTAAATTATAATGATTATGTAACGTAGCATTTAATGCCTTTAATTGTCTATAATAGCCTTATTATGACAAAGGCAAAACATATATCTTAGAGATAGCTATAAAAAGGAGAAGGCTGGTCATTTGTAAACACACGAAATATCAACTGAATATACTGATTTACTTTGTTTTCTGCTATCTATCTTATTGTTATCAAAATCAATTTCTTCTGTTCATTTTCGATTATCAGTAACCCGAGTTCTTCTAAAAATAAAGCTTTGACCGAAATTCTATTTTTTGGTTAAACAAATTGGTTCCGTTATCGGGAATCTGATAATCTATTCTTTCTTAGTCTAACCTTTTTTGCATCAACAACCATGTCAAACGTTAATGACAACAACCAAGGAAACCAAGTAAACCGAGGAAACCCTCAACTCCCGGGGAATTCACAAGATGACCGCACCCCGATTCCTTCTCCACAAAGCTCCCCTCGGCGGTCTCGAGAAGGCACTCCTGATGGGTCGCATTCAAATGCAACTGCTCAATTTGAAAACGATGAAGCTATTAATGAAGCTTTGCAAAAGCTAATCGCTCAACATGTCAATAAAGCTCTTGAAGCCTTTGCCAGTCAGTTACCTGTTGCACCACCAACACCAATTCCAAATACCAACACCTTGGAAAACCCCCGTTTTGGGCTTGCTAATTCAGGCAGTGGTGGAATCCCCAGCGAGTCACGAGATGGAGAACCAGGTAACTTAGTTAATTTTGATTTACAAAATTTAGTATTAACATTGCAGAAACAGCTCAAAGAGCAAAGTGACCGCATAGAACAAATACCTGGAGTACCGCCTGTAATCAAAAGGATAGATATAGACAAATATTCACAACAACCTTGGAAGCCAAGTGCTGCTCCCCTCCCAATTCCAAAGAAATTCAAAATGCCCGATATTCCAAAATACGATGGAACAACTAATCCACGAGACCACGTGACTGCATTCACAACTGGCTTAAAAGGCAACGACCTGACCAAACAAGAAATTGAATCAGTATTGGTCAAAAAATTCGGTGAAACGCTCACTAATGGAGCATTAACATGGTATTCACTTTTACCCGAAAATTCCATAAATTTGCAGATTCGTTTATCAAAGCACATTCGGGAGCTCAAAAAGTCGAAAAAAGAATGGAGGATGTTTTCAAATCAAGCAAGGGGACTCAGAGTTGCTTAGAGAATTCGTGGATAGGTTCCAGCGTGAAAGAATGATGTTACCACGAGTACCAGACAATTGGGCAGCTATAGCCTTCACTAGTAATTTTAATGAAAAAAGCTCAGAAGCCACGAGGCGGCTCAAGGAAAGTCTTCGTGAATTCCCAACAACAACATGGAATGACGTATACAATAGGTATAGCACGAAGCTAAGGATAGAAGAAGATATTATCTCACGGTCTCAAAAAGAGGAAAAGGTAAGTTCGAGACGGGCGGAAACCGAAAAAAGGTCCGGTAAAAACATGTACGAACCATATATGGGCCCAGCGGGAAGAGATGCACGATAAAAACAGGACAATTCAAGGTACGATCATAAATCGAGGAATAGAGAGTCGGGCTCATCATCAAGATTTGGGAATGATCGAAACACACGAGAGTCGTGGGACGATGATAGAAACTTGAAGGCAAGATTTGGCGGTTATAATTTTAATGTAAGCACTTCCGAGCTCGTAGCTATTTTAAGAAGCATGGGTGACAAGGTGCGGTGGCCAAAAGAAATGAGATCGAATCCAAACAGGCGCAATCCCGATCATTGGTGCGAATTTCACAATGATCATGGTCATAAAACGGCAGATTGTAGGTTGCTACAAGGAGAAGTTGATCATCTATTGAAGCAAGGGTATCTCATCGAATTATTCAGTGAGAAAGGTAAGCAAGCATACATGAAGAATAGGCANCCCGCGGTCAAAAAGCTGCTCAACAGAGTCATGAGCAGCAGCGGGAACATCATCATCGGGGATCACCACCGGGGCTTCAACAGACTCGGTAAGAGGAATCGAACAAGGGGGAGAAGCTTCCTCATCAGAAACAATCCGTCTACGGGCTCGTGGCCTTTTCACTAAGGAGCCCCCGTCTTCCTCTTCTTCAGAATCTTGATCAACAATAGCTTTTCTTTTCGAAGAAGAACCCAAAATTATCTCTTGGGCTCTTTCCAAAGAGATTCGAGAAGCTACGATCGCCTCAGCCTTAACACCTCGAACAGCAAATCCTGATAAAAAGAAGGATTAAAATAAGTTCTGGAAAAATCAATAAAGAGAGGGGTAATAAAAAGAACTCTTACCATGAGTTTTCACTTTCCAGCCAAACCGTTGGGAGAGAGTTTTCCAAGACCTACCCTCTATTGGGGCTATATTTAACAATTTTCCTACCCAACCACGAAAATTGGGAATTTCATCAACAACTCCCATGGTTGCTGAAAAAGAAAAGGGAAATTAAAATAATGATAATCAAAATTGAAGGGAAAAAAGGTATGAGAGAGTTATTAAAAAAAACTCACGTGCAAAATTCCACTTCTCAGGGAAGGGAACATTTTCATCACCTACTAAACCAATGGTGGGGGCAGCAACAAACCTGGCGTACCAGCCACAGTCACTGTCATCTTCTCGACTAACCAAAACTCTTTTACTCCTTGCTACTAAAGTAAAGACACCTTGGCGAAAGATTCTGGGAGAATAAAGATGAATTAGATGAGAGAAGGTAAAAGGCACGCCTGTCATGTTGGTCAAATGCCTCAAACAGGCAACAACCCTCCACACTATAGGGCCAATTTGACCTAAACTGACGTCGAAAAAATGATAGAATTCAAGGATAACAGGGTCAATAGTAGGTTTGAAGCCTAATGTGAAAAGGTATGTATAAACAAAAGAAAACCCAATTAAATAAGAAGTGATTCTTTGGTTCGCATTAGGAATTATAATAGGGAAGTCATGACTCCAGTGGCAGTCTTTGCGAACTAAAGTAATCAAACCTTCAATGATTTGAGTTGGGTAGATATCAGCACAACCTAAAGAGGATACTTGATTTCTAAGAGATTCTCTATCATTATAGAAAGATAGTTCAGCAGGAACTATTTCATCCACCGAAGGTTCACGAAGAGGTTCAGAAGGTTCCTTACCCCTAGAAGAATATCTTTGAGAAAGAGAACCTTTGGTTCTAGAAGAGGGGTTGGAACTAGATGAAGGAAGAGAAGAACCACGTATGGATGAAGACCCTAAATTACGTAGTCTACCTCCTCTTCTACTCCTATTAGGGGCAAGAGGAAAGTTATCAACTATGGGACTCTTCTAGGGTTAGGGTTTGATGAAGACATGACAGTACGAGGAAGGTGAAGAACAAGAATTGAATATTCTGAAAGCTTTGAACTTTATGTGAGAAAGACAAAGATGAGAACTATATTTATACTAAGAAGCAACCGTCAAAGGAAAAGGTGAAATGATGGAAAGGTCATAATGAGAACTATCGCTTCGTAATTGTTGAAGCCGTAAAAGAGCCTTAAAAAGCGCTGCAAAGTCTGATCACGCCCAACTATGCCTTATAAAAAGGACAATGCGGTCGTTGCAAATATAATCCGGTTTACAAGTCCGGAGTCGAATCCCACAGAGAACTAAGGTTTAGCTACAGCTGTTCACTATCACCAAAAAGACAAGCTTGAATAATTTCTAACTTATAGATATTAAGATTCTTGTGTTTAACTACTTAACTAACAAATTAAAATAGTAAATTAACAACTAACGATACTGAGGGTTAGAGAAAAGATTAAGGAGGTCTAGAGTTATGATTTTCCCAATTGTCGGAATCCTTCCCGCTATGTCTTCTATAATTTCGCCTAAGTATTCTCTACCGATCATGAGCACTCTTGTTACCGTAAATATCTCCCGAGTAATTACGACAATTTACTAGACGCACTCTCCCAAGCTACGCTAGCTGGATTTTAATACAGCTCACTTCAGATCGCACCCAAGGCTTCGTTATCCCTAATCCCGCCTTTAAACCCTCGGTTATTAATCCCTCATATACTCTGGTAATGGTGTTGTTCAACAATTACCTAAATATGCACTCTCTCCCGAGTTATGCATACTAAATAGGCACAGCTAATTGAGAGCTCTTCAATCAACCACAATATAAACGTAGTTGAAAAAATAGAGAAAAGGCTATGGCTCAATTATATAAAAACATAACAAGAATTTATCCTACAAAAGGTTCTATCAAACTCTAGATAACAAATTATCTATTCATAATAGTATGTAAAACTACAATACTAAAAGTCATAACCAACAATGAAAAATAGGAAGAGGAAGGAAAAAACTCGTAGAAGAATTCTCCGCCTTGCTCCCAATGTGTTCTTGCCTCCAAGGGTGTTGTCTAACCCTAAAGTAGTGTCTCTCCGCCTCCTTAGGTCTAATTTGTGTCCAAAATATGTCCCCCTCTTGTTCTTGGCCGGCCTCCTTTGTTTAATATAGGGTTTAGGACTTAAAATCCCATGTTTTGCACTTTAGTCCCTGAAATTTTCGCTTCCTGCCGCGGTTTTGCTGCGGTCGCGGTAGAACCGCGGCCAAACATGCCCTCTGATTCTTTAGTTGTCCGCGACCATCTTCTACCGCGGTTCTGCCGCGTCGCGGCAAAACCGCGATGTTTCACCCTGTTCCGTTTGGAATTTGGAAAAACGTAAAACATGAAAGTTGTAGCCCTTTGAGTTTATTTTCCAACCATATATTGTGGAGCCCAAATGGTGTTCTGAGCAAAAAGTTATGTCTATTTTACTAGACAGTGCGCAATATGCCTCCTCAAGTCTTCGTTAGTACTTAATTATCAAATTTGACCTCCGAACACGATCCCGGCTTAATTCCTTGAGCTTTTACTCAGACTTCAAAGCTTCAAATCACTTAAATTCATTCCATAACATCTATATAGCTCGGAATCACACCTGCAAGGCATAAAACACACAATTAGTGCAAAATACTAGCGATTAAAGCGCAAACTCAATTAAAGTGCAGTAAATTCGAGTGTAATAAGCGACTACAATATGCAATTATAGCCTATCATCAAAGTCGCAGAACCAACAAAAAGATGCCACGTGTAACAAGCATTAAATGGAAGTGGCAATTGAAGCGTTGATTCTATCATAGCATTAATGGCGAAAAATATTCTCGCTTTAATAAAATCCACTTCTCAAATATTCAATTGATGAATAAATGGCAAGTGGGTGGACTATCTGTATTGGAAAAAATTGAGTTTACATATTGAAGTGATTGAAAGATGACGTGTCATGACATGAAGGCTGGTCAAAGAGTGATGATTAGCAAAGAGGCACGAGTTGCAACAGATACGAGCAGAGGCACAAGTAGAGGCACGAGCAATTATTCAAAAGACTCAACACTCGTACCTATTTAAATCCAAAAATCAAGGAGAATGAATCTGAGAGCACAAGAGAGTACATATACAGTATTTAATAAGCATTAAATATTAAAAATGTTAGAGAATCTGTATTAAATTACAATGATTATGTAACGTAGCATTTAATGCCTTTAATTGTCTATAATAGCCTTATTATGACAAAGGCAAAACGTGTATCTTAGAGATAGCTATAGAAAGGAGAAGACTGGTCATTTGTAAAGACACAAAATATCAACTGAATATACTGATTTACTTTGTTTTCCGCTATCTATCTTATTGTTATCAAAATCAATTTCTTCTGTTCATTTTCGATTATCAGTAACCCGAGTTCTTCTAAAAATAAAGCTTTGACCGAAATTCTATTTTTGGTTAAACAATCGTAGCACAAAAAACCCCCCAAAAAAAAATCATAAGACTCTTATACCTTCTTTATCTCAATTTATAAAATCACTCTTTTTCTTAGGTTTCTTAAGTGGTGGACGACTTCCATTGACTTTAAGAATTCACGATGATTTACTGTTGTTCATTAAGGCTTGTACATAGCGTTTTTGCTTTCACTCAGATATTTGAATGTGAGACCTTATAGTTCTCAACATACTTTATTGACCACTAGGCCACACTCTTAATTGCGATTATCAAATTGTTTTTAAGAATTTACTAATATTTTCTTTCATAATTACCATTAAACTACATTATGCACACTATCATGCATAAATTCAACTGAAGGGGTAAGTTAAAAGTTGCCCAAGACAAGAAGAACTAGATTCTAAATATAAAGAGAAAACCCTTTACTATTTTAGAAGAATCCAATTCCTGAAAACAACCTAGTCCACTGTTTACGAACATTATTCACCATTTATTAGCCCTATAAGAATCCCCTTACATGTGGTTCCTGGAAGCAACTTTAACACATAACCATCTCACACAAACCTACCTTAGCTAGATTTGTAATCAATCAAACATGTCATTCAAGACCAAAAGCCTTGAAAAACCATTATCGGAAGAGGAGCTAAAATGTCTCGTGAAGAGGTATGACAAGAACGGCGATGGGAAATTGAACAGGCAAGAACTGAAAGTTGCGTTCAAAGACATGGGGATATGGTTTTGTGGTTTGAGAGCCTATCAAGCAATGAGTCATGCTGATATTAACCATGATGGTTTAATATTTGAAGATGAGATGGATGCTCTTGTCGAATTTGCTACAAAATGGGGCTTTACACTTGTATAAGTGTAGAGTACTGATTTGACTTGTCCGGATTCGCGTTGTGTAGATCCTATAAGGAAGTAAACTGGTTACTTACTACGAAAAGGTTCTCTGGCTCGAATACCCGAGACCTCTAGTACCAATTGCCTATGTAATCTCATTTAATTAGACTTTAAGAATAAATGCAGTAGCAGAACTCTGTGTCGTTTGTTTCTGTAGTTTCTTCCATCGTTTAAGAATAGAACGTCATGTGACAAGGATGTTATAACAAGCTGATTGCTTCAAACATATTAAAATTATAAAACTTTAATATGCTGCCGATGGGTTATTATAGCACGAAAGAAAGAGATCTTTGTTTCATCATTACAGTATGTATGTATGTACTAAAGTGTCATCGGTCATTTGGTAATCAAAATAGTCATCACTAATTATCATTCACTGACTTTTATGTAGATAACAGAATATATGGGAGATTGAAGGTAAAATCCAGTTTTCCAAGAACAGTTCATCAACATACACTTTTGCACGAAGGGGGTTCAAAAAATCTTTTTGTAGCTAGTCGGAATTGAACCCATGACCTTATGTAAATTTTGAACCCCCTAACCACTAAACTACACTTTTGGATTGTGTTAAGGGTGTTCAAAACTTAATATATAGAGGTAAAAAACAGATTTTGCCTTATATATACAGTATAATTTTTCGGCCCCTAAATCCGCCCCTGCTTGTGGACATTGGGTTGTCCCCTTTGTTTTCAATTTCAGCAGTATATATGAATGTCGGTAATAATATGTGAGCGACTTTATGTATCTTGCTTCTCAAGAAGAAGAAGAAGAATAATTTTTCTTGCTACAATTAATTTTCTGGAATATAATTGTAGGATATATATGTATGCCTTCTGTGATAAAAGAGTAACAGTATTTTTCCAAGTAATTGAGGGGAAGTGCACGGTTAGCCACTAATAACACATGTATTTACTTTTAAGTCAGTGTTTAAAATGTTTTTAGTCTTTAGCCACTGCTTTAATAAACTTTAACTGCCCGGACGAAAATACCCTTCCTCATGTCCTTAACTTTTGAACTTAACTTCAGAACTTCAGGACTACATGTCCTTAACTTTTGAACTTGGAACTCTAAGTTCAGGACTTCAGGACTTCAGGACTACATGTCCTTACTTTTGAACTTAACTTCAGGACTACATGTCCTTAACTTTTGAACTTGTAAATGTAAGTTCAGGACCAAGTGTCCTTAACTTTTGAGCTTGTTAGTCTAAGTTCAGGACCTATTGTCCTTAACTTTTGGGCTTCTTAGCCTAAGTTCAGGACCTATTGTCCTTTAACTTTTGAGCTTGTTAGTCTAAGTTCAGGACTTCAGGACCTATTGTCCTTAACTTTTGAACTTGTAACTGTAAGTTCAGGACCTATTGTCCTTAAATTTTTGGCTTCTTAGCCTAAGTTCAGGACCTATTGTCCTTAACTTTTGAGCTTGTTAGTCTAAGTTCAGTATTTCAGGACCTATTGTCCTTAACTTTTGAACTTGTAAGTGTAAGTTCAGGACCTATTGTCCTTAACTTTTGAGCTTGTTAGTCTAAGTTCAGGACCAAGTGTCCTTAACTTTTGAACTTGTAATTCTAAGTTCAGGACCAAGTGTCCTTAACTTTTGAATTTGGAACTTGAAGTTCAGGACCAAGTGTCCTTAACTTTTGAACTTTTAATTCTAAGTTCAGGATCATGTGTCCTTCACTTTTGAACTTGGAACTCGAAGTTCAGGACCAAGTGTCCTTAACTTTTGAGTGTTTGGACATTACCAAGAGTGTAATTCGTATTTATTGGATTGAAGGGACACAATGTCGAGCAGCTTTGGAGATGGATATGCAACGAGATCGGATGAAGAAGGTTTTGGAGGCATCTATGGAGGAAACAAAGAGGATGAAGAAAAGATAATCCATGGAAAAGCCCCTGGTAATGGTTTATGTTCTATATTTATCTTCTTTCTCTTAATATGTCTTCTAATGTCAATTCATCTATTTTTTTATTGATAAAATAGAGTATGATACTAATCAAGGAAGTGAAGTCAAAGAGAAGGAGAAGGCACGTAATCAGCGTCAAGCAGCATGAAGAAAACTGCCATTCCTGTTTAGGTAACACAGTCTTTTCATATTAATTTTAATAGACTAGTGGCTACTATTGCTAAGCATTGAAAATTCTGAATAAAAAATAAATACCACTTTAAAAGTGGCTACCCCACACAATTTTTACACTAATTGAGCTTGAGAGAGGCCCAACAGATTTGGGCTAAGGTGTTTAAGGTCTTCGAGGACCAAAACCGCGCCAAAAGAATTGCACATTTTTTTAGTTTTTCTCTTTTTGCTCAACGATAAAAATTTGCACGAAACTGTCTGACATTATATGTATTTTCCGAAGCCAAACACCCCCACTTTTTTCCTTTTTCTTTTGCTGAACAAAGATACCATTTTATTGAAAGCAGGAAGGAGAAGTTTAAGCAGGATTATTACAAATAAGACCTCGTCTATTTGAGCTAAATCAGTTTGGAAAGTATAAACAAAGCATGTAAAGGTGGAAGATCCCAAATAAGATCTTACGTTATAGATCTTAATATTCTAAAAAGATCCAGGGGATGTGCGACCTTATTCGCCTTCCGGTAACGTGTTGCATGGGCGGGCAATTTATCGCATCCAGTAGAAACCTGCAATCATTCAGCATATGTAAAAATAGTGCAGTTTGTAAGTTTGAGTTAATTTGATCAGTCAGTTTGAATCAGTTTCTACAATGAGGGAAAACAAACTTTTAGTGTAGGCACGCACGAGATCTTTAAATAAAGCAATTGGTTCTCCATGAAGAGCTCAGTTTGTAGTAATTTGTAGTAATGGTACTTGAGAAACCTTCTTTTCATCTGCCATCTGAGTCTCGTATAATTCAACCGGCTCCAGTGTTGGATAATTGATTATGAGAGCCATCAATGTTCAGTTTAAAAGTTAAGGAGAATGTTATTGGATCGAAAGTAACAAAGCATCATGCGGAAGCTAACAAAAAAACATTGGTAATGATAAATCAGACGACGCAAAAAAGTATACTAAAAGAGGCATAAGATTATAGTATGTTTTGGTCAATTGACCAACATATATATGAGAGAAACTAATATAAAAAGAAAAAAAAACTATTGAGAGAAATATTTCCCGTTAAAAAAAAACTCTCTTAAGGACTACATTGTGGATGCTATTTTGTTGTTATTTGAAGGGGATCCTCAATATATGTAAGTTACAACCTTTTCCTCCTAAAAAGGGATCTGTTAAATATGAAAGAGATCTACAATTTCTTATATGAAAGTAAAATAATTGTGATTAATATTCTACTATTCCTTCAAGTAAAAGAATAAAAGGTAAGAAAATTAGGACAAATTTCTAATAAATGGAGGAGTCAGTCCATATGAGTTCAATAGTATGTTTAATGGACTCCTTTTGGTTGTTGTTCGCGAGGCAGAAATATATAGGGAAATTATCAGCTATGTCTATTTTTAAGTAGCTTATTACAAAAATTGGTTAATTCATATTTTATTAATAATATTAGACAAATATTATTAATATTAAACAATTAGCTATTGTAGCCCAAAAAAGGTCAAATTTTTACTTTCTTTTGAGTGGGTGTTATTAGAATAGATTGGGTATATGGGTGATATATGTGTCGCAGAAGAATTTTTTGAACTCGATTTAAATTACGAATTTTGATACCAAATCAATCCAAATCACCTCCAATCTTCCTCAAATTTTGTATATTGACTCATCTATATGCTTTCAATGAATTTCAATCATACCCATTGAAAAATATTCTTTTTTTCTTAGATTTTTGGAATCTTGTATATATATATATATATATATATATATATATATATATATATATATATATATATATATATTTTTTTTTGTGTTTCATCATCTTATTTGCTACTTTATCCATGAATTTTCCTTGCCGTCTTGCATCTAATGTTGTTGATCACGCTTAAAAATATGGAAGGAGGTCTTTGGGTGTGATTCTTGGAGAGAAAGAACCTTATTTATTTGAATTTTCAATTTTTATATGTGCTTGGCTAGTTTTGGTAAGTCTATGATTAATGAGTAGAGGTTTGTAAGTTGGGACTTATTTGGGACATTTATATAAGATTCCCTTTAAAATATATATATTCAGTAGCTTGTTCAATTATCCTATCACTAGTATTATTAGCAGAGTGGAGTCGAAAATGTTATTGTTACTGTTTATCCAAATGTGCCAAGGAATGATAGACACACAAAAATATGTATAAATATACCCTCTTCGTCTCAAATTACTTAATAGAAGAAGTTTTTAATTGTTTTATCCTTGTTCATGTTTTAAGATATAATATCTCTTAATTTAACATTTACTTATAATTGAGGTATTTGTAGTCTTCAAGAACAATTAATATTACGGGTAAAAAAAAAAAAATTAATTTAGTCTTGAACTTTTAAAATGACAAATAATTTGTGATAACTATTTTTAGAATTCACGACAGATAATTTGAGATGGAGCAAATATATATTAATCCAATTGCAATTTGATAATTTATCTAATAGGTAACGATCCTCACATGTAAATGCTTCTGTAAAACAGGGGTGGCTCTAAAGGCTTGGGCAGTGAGGCCGTCGCCTTAGGCCCCAAAATTTGAAGGCCCAAATTTATTTACCTTCTCTTCCTCCTCCTCCTCCTCCTCCTCCTCCTCCTCCTCCTCCTCTTTCTTCTTCTTCTTCTTCTTCATCTTGTTGTTGTTGTTGTTGTTGTTGTTGTTGTTGTTGTTGTTTTTGTGTCTCTTGTTGTTGTTGTTGTTGTTATTTTTGTTGTTGTTGTTGTTGTTGTTGTTGTTCTTATTGTTGTTCTTGTTGTAAATGCTTCTGTAAAACAGGGGGCGGCTCTAAAGGCTTGGGCAGTGGAGCCGTCGCCTTAGGCCCCAAAATTTGAAGGCCGAAATTTATTTAACTTCTCCTCCTCCTCCTCCTCCTCCTTATTCTTCTTCTACTTCATCTTATTATTATTATTACTATTGTTGTTTGTTGTTGTTATTATAAATTTTATTAATAATTAGTATAAAGAAAAGTGTTATAATATTTTTTTTTGTTATTTTGATTGAGGTTATTTTATATCAATAAATTCATGAATTAATGGTATCTTCCTTTACTGATTAATTAGTACATTTGCACAGTCTTCAATTTTAATTTTATCCTTTTATATAGGAATTAAGTTATATATATCGACAACATAATAAATTTCTTTTACGATATTCTCTCAAACTGCATGAACACAAAAGCATTCATCCACCAATTTTTTTAGTCTAATATGACATATTATATTAGGTTATTTATATTTATTCCGGATATTCACCAATAAGTACTATTCCACTTAATGAATGGACTACAATTATCGTTTAAATTGATCATAAGGAGTAAATATTTTTGACACCGTTAATGTTCAAAACTTAAGCTATTACGTTATGCACGTTTATTTCTTTTTTTTTGTTGTGATGATAGCCAAATCAAATTTTGTGGACCTCAACATCTGATAGTCTACCACATTATTTTTGTACTCTTTGTATATAGGTAAACTGAGGGTAACATATACCTCGATTTTCTGGTGGGTCAAACGAAGCAGAGACATGACTGCCTGGGATCAGAATCAAAGGCGAAGGACTTCTCGTACCAGGGACCGAATGGAATGCTAACCACCGTGTCTGGCAAGACTTACACTTCCCGGACCCCGAGCGAGCACCTAAACCTCGAAAAACACTACGAATGGTTGCACACAACTAATAGAAAACCTGATATCCGCACCCAACCAGATATCACAGCGCGAATCTCGCTCGACGTCGGTAGCATATCAGTAATTGACGAGAAAGGAGGATTTTTTTTTACCTTTTTTAGAGTTGTACTAGCCATGAAACTCTCCTAATATATAAAAGGGAAGTTTTTTCATTCAATACACATTGTAAAACGTATATCAAAGCAATATAAATTTTTTCCCTGTTTTCTAGTTATTGAGAATCTCTTATTTTAATCATAGTTCTTCCACACATTTGGCTTCAAATCGGGGGCCCAGTCAAGGGTAAAATCACTGTTAAGCTAAAAGCTGATCCCAGACTCAATGTTACCACTAGTTTGGTTATTGATTTCACCTTTATTTCATTTATCTAACATTCTTGATTACTTGTATTGAATCTATCCGCATATCCTTAAAAATGCGTATAAATTTAATTGTTATCCTTTTTAAGAGTAAACAGTTTGGCGCTCACCGTGGGGCTAAGGATAATAGTGATAGTTTGATACAAATCTCCATAACACACTCTATTATACACTTGTTCTTTAAGGTTTCAATTTCAGGTCAGCCAAAAAAATATCAAAATTCTCAGTCCGCTCACTTGAACGTTGAGGATGGGCCTGACCATCATGGCGAAAACAACAATCTTGTCCCTAGAAATGAGGTGCCCCCTATTCATCCCAATGGGGTCCCATCCGTAGACCCAGTCGATGCCAGCTGACAGGTGGACATCAACGCCAACCTTCGTACGAACCTCGAGAATAGCATTCTCGGAGGAGCCCGACCAACGGCTCGAGGAGCGCCCAAAGGCGAAGGCGACGGGGTTAGTCTACGATTGATCTTCGAAATGTTGCAGGTTCAACAGGCGGCAATGGCGCAGCTGCAAAATTTGAGCCACACCCCCAGCAGGGTGGAGCCCGAACCATCCCGAGGAAACACTCGAAGAAATGATCAGATCACCGAAAGGGCGGGTGAAGCTGAGTCCGGTGTCAGCCCTGAAGTAATAAAAATGCTTGAAGCATTAACGAAACATGTGGAACTAGATGAAAAGAAAATTGAGGAAAACGACAAAAATGTGGAAACATATAATTCCTGGGTCGATTAAATCCCAGATACGTCCCTAATATTGAAAGGCCCGAATTCCAAGAAATTTGTTCAAAAGCCTTTTCTTCCAAGCGCGGCACCGAAGCCAATCCCGAAGAGATTTCGTATGCCTGCTATTACAAAGTACAAAAGAACCATAGATCCAAATGAGCATGTGACCTCCTACACATGCGCCATCAAAGGTAACAACTTGGAAGACGACGAAATCGAGTCAGTGTTATTAAAAAAAAGTTTGGGGAAACTCTGTCAAAAGGAGTAGCCGGCCGCAAAAGAAATATTCACGGTCGACGAAGTGATCCCAATTCCCGTGATCTCGACACAAAGAACACTGAGCCGACCAGGAAGGAAGAAATTAAATAGCAATCATCGATACCAACCCTGGTCGAACCAGAGGATCGAGGAGTAGACGAGGAGGATGATTATGGAGTTCCTAGGTCGTTCATAGCTCCCGATGATTCCGATGCCACCAAGTCGACGGTCGAGGAGCTGTAGCAAATCATATTGATCGAACACTTGCCCGATCAAAAGGTATATCTGGGCACGGGGTTAACTCCCGAGCTCAAGAAGAACTCATTGAATTTCTTATAGCTAACATAGATCTTTTTGCTTGGTCCCATTTTAACATGAGAGGGATCGCGCCGGAGGTGACCACTCATACGCTGAGTTTGAACCTGAAGTTCCATCAGATTAAGCAGAAAAAGAGATTGCAGTCCGAGGTCTAGCACAATTTCATCAAGGACGAGGTAACTAAACTCCTTAAAATAGATCCATTCGGGAAGTTAAGTACCCAGACTGGTTGGCCAACGTCGTGGTAGTACCTAAGAAAGGAAATAAACTAAGAATGTGTTTGGATTATAAAGATCTGAACAAAACACGCCCTAAAGATTCTTTCCTTTTTCCTAACATCGATCGGATAATCGAGACGACCGGGCACGAGATACTCATTTTTTTTATGCCTATTCCGAGTACAACCAAATTCGGGTGGACCCGAGTGACCAAGAGAAAACTTCCTTTGTCACTAAATTCGGAACCTATTGTTATAACGTAATGTCATTCGGATTAAAGAATGCCGGTGCCACCTATCAACACTTAGTAAACCGGATGTTCGAAGAACAAATAGGATAATCAATGGAAGTTTATATTGATGACATGTTAGTCAAGTCCCTGCGAGCATAAGACCATTTTAAACATTTGCAGGAAACCTTCGACATATTGAAAAAATACAATATGAAGCTAAACCCAGAGAAGTGCGCATTTAGGGTCGGATTCAGAAAGTTCCTCGTGTTCATGGTATCTAATTGGGGAATCGAGATCAATCCCGACAAAATCAAAGCCATAGAAGACATCACCTTAGTGGACAATAGTCAAGGGCATTCAAAGGCTGACCGAGCATATAGCTACCCTAAGCAGATTCATATCCAGGGCCTCAGAAAAAAGCCATCAGTTTTTCTCCCTGTTAAAGAAAAAGAATAACTTTTCCTGGACCTTGGAATGCCAATAGGCTTTAGAAGAACTCAAATGGTACCTATCAAGTATAACTTTTCCTGGACCTTGGAATGCCAATAGGCTTTAGAAGAACTCAAACGGTACCTATCAAGTCCCACATTGCTCCACACCCCGAGGGAGGATGAACAACTGTACCTTTACTTGGCGGTTTCCGAGGTGGTGGTAAATGGAGTCCTAGTCTGAGAATAGGAAGGTATGCAATTCCCTATTTACTATTTCAGTAAAACTCTAGGCGAGGCCGAAATAGAGTATCCTCACCTGGAAAAATTGGCGTTCTCTTTGATAAGTGCCTCCAAAAAGTTAAAACAGTACTTTCAATGTCACCCTATATATGTCGTGACCTCTTACCCACTGAGGAACATCATGCAAAAGCCAAGCTCTTAGGCTGATTGGCCAAATGGACCGTCAAAATCAGCGGGTATGATATCGAATATCGGCCCTCAACCACCATAAAACCTCAAATTTTGGCCAACTTCACTTCGGTCGTAGCGCCCGAAGTCAAAAGAGAATTGTTGTTAGCCTCGGGGACTACCTCGGGAATTTGGATCCTTTTTACAGATGGTTCCTCAAATGCAAAGGGGTTGAGGATCGGCATCGTGTTAGAACCTCCCACACGGAACATAGTTAGGCAATATATTAGAACTGTGTATTGATTAACAATGAGGTTGAGTATGAGGCCATGATTGCAGGTCTACAATTGGCTAAAAGCCTTGGTGCCGAGGTGGTCGAAGCTAAGTATGATTCCCCCTCGTGGTAAATCAAGTTAATGGGACGTTCAAAGTAAAGGAGGAATGAATGCAAAGGTATTTAGACAAGTTACAAGTGACGTTGCATCAGTTCAAGGAATGGACCCTACAACATGTACCCTGAGATCAAAAAAGCGAGGTTGATGTTCTGGCTAACTTAGGTTCATCGGTTGATGACGATGAATTCAGTTCAGGGACAGTCGTACAACTCATGATGTCAGTGATAGAGGAGGGTCATGCCGAAGTAAACTCAACAAGTTTGACATGGGATTGGAGGAACAAGTACATAGACTATTTTAATAATTGAAAATTGCCCTCGAACCCCAAAGAATCGAGAGCTCTGCGTGTAAAGGTTTCCAAATTTAGCTTGGCCGATGAAACTTTCTTCAGAAGAACATTCGACGGCCAGCTAGCCATATGCTTGGGGTCAGGAGACACCAAATACGCCTTGAGAGAGTTCACGAAGGCACTTGTGGGAACCATTCGGGGGCGGATCTTTGGTTCAGAAATTAATTAGGGCCCACTATTACTGGACCGAAATGGAGAAAGATGCGAAGGACTTTGTAAGAAGATGCGAAGCCTACCAGAGATACGCACTAATGATCCACCAACCAGGAGAACTACTTCATTTGGTCTTGTCCCCATGGCTATTTATGAAATAGGGAATGGACATCATCGCCCCTGCCATGGGCACCCTATAAGGCTCAATTCATACTATTCATGACTGATTATTTTTCCAAATGGGACGAAGCTCAAGTGTTCAAGAAAGTCCGGGAAAATGAGGTCATTGACTTCATATGGGACCACATAATATGTCGATTTGGCATACCGTTCGAAATCGTTTGCGATAATGGGAAACAGTTCATTAGCAGCAAAGTAAATAAGTTCTTCGAGGATCAAAAGATTAAGAAAATACTCTCAACACCTTATCACCGAAGTGGGAATGGACAGGTGGAGTCAACGAACAAAACCATACTTCAAAACCTAAAGAAGAGATTGATCGATGCCAAAGGGAAATGAAAGGAAATCCCGCCTGAAGTCTTGTGGGCATACCGTATGACCTCGAAGTCTAGTACTGGGGCCACCCTATTTTCACTAGTTTACGGTGCCAAAGCCTTAATACCAGTCAAAATGGGAGAACCGAGCCTCATGTTCCAATATGAAACCTAAGAGTCGAATAGCAAGGCCATGATAACGAGCATGGAATTATTGGATTAAAGGCGTGAGATCGCCCAAGTCCGGTTGGCCGCCCAGAAATAGCGGATAGAAAGATACTATAACCGAAGAGCCAACCTTCGATACTTCAAGATTGGGGACATGGTTTTGAGAAAATTAACGTTACACACCCAGAATCCGAAAGAGGGAAAGCTAGGACCAAATTAGGAAGGACCATATCGAGTTGTCGAAATTACCGGCAAAGGCTCGTACAAACTCGAAGCAGGAAATGGTTTACAACTACCGAACAACTGGAATGTAGCACACTTAAAGCGGTACTACTGCTAAGGTACGATCTCAGTTACTCTTTGATAATATTATGAATCAGACTATAACTTGCAGGGCACAACCAAGGATGGATGTGGCTTTTAGGTCTGAAAGCACGCGTTACACTCTTTTTTCCTTGAATCGATTTTTTCCCAAAGTGGGTTTTTTTGGTATGGCTTTTAATGAGACAACAGTAAAATGTGCTAACTTAGATTCAAAGGCCGATCTCAAACGGAAGTCAACGGGCGTGTATATCGCATCAACAATATTTGAGCTCTCTCAAGCTCGACCTCAAATACTAGGGGCCATCACCCTCAGATTAAGGTTTTTAGCAACGAAAAATTTAACAAGGAATGAAGAAAATCTTGTATGTTAGAAGCTAAGGCTCGATGGTTAGGATTCAATGTAAGGGCCAAAAGTTCGAGTGAATCATGCCCACATAGTCCAATTTAGCCATGATACAAGCTTTTACACGCTTTCGATCATGTACTTTACGCACAGAAATGAAAGAAAGTTCTACCTTGCTATTACACGTTTTTGCCTCTTAAATTTCAGAACCTAAGAGCCCATGGGCTACCCCTATTCTGGGACTATCGAGCTCAAGGGCTACTCCCATAGGGGACTGTCGTCCCACAAAATTTCGGACAATCGGGGCTATGATATCCCAGAGGCACCAAACCTATTTTGTAGTGCCTAAATACAAAAGGCTACGGTCACCCTAAAAATGGCTAGAAGACGTCCGAAGCTCGTAATCAAAAGTAAGGCCTTTATAAAAATTCAAAACCCGCTAAAAAGAAACCCTTGGCAAAAGCATCGTCTAAAATCACTTAAGCAACTTGAAAATAGCCACACCGAGTTTTTAAAGCCTCGAGCAAGCAAAGTTGTAGCGAAGTTAGGCTCCGTTTGACTTTGAAAAATGAAGGCCCTATAACTATATTCGATTCTATGCTAAAGCATTAAAAACATTGCAAGAATAGAAATTATGAAAATATGCTGAAAAAGTGAAGACTCGATATTGCCAGAAAGGGAAAATTTTATATATACATTCCAGAATATACTTTCAATGGCCCAATAAGAACGGCCTCAAATAAACAAAAAATGTACATAAGAAAAAAAAAAGGTACTGAGGCATCTACGCCTAATATTAACTAGGGCCCGACTCTTTTCCAGAGCCGTCAGAGCCTTCGGGTCCCTCTGAACCCTCGAAACCCTTAGAGCCTTCGGCACCTTTGGGCTCATAAAGCTTCTTTGCCTCAGCTTTAGAATTTTTAGCTTCTTCGATCTCAAGCGACAAGTCAAAACCTCGGGCGTGGATTTCCTCGAAGGTCTCTCTTCGAAACAGCCGCTTCATGTACTCAGCCTCTGCCTATCGGCAGACTTCGCTTGCCTCCACATTAGCTTTGTATTGGGCCACCATTTCATCGGCATCAGCGGAGGTAGTATCCAACTTGGACTTCAATGCCTTGTATTCTCTACCGAGGGCATCCCTCTCTGTGGCAGTCGAGCTCAACTGTGCTCGGAGATCTTCATTTAGTTGAGACCACTTGTCAGCTTTCTCCTTCACTACTCGGAGTTTGACCTCTACCGATGCCAGCTTTGCCTCGGTGGTTTCCTTCTGTTAAGCCAACAGGTCCATTTTGGTTTTCCATCCGTCGGCCATGGCTTGGACCTCGTCCATCTCGGCTCGAAGTTTGTCAATTAGGTCGATCTTCTGTTGGACCTACGAGGTTGTGTTGTTAGTCACCACGACTAGGTCCTCGTTTTTAGCTTCAAAAACCTTTACCTTTTCAATCAGGTCGGCATATTCCCGCCTCATGGTCGAAGCTTCATTCTGAGCCCTGTCCAGCTTTGCCTAAAAGTCCTTGATGGCCATGTCTTGTTACTCACTGAGGAGCTTATAGATATTCTTCTTTCGAGCCTGCTCCTTGAACTTGAACTCGAGCTGGTTGATCTTGTAGCGGTACTAGAGGAACTCTCGTGGTGAAGAACTAAGGCCTGCAAAATAACGAAAATAGTTAGAGATATCAAAACCAAAATGGAATTCAAGAGGGAGTATTGATGCTTTACCAGGTTCAGCGCCTGCTGCGTCTCATTGAAGAGACCAGACGTGCCCACAATAAGAATAACCTATCTCTTGCGATCAGGGTCCACACTTAGAGAGGGAAATTGATTAACCAGTTTTGGACTCGAACTCGGCTCGCCAACTTCCAAAGGGGTGTCCTTGTTTGGAATCTCTACGTTGCCCAGCCCCAAAAAGTCTTCCAAAGTAGACATGTCTACGCCATCTAATAAGGAGTGTAGAAGATCGTCCACGCCATGAACTCCTTCACTTGACGTTTCCTTTCCTGCTCGGGCCTCCTCAAGAATGGAATTGGTGTATGAAGGCGTCCCAACAATGTCTATTACACTGGTCGCCCCTTTTGGAATGGAAGCAGCTTCTCGGAACGTCTCGGCCCTAGTCTCCATTTTGGCCTCCCGAGTCGAAGGGAGATAGTCCTATTGACTCTCTTTCTCGGCCACCGCCTGCTCTCCGACAGGGGGTCGATCCATGGGTAACAAAGATATCATCTTCTTCGGGCTCATCCCTGAGCTGGTAAAGCAAATTAGAGTCCGGTACCCGAGACCTGCTATTCTTTTTGGGCTTGCAGGACCAAGTGGCCGACCTCCTTTTTACCTTCACCTCGGACCCCTTGGAGCCCAAATACTTTCTTTTACTCTTCTTCTTTTCCTTCGGGATAGCCTGAGCTGTCCCGTAATGGAGGGATCAACGGATGAGGACGTACCCTCACCTCACCTCCTTTCAGCGGCCTAACGTTAGTGGTCTTAGGCAAACCTGCAATGGCAAGAGAGAGGGTCAGCATTATGTATGTTCAGGGCATAATATTAACTATTCTAAGAAGAGCCTTACCATGTGAACGGGCCTCCCATCAGCCCTTCGAAAGCTTGCGCCACAAGTGCTCAAAATACGATATTCGCTTGCAGATGCCTTTGATCCACTCCTTGAGGCGGGGGACCGCATTGGGAACCCGAACAATAGTTGCACGATCACAAATACTGACAGTGAGAAAGGGACCAAAGAAAACTTGACACGTAAGGAAAGAGTACACTTACAAGATGCGTTCCACTTCTCGAGGAATAGCAGAAACTCGAGAGGGATTAAATTTTCAGTCTTCACTCGAACGAAGCGCCCCTTCCAACCTCGGTCTCATTCCTCGTCAATGCTCGAAAAGGTGCTTTGCTTGCCCGGCGAGTGAGTTTGATTAGTCCCTCTCGGAAAACTCAGGGACTATATAGTCGGAGCAGGTAGTTTAGGGTGAACTGAGGAGACTCTGTGTTATTAGTGAAGTAATGGAGGAGGATCACGATCCTCCAAATAGACAGGTGGATTTGCCCAAGACACACCTCGTATCTCTTACAGAAGTCCAAAACAACTGAGTCTACCGGGCCCAGTGTGAAGGGATAAGTGTAAACACTTAAGTACCCTTCCACCTTAGTGGTGATATTGTCCTCAGGCCAGTGGACAACCACGTCCTTACCTCCCCAATTACAGTCCTCTCGGACAATGGGAATGGTATCTTCGATAACAGAGCATATATATCTCGATGCCCCTTCACCTCGGTCTTGTTTGGATGAGTCCTTCTCAGCTTTAAAGTCGTCTAAGATTAAACAACCCTCGGGAATAAAACTTTTCATTGGGGGCTCTAGGTTGCTTCGGCGGCAACAACTTCGGGAGCAACTACCTCGGTAGCAGCCATCTCGAGAACAACCACTTCGGGGACGGCTGCCTCGGTACCTGTGATTGGGTGAGAAGATAAAGAGATAGCCTGCTGAGGAACTGATTTGAAAGTCTTGGCCATTGCATGTCTGGAAAATATGTGAAGATTTTGAAAGAGTTTATGAAGATTTGAAGTTTGAAAGTGAAGATATGAGGTTCTGGGTTGAAAATCAAAGAACATGTATGAAGGTTTGAACATAGGACGAAGATCTAGGTAAAAACTTAAGAACAATTATAAAGATTTGAAGGTTAAAGGTAAAAAGATGAAGATTTGAAAGAGTTGGAAGTTGCTAGGGAGTTCGAAGATTAGAGCTAAGGTCGAAAAGTGAAAACGGTACAAAAGGTCGAAGCTTTTATAGGAAAAAACGTAACCATTACGCGATGTTTCACATTCAGAGGCGACCAGCCGATGGTTTACACGTGTTCGAAGTCATAGCGACACAACTGATGGGACGTTTTGGCTCCTTCATCGTCTCAGTTGTAAGTTATGAAGGAAGGAACCGGGAAACATTTACCCTTTCCCACACGTGGGTTAAACAAAGCAGAGACATGACTGTATGGGATCAGAATGGAAGCAAGGGATTTCTCGTACCAGGGGCCGAACAGAGTGCTTACCACCGGGTCTGGCAAGACAATGCTCCCCGGATCCAGAGCGACCTTGGAAAACACTACGAACGGTTGCAGATGTCTAACAGAAAGCCGTGATATCCGCACTCAACCGGATATCACAGCGTGAATCTCGCATGATGTTGGTAGCATTGACGAGAAAGGAGGATTTTTTAATCTTTTTTAGAACTGTACTAGGGATGAAACTCTCCTACTATATTAAGGGGAAGTTTTTTCACTCAATACACATTGTAACACGCATATCAAAGCAATATAAACTTGTTTCTCTGCTTTCTAGTTATTGAGAATCTCTTATTTTAATCATAGTTCTTCATATACCTTTGTCTTCGAATCGGGNAAGACTTACTACCCCACAACCCTCGACGTGCAGAGGCAATTTAGTAACTAGACCGGGCGTGGGAAAGTAATTTATTGGAGAAATAGTATAGACGCAAATGAACATATGGTCAAGGAATTTTATTGTAATGTGGCC
Organism: Nicotiana attenuata; assembly: GCF_001879085.1. NCBI lineage: Eukaryota > Viridiplantae > Streptophyta > Magnoliopsida > Solanales > Solanaceae > Nicotiana > Nicotiana attenuata. The sequence goes on along the minus strand of NC_032000.1, from coordinate 32,855,106 downwards.
CACATCGTCAAGGGTTCCAAAGTGACCAAGGTTCGAGACAAAAAGTTGTTGTTCGACGGGCAGTCTCTGAATGATTATTTGGGGTTCAATAAAGAGGACGAGACTCTATATCTGGCAAAGTTGGAGATGGGCGAGGGGGTCCGTCCATGCTTAGCTCATTACCTGGCAATCCCAGGTACCGTTCCTGAGTGGTTGACTACGGGGGTAAAAATACTGAGGAGGACCCTAAGCTTTGAGGCTAGGGGTTGGTTGACTTTTGTTTGCAGTCGGTTGGACCCTACTACCCATGACCAGACCACTCCTCTCCTCCGGGCTGTATTGGTTTCTTCCATCATGGCGGGATACCCCATCAATGTGGGGAATGTGATGACCCGCATTATCTCCTTAGTGGGTGCAGAGCACGACCGGAACTACCCTTACCCCAACACCCTCTCTATGTATTTCCAGGACTTGGAGGTGGAAAAGAAGTCCTATGATGTCAAGGCCAAACCAGTAGTTCCATTTTCATAGTATAGTTTGAAGGGGCCAGACAACCCCAAGGACAAAAACTACAAGGCCTCTGCTTCCTCCCCAACTGGTCAGTCTAAAGAGCCAGTTGTGGTAGAGGCCTCCACTGAGCCTGCCTCCACAGTTGCTGACATGCCTCCTGGACCTTCCACTACTGCTAACTTGCCTCCAGGTCCTTCTAGCTCAGCTGGCTCGGAGATTCCATCTTCCCGGGCCCATCCTATCGTTGCCCACCAGCTGAGCCAGACACTTCAGAGCCTGAACAACTGGATGTATATTGCTTCTTCCAAGTTGTCTACCTAGACCTCTACCATTGAGGCTCAGTCGACACCACAGCTAGCACAGGTCCCACAGTCCATTAAGGATGCATTGAAGAAGATTCTAAAAAACCAGGAAAAGATCCTCAGTACCCAGGCTATCTTGGCTAAGGCTGTGGATTCACATGGCAAGGCTCTAAAGGAGCTTGCCAAGGAGCACAAGAAGCTGCGCAAGACACGGGCCTCCAGGGAGTCCGTGAAGGAGTTGAGGGCGGATGTGGATAGACTGAAGGCAGACCAGCTGCCTTTAGACTTATTATTTGAGGACCCAGCTCCAGCAGCAGTTCCAGTAGCAGCCACAGACCCGGAGCAGATACAGAGGCCTCCAAAGAAGAGAAGGAAGATCCCTAGTGCAGATGATGCCATCATCTAGTTGGCGGACCTACCGGAGGCTTCCTCCAGTCAGCCACAGGATGTACCAGTACCAGAGCCAGTACAGGTCCAGGCCCAAGTCCTAGCAGCTGAGCAGCAGGATACCGGGAACCAGTCTGAGGTTCCCGAGCATACCGAGGACCCAGGGACCACTCATGATCCTATGCAGATGGACGAGGCTTAGGGAGTCTTCATATACTTTACTAATACATTTTGGTGCTTATTTTGTTAGTTGGCATTGGGGACAATGCCAGCTTTTATTTGAGGGGGTGCGCCCTTTATTTTTGTTGGATGACTGTATATATGGATCACTTTTATGCTTTCTTGATTTTTCATTTGGTCTGTATATAATCTTATATTTAGTTACTTTTATCATACTTTTTATCTTTCCTTTGGTATGTATATAAAGTTACATCATTGTATATATTCATTCCCCGTTATATATTCACTCCTCTATTATACATATTCATTCTATTTTCTATTTTCGCAAAAAATTCATTTTTAGCTTCTTATATAGGATCGTAGCCTTTGTTTTGTTTTGGACGTTTTAATAAGCCTTTGGTTTTCTTAATGCCACGGTTTTTTCCAAAGGTGGAGTATTGTGTGAACTGGTGGCTCTTCCCAATTATAGATGGCGTGACAACCTTCTTAAGGGTTTGAGTCCATTTTTGTTTTTGTTTTTGGTAGTTTATAGTTAAGGGTACCTCAAGCAAAGCTTCACTTGGGCCTAGCACATTTGCCTTTGATCCCATGGTCAAAGACAAAATGTTGTGTTTAGGATGGTGAAAGTTGTGGCCTTGAGACTCTTGCGTTGGCCGATAATCATCAAGTGGTTTTTCGGGACCATTGTGTGCTCAAATCGTATCTAAGGTCGTTGTGGGCCCCCGACTCTATGTCTTTAGCAATCCTTTAGCTTATGTGGTGAGAAATCGAATTGCGAGTCCTAGTCCTGAGCCATTGGTCTAGAACTTGCCCTGAATGTTTGTTGAGGCGAAAGCTTGAGTGAAATTTGACTTGAGAAGTGATTATAGGCTCTCCTTGATCCAAATGATAGTTGAACAAATTCCATATCCTACCAATGATATGATCCCTAGTTAACCTTTTTGAGCCTTGGACCTTTTTCTTTCAAGAACCATGTTACAAGCCTATACCCGTTCTAGAAGATACCCTCTCTTGGCACCCGATCTTTCCTTGAGCACATGGCAAAAGTATAAGCTTGGGGGGAGAGACAGGATGACAACAAAGTAGCATAAGGCACAAAAATGAAGAAAAGGAAAGGCAATGAAAAAGAAAGAAAAGCAAAGAGACAAAAAGAATGCTCAATGTGAGAAAGAATAAAAAGGGATTCAAGAAAAGTAAAAGAAAGAAAGGTGTGGAAAGTTGAAAAAGGAGAAAAGAATTGAAATGCATAAGAAAGAGTGACAATGAGTCTCTCTAACCCCTTGGAAAGAGGTGAAATGACTCAAAGAGTCAAGTGAATTGTGCCAAATGAATCAAAAGAAGTGCTTAAGGGAAGATGGAACCCACTTAGACCAAAATATTTCCTACCCTGAACCAAAAGCCTTCACAATGACTCCACAAAACCCCTATATCATCTTGAGTTGAATGAAGCTTACATTAGTGGATACTTACATAAGGGGAAAGCATATGGTACCTAGAGCCGGACTTGTGACCTTTTCTTGAGAGAGATGAGTGAATTTCCATTAACCTCGATTTGTGTGTCAATACTCTAAAAAGGTGAGGTTTGCTTAGGGAGAGTTGAGGATGTGTGAGTTTGGGTTCCACAATGACTAAAGTAATTGAGAGAGTTCGTTGATGTGTTGAGTCAACTCTTGATGCTCTTGTGTCACACTTGATCCATGGTTTTTCAAAGGTTAAATGTTGTTAATGATACATTCGTATTGAGGGCAATTATTAGTCCCAATTGATGATTGTTGAAGTTACTTTAGGATAGCTGGAAATTCTTGGATTTTACCTTAAGGGGTGGGTCATATTTTAGTTTGTCTTGTAGGACAAGCAAAAGACTTAAGTTTGGGGTAGGTTGATAACTAGGGAGTTTTGTACGTTTTTATTGCTCCTTCTTGCTTACGCTTTGATTATAAATTCTTACAAAATAAGTCCCAAAGGACTCATAAGTTGTGCTTGATTGCAGGTTTGATCGACAGAGTGACGAAATGTCAAAATTCGGCTCAAAAGAAAGTGAAACCTGCTCAAGTACAAAAGAACAAGGAAAAACTCAGGACAAATAGGCCTAGTGAGGCCGCACTACACTTGTGCGGTCCGGCACTAGGGAGATTCAGAGAAGTGAATTTCAAGGCCATAAATGCCATAGTGCGGCCGCAGTCCATTCTGTGCTGTCCGCACTAGGGAGATTCAGAGAATGACAAATTAAGCTTCAAGGCAGTGCGGCCGCAGTCGATCTTGCGCGGTCCGCACTGAAGCCTCCGCGGCCGCACAACCATTTCATGCGGTCCGCGGAAGAGAAGATCACAGAGTTGTAAAATTGCCAAGGTTCAAGCTGCGCGGTCCGCGGTCATGTTTGTGCGGACCGCATTGGAGACCTCCGCGGCCGTGGTCCATTCTGCGCGGTCCGCGGAGCCTGAGTTCAGAGAGCCAAGACTTCAAGTTCAAGAGCCTAGTGCGGCCGCAGTCCATTTTGTGCGACCCGCACTGACCCCGCAGGGGCATTTTTGTCCAGTTTTTCCAGCTTAGTATAAATAGAACCTTTTTCTATTTTTAGGGTATGAGTTATTTTATTTTAGCAGCTGCGCTCGTGAGAACATCATCTGTAGCCATTTTTGGCATCTTAGCTTAGTTTTAACGATATATTCTTGTATTTTACTTTAGTGTTTAATTAATATGTCTTCTTCTTCATCTATTTCTCTATTTTCTTGTTCAAGCATGAGTAGCTAAACCCATTAGCTGGGGTTGTGGATCAACCCTAGTGTGGGTAATTGATGGGTGTTGTGATTTAAGGTCAGATTGACTATGTGTGTTTGTATTTGGGTCAATTTTATGGTTTAATTTATGAATTGGTGGTTGCAAACACTGGTTTGTGCTAAGTTGACTTGGCTCTTCTTGAGAGAGAGAACCCAAGTCTCCAAAATTGACCCAACAAGGAATTGGGATGGACTCAAGAGAATTGATAGTCCCAATTAAAGGGTTAAATCTCGAGAGAGTAATTACCCGACTTGAACTCTAGTTGTTTGAGCTAATTTGCCTACCCATTTGGTCTCGAGAGAGTCAATTAGGCAAAATCACTCTCTCTACCGAGAGGTGTGAGAGTGGGTAAAATTGTGCAACGGTTATACATATTTCCCCAATCATGTCATTCAAGCCTTAGAAGCAATTACCCGTCAATTAGCCACCTAGGTGAAAGTCACTACCCTAGTGCCCCTTAATCCATTAGATGCAACTCATAGCAATTATCTCTTAGCGTAATCTAGTTTCAATTCTAATTAGTAGTTTTATAATAGTAGTTTATAAAAGAAAACCCAAAAATGTCGGAAGTGACATTTGGAACAATTACACGATTCTAGACTACATAGATACATCAACTCTCTTTCTAGCTCCATGAGGAATTCGATCCCGACCCTCATATCGGGTAAAAGCTATTGCGACCCTCTCTTCCTACTTTGTAGTAGTGTGGAGTTGGCAGCGATCCGATCACGATCCTCCAAATAGACGGGTGGATTTGCCCAAGACACACCTTGTATCTCTTACAGAAGTCCAAAACAACTGAGTCTATCGGGCCCAGTATGAAGGGATAAATGTAAATACTTAAATACCCCTCCACATTAGTGGTGATATCGTCCTCAGGCCAGGGGACAACCACGTCCTTACCTCCCCAATTACAGTCCTCTCGGACAATGGGAATGGTATCTTAGGTGACAAAGCATATATATCTCGATGCCCTTTCACCTCGGTCTTGTTTGGATGAGGCCTTCTCAGCTTTGAAGTCGTCTAAGATTAAACAACCCCCGAGAATAAAACTTTTCATTGGGGGCTCTGGGCCGCTACGGCGGCAGAAACTTCGAGAGCAGCTACCTCGGGAGCAGCCATCTCGAGAACAACCACTTCGGGGATGGTTGTCTCGGTACCTATGACCAGGTGAGAAGATAAAGAGACAGCCTGCTGAGAACCTGATGTGGAAGTCTTCGCCATTGCAAGTCTGGAAAATATGTGAAGATTTGGAAAGAGTTTATGAAGATTTGAAGTTTGAAAGTGAAGATATGAGGTTCTGGTTTGAAAATCAAAGAAAATGTATGAAGGTTTGAATGTAGGACGAAGATCTAAGTAAAAACTTATTAACAATTATAAAGATTTGATGGTTAAAGGTAAAAAGATAAAGATTTGAAAGAGTTGGAAGATGCTAGGGAGTTCGAAGATTAGAGCTAAGGTCAGAAAGTAGAAAAGGTACAAAAGGTCGAAGCTTTTATAGGAGAAAACATAATCATTACGCGATGTTTTACATTCGAAGGCGACCAGCCGATGGTTGACACGTGTTCGAAGTCAGAGCGACGGAACTGATGGGACGTTTCGGCTCCTTCATCGTCTCGGTTGTAAGTTACGAAGGAAGGAACCGGGAAACAATTACCGTTCCCACAGGTGGGTCAAACAAAGCAGAGACATGACTGCATGGGATCAGAATCGAAGCCAAGGATTTCTCGTACTAGGGGCCGAACGGAGTGCTCACCACCGGGTCTGGCAAGACAACGCTCCTCGGACCCAGAGCGAGCTCCTAAACCTCCGAAAACACTATGAACGATTTCACATGACTAACAGAAAGCCGTGATATCCGCACCCAACCGGATATCACGGCGCGAATCTCGCATGACATTGGTAGCATATCGGTAATTGATGAGAAATGAGGAATTTTTTTTACCTTATTTAGAGTTGTACTAGGGATGAAACTCTCCTACTATATAAAGGGGAAGCTTTTTCATTCAATACACATCGTAACACGCATATCAAAGCAATATAAACTTGTTTCTCTGCTTTCTAGTTATTGAGAATCTCTTATTTTAATCATAGTTCTTCATATACATTTGGCTTTGAATCGGGGGCCCGGTTGAGGGTAAAATCACTATTAAGCTAAAATCCGAGCCAGGACTCAACGTCACCACTGGTTTGGTTATTGATTTCATCTTTAATTTGTTTATCTAACATTCTTGATTACTTGTATTGACTCTATCCGCATATCCTTAAAATCGCGTACAAATTTAGTTGTTATCGTTGTAAGGGTAAACACTCTTCTTCCTTTTTTTTTTAATTTATTAAATTCGCTTATTTTTGTCTTAAATGATTAATTTATTATTTAGAAAGTAACTTTTGTTGTTATAGTAAAAATATATTATAAAATAAATTTAAGGGCCTCTCAATATGGTTTCGTCTTAGGCCACGAGATCCATTGAGCCGCCCCTATAGTAAGAACTCCACAAAATTGTTGAATTCATTCTCACCAATATATCCATTGCCATTAGCATCTGTAGCTTTTATGCCACTGCTTCCCTTTAGCCTGCTGAACCAAAAACCGTTGGATCTTATAAACATAAGTCAAATCATTAATGAAATCAAAAAGTGGATCTTATATAAATAAATAAAAATAGTTGATCTCGCCTAGATGATTTCCTAGATTAATATGGGTAACTAAGAAGAAGATTCAGAGACAAGAAGATCAAAAAAGTAAAAAAGAAAAATAGAGTGTCGCGAATTACAATTTGAATTTACAACAACAACAACAACCCAGTATAATCCCACAAGTTGGCTCTGGGGAGGGTAATATGTACGCAGACCTTACCCCTACCCCGAGGGGCAGGGAGTCTGTTTTCAGGAGACCCTCGGCTCAAGAAAGAAACAGGAGATGATATATTAGTACTATCAACAAAATCATACTAAAATAACATAAAATAACATAAAATACATAACATAACATTAAATAACAAAATAACAGCAATACAAGAAATATAGAAAATACGAAAAAGATGGAAGGTATACTAATATCCAACAGATAAAGCCCTGCATCAGTAGCTGATCGGTAGCATCCTAAGACTAACTCCTAACTGGTTAGTCTCACTCTAGTGCGCTGTAGAAATATCTACAACTTCCCCCTAACCTACAACCTTAATGCGTCGACCTCCACAATTCCCTGTTAAGGGCCATGTCCTCAGTAATCCTAAGTCGCGCCATGTCCTGCCTGATCACCTCTCCCCAATACTTCTTAGGTCTCCCTCTACCTCTCCTCGTGCCCACCACAGCCAGTCGCTCACACCTTCTCACCGGTGCATCAGTGCTCCTCCTCTGAATGTGCCCGAACCATCTGAGTCTTGCTTCCCGCATCTTGTCCTCCATGGGGGCCACGCCCACCTTCTCTCGAATATCTCCATTCCTAATCTTATCCATCCTTATATGCCCGCACATCCACCTCTACATCCTCATCTCTGCTACTTTCATCTTCTGGATGTGTGAGTTCTTAACCCGCCAACACTCGGTCCCATACAACATGGCAGGCCTAACCACTGCTCTATAAAACTTACCTTTTAGTAACGGTGGCACTTTCTTGTCACACAGGACTCCCGTCGCTAACCTCCACTTCACCCACCCCACCCCTATACGGTGTGTGACATCCTCGTCGATCTCCCCGATCCCGTGAATAACTGACCCAAGGTACTTGAAACTACCCCTCTTAGGGATGACTTGAGAGTCAAGCCTCACTTCCACTCCCGCTTCCGTCGGCTCGGCCCCAAATTTGCACTCGAGGTATTCCATCTTCGTCTTGCTCAACCTGAAACCTTTAGACTCATGGGCATGTCTCCAAACCTCTAGCCTCTGGTTGACGCCGCATCGTGTAGGACTATGTCATCAGCAAATAGCATGCACCATGGCACCTCCCCTTGAATATGTTGCGTTATGGAATCCATCACCAGGGCAAATAGGAAAGGGCTGAATGCAGACCCTTGGTGCAACCCCGTAACAACCGGAAAATGCTCAGAGTCGCCTCCTACTGTCCTAATCCGAGTCTTAGCTCCATCATACATGTCTTTAATCACCCTAATGTAGGCAACCGGGACCCCTTTAACCTCTAAACAGCTCCATAAGACCTCCCAAGGAACCCTGTCGTACGCTTTATCTAGATCGATAAACACCATGTGGAGATCCTTCTTCTTATCCCTATATTGTTCCACCATCCTCCTAATAAGGTGGATAGCTTCTGTGGTAGATCACCCCGGCATGAACCCGAACTGGTTGTCTGAAATAGACATCGTCCTTCGCACTCTCATCTCTACCACTCTCTCCCAGACTTTCATGGTATGACTCAGTAATTTGATACCCATATAGTTGTTACAGCTCTGGATATCGCCTTTGTCTTATACAACGGAATCATTATACTCCACCTCCACTCTTCAGACATCCTATTAGTCTTGAATATAACATCAAACAACCCAGTAAGCCATTCCAAGCCTGCTCTACTTTGAATTTAAATTTGGGTTTTTCCTTAACAAGAAAAATGGATATCACATCCTCTAACAAAAACGAAATCAGGATATGCTCCGATCTGTACATGATCTAGAAGACCAGCTTCTAGAGAAATGACATTTATTTTATTCTTTCAATTTTGATCGACAGGGGTTTGGTCTACTCCCTTATTGCTCTTTGTATTTTCTTTTTAATAAAATCAGCCACCAGTATTGATGGTCAGTGCCGGATATGCTTTCGCCAAATGGTTCATCTGCACTTAATATTTTTGAGGTGAACTTAAATATATATGAATAAATCCACTAAAAATTAGTCGGAACCCATATATGACTTTAAAGTACAATAAATTCAATACTAAACAGTAAGAAGCTTAATATCGAATCCATCAAATATAATAGTTCCCGGGTGCTCAATGATAACATTAAGTTAAAAATAACGTTGAGTTCCTGATATGGTATAAATATACACAAAATGTAGTTGTTCTTCGTGAGAACATTAAGTTAAAAAATAGTCCAAAATATTCTTTAGGCACTTTAACTATCAAAGGACCATATTACCATTTTAATTTCGTCATTTCAAATAAACCTAATAAAATAATATCAGAGAGGGCTAAAATCACCAGGACTATAGTCTAAATGTACGCACCAAATGTAGTAATTTTCTGCATTATATATATTGTGTCAAAGATAGTTCAAAAGATATATATAGAGGCATTTAAACTGTATATATCAAAGGTGAAAGGACCATGTCAACATTCATACGCTAAAACGTACGTGTACATTACTACAATCATTTCCCATAGATCTAATAAAGCTTAAATATCTGTTTCATAAGTAAATATTGGTCAAAATATGCAGCATCCAATGGATTTGACTTATCAAAAGTAGAAAGTTAGATTAGGAGATGGGAAAAGCGTGTAAACCCATAGGTTCATCCTAAGCATTAATGTGTTTGTGAGATGAATTGAATCAAGTTATCAGCTTTTTCTTTATAAAGAAAATAATAAATATATATCTATATATATATTCTTTCTTTTATAGACCGGTCCGCAGAAAGCACCCACTTAAATATGGAAAGTAGAAAATAGGTGATACCAAATAGGCAGTTGGATTGATGCAACCATATGCAGTTCACAATAACCAAAAAGAGGCAACTGCAGGGAGGGGCGCATGTAATGTTTGAACTGACGGGTTCAATTGATCAATCCATAACTTTTGATGCGGGATAAAAGTTTATATATAAAAATTCATTAAAATTATAAAAATAGTACTTTCTCTAATCCACTTTAATTACTTTTTTGATTGTTTTCACATATATTAAGAAATTCATCTTTCAATATTCATTAATAATAAAATTAATCATATTAATATTAGTTTGTTCATTGAAAATATAATAAATACTTATAGTTTTGTTAATTAATTAGTTGTATCATTGCCAGATTCATAGTTTCTATAGAACATTCTTGTAAAGTAAGTTGATTAGTACATTAATATTAGTACGTACCCTTTAAGCATATCTGTAGAATTCTTTTGCCGATATACCAGCAGTTTTGTAACGGCTGATCGGTCGTTTTGTGTATCTGCGTTTCGTTTTCGCCGTTGATTCTTCGCACATGTATATTTATGGTTTTATGACTTGCGGGGTTGGTTAGTTTCGTTCCGGGAAGGTTTTCAGTTGATTTGGACCCTTTGGTTCTTGGCTTAGAAGACTAAGTTGGAAATGTTGACCAACGTTTGACTTTGTGAAACGACCCCCGGACAGTGTATTGATGGCTCCGATAGATCTTATTATGATTTTGGGCTTGCACGTATGCCGTGAATCGAATTTGGAGGTTCCTAGGTTGATTTGACTCTTGTTTTGCTGAAAGTTGACAATTTGAGGTTTAGAAGATTTTTCATGTTTGACCGTAGGTTGACTTTTTGCTATCGGGTTCCGAATTAGGTTTGGGGACTTGGAATAGGTCCGTTGTGCTGTTTGAAACTTGTCTGCAAAATTTGATGTCAATCGGAATTGGTTTGATAGGATTCAGATGCTTGGTTGCAAATTTAGGGGTACTTGAACTTTTCTTTGAAATTCATGCGTTTTGATGTTCGATTTATAGTTATAGATAAAAAATTTGTGTTTTGGTTACGCGAACGAGTCCGTGTGATGTTTTTAGACTTGTGTACATATTTGGTTTGGAGCCCTGAGAGCTTGGATGACTTTCGGACGTGTTTCGAAATAGTTTTGGACTATTATAGGTTGTTGGTGTGCTGGTGTCTCTGATGTCGCAATTGTGAAAACTAGCCTCGCATTTGTGAAGTGAACACGTGAGGGTCAGGTATCGCAATTGTGCTGCCTCACTCGCAATTGCGAAAATAGGTGAGTCTAGGTAGGATCACATTTGCGATATATTTTGTCTCATTTGCGATGGGGACAAGGTTCCCAATTGCAAATCCATTGTCGCATTTGCGAAGTTCCCCATAGGCTGTCAGTAGCCGCATTTGTGAGATTTTCTTCGCAATTGCGACATCTGCAACTGAACAAAAGGTTGAAAACTCGGGATCACTTTCTCTCAATTAAGAACTCTAGACTCGGTAAAGGCGATTTGGAGAGGGAATTTTTATCTACAATTATTGGGTATGTTATTCTAATCAATTTTCAACTATATTTCATGATTATATACTAAATTTAGCATCAATTTATGAGAATCAAAGAGGATATTTTTGGATTTTCATCTAAGTTTTGAAAAATAAAAATTTGGGTTTTAAGAGTCGATTTGGATCTTATTTGAAAACAAAACACAATATGGACTAATGGGGTTATGGGTCATGGAAATCTAACCTTGGACCCAAGTTTCGATCGGGCGGCCCCAAGGTTGGTTTTTGTTGACTTTAGGAAATTGTGTAAAGATCATATCTTTGTCTATTGTAATTATTTTCCCTTGCATTATTTGATGATGTTGAATCTTTTTTCTTATAGATTTGAGGCGTATAGAGGCGGATTTTAGGGGAAAAATTATTTTCGAGGGTTGATATGGCCTAGTTGAGGTAAGTATCTTGCCTAACGTTGTGTTGGCGAACTACCATTAGGATTTGGGTTGTTGTGTGTTAATTGTACTATGTGGAAGATGTGTACACAAGGTGACAAGTGTGTATACGAGCTATATGTGATTTTTGGACCGGTTTAGACTTTTAGACTTCTTCCATGTATTTAGTTGAATTTGTTATAATATGTTACATCTTGCATTGTTAAATGTACTCTCAAGTGCTCTAATTGACGTTGCTAGCATTTGTTCCATTCTTTATTGTTGTAATTGCTCTCATATGCTTTAGTTGAAGTTGTTACCTCCCATATTGTCTTGTTACCCCTTTTTATTGTTGAATTACTCTTACTTGAAGTTTTTGATTCATGAAATATCTTCTTATTGGGTTATTGATGTTGAAGTTGTGAAAGTCAATATCACATTGAGGTTGAAGTTGTTAATTTTTTAGATATCTTTCCTTGTTGAGTATTCCTCATTCACTTTTGTTGTTATTGAGATTCTTGTATACACTGTGATTGAGCCATGAGCTATATGTTGTGATAACATTAGTATTATTGATTTCGGCAAGTGTTGTGGCATGTGGGCATATGTGCTGTGCGTTGACTATTATGTTGTGGTATTGATACGCATGTGGTGGTATAAGGATAGGGGTTGATACATATGCGGTAAGATAAGGTGGGATTTATATGTGTTTTGCTAGTAAGAGAATTGAAGTCCGTATTTTACTTGTTGTTTCATCATGTGTTCAGGTTGCCTTTACCGCATAAATTTTTGTTGTTAGCTAACATTATTGAAGTGCTTATTTGTCATTTACTTCCTCGCTTTCAATATTTATACTATGCCATACTATGTTCAGTTTTCTTATCCTAGTAGGTGACTTCACATGACCTCATCACTACTCTACCGAGGTTATGCTTGATATTTACTGGGTACCATTATGGTGTACTCATACTATGCTTCTTCACATTTTTGTGCAGATCCAGGTACATCTGCTCGTGCCGGACGCTAGTGATCATTCAGCAATTTCCGGAGATATCAAGATATACCTATCTGTCACTCGCTGACCTTAGAGTCACCTCCTGCTATTCTAGTATTAGTTTTATCCTCTATTCAAAAAGTGTTGTATTTGAGATTAGTACATTTTTGTAGAGCTTATGACTCAGTCTCACCAAGTTTTGAGAACATTATTTTGTGGTTCTGTATTAAAGTTAATATGAGACTTTGCAACTTTATTTTATATTTTTAATCGTTATTTCTATCATATCCTCGTGTATGATAGGCTTACCTAGTCTTTAAGACTAGGTGTCATCACGACATCCTAAGATGGGAATTTAGGGTCACGACAAGTTGGTATCAGAGCTCTAGGTTCATTGGTGTCACCAGTCATGAGCAAGTTTAGTAGATTCTTGCCGATCGATACGGAGCCATCTGTACTTATCTTCGAGAGGCTACGAAACTGTTAGGATATTCCACTTCTTTCATTCCTTATTGAGACAAGAGGGGTTGCTCTGATGGTAAGCAACCTCCACTTCCAACCAAGAGGTTGTGAGTTCGAGTCTCCCCAAGAGCAAGGTGGGAAGTTCTTGGAGGGAAGGATGCCGAGGGTCTATTTGGAAACAGTCTCTCTACCCCAGGGTAGGGGTAAGGTCTGCTTACACACTATCCTCCCCAGACCCCACTAAGTGGGATTATACTGGGTTGTTGTTGTTGATGTTTAATTCTTTATCGTGCGAATTTGTGTGTACAAAATCCGAGTCTTTGTTTTTTTATTCTCTCATAGATGGTGAGGACATGCACTACTGGATCCGATAATCAAACACCCGTGCCCCCTGCTAGAGCTACGCAAGGTCAGGGCCAAGGCAGAGGCCGAAGAGGAGAAGGTGTTGTAGCTAGAGCACTTTCCTAAGCAGTGACTGAGGAGCCACGGTTGGAGGAAAGGCACCCCAGGCACCTGTTACTGCCCTTGGACTTCAGCAGACCCTAGCACAGTTTTGAGCTTGTTCAGTGCTCTAGCTCAGGCAGGATTGATTCCCCTTGCACCAGCTATATATCAGACTGGGGGGAGGCGCTCAGACTTCCGCGACGCGTACCCCATAGCAGCGGGTTTATATTGATTAGGTCCCGGGTGACATGCCAGCACAACCCGTTATGCTGGTCTTGCCTGAGGTCAGGCAAGAGGCATCTGAGGAGGAGTAGAGGAGACTTGAAAGGTTCAAAAAGTATGATCCTCCTACTTTCAGAGGCACATTTACCAAGGATGCACAGGGTTTTGTAGAGAAGTGCCACCTTATTCTCTACACCATGGGTACTGTGGAGGCGAGCAGAGTTTCTTTTACTATATTTTAGCTGTCAGGAGAAACGTATCGGTGGTGGCAGGCTTACGAGGAGGGTAGGCCAGCTGATGCAGCTTCACTCATGTTGACTCAGTTTTCAAAGATGTTCTTTAGAGAGTTTGTTCCCAAGACCCTTCGTGATGCATGGCGCATATAGTTTGAGCAACTACGTCAGGGACTATGTCAGTGTCAAAGTATGCTATCAGGTTCAGTGAGTTGTTTCGACATGCACCTGACTTAGTTTCCACGGTCAGAGTCTGAGTCTGCAGATTCATCGAGGGCCTCAGTTATGGCCTTAGAATCAGCATGGCTAAGAAGTTAGAGACGGATACTTCATTTTAGTAGGTGGTAGAGATCGCGTGAAGCCTGGAGGGTATGCGGGGATGAGATGGAAAGGACAGGAGGTCAAGAGGCCTCAATATTTGAGAGGATATAGTGGTGCCCGCGCTCTAGTTACACCCTATCATGGAAGAGGCTATGTGAGCCACCCAGTTCATTCGACACTTTCAGCCACTAGTGGTGCTCCGGCTATTCTGAGATCTCAGGTTACCTATTTTTCTCAGCCACTATCGAGTGTACCTCATATGCTGGGTGCCTTTAGTGGTCAGTCTAGACGACTAGGCCAGGGTCAGTTTCCGCAGCCACGCTAACCAAAAGCTTGTTTCGAGTGTGGTGATACAAGACATATGGTGAAGGACTGTCCCAGAATTATGAGGGGTGCACATTCACATACTACACTGGCTCCACGAATTCCACAAGGTTCGCAGGCCATGGTTACTGCTCTAGTTGCCTCTCCACTTGCCCCACCAGCTAGGGCTGGAGGTCAGACGGGTAGAGGTATCCCTGGAGAGGGAGGCTATACTCGTTTCTATGCTTTTCCTGGTAGGACGGAGGCAATCGTATCGGATGTTGTCATCACATGTGTGGTTGCGGTTTGTCATAGAGATGTATCATTTTTATTTGATTTGGGATCCATTTATTCATATGTATCATCTTACTTTACTCTGTATTTGGATATATCCCGTGTTTCTTTGGGTGCTTCTGTGTTTGTGTCCACACTTGTACAAGATTATATCAATGTGGACTGTATTTATGTGTCGTGTTTGGTTGCTGTTGGTGGTTATGAGACCGTAGTTGATCTATTGTAGCTTAGTATAGTAGACTTTAACGTGATTTTGGGCATGGATTGGTTCTCGCCCTATCACGCATTCTGGAAATTCTCAAAGTGTGAGTTCTAGCTTGATTCAGTGGCGTTTTTGAGTCATGTGGTGTCTAGTGAGGGGATCAGGGTAGATCTAAAAAAGATTAAGGCAGTTCAGAGTTGTCCCAAACCGTTTTTAGCTACTAAGATCCGGAGTCTTTTTCAGTTGGCCGGATATTATCATTGTTCCATAGAGCTTTTCTTATCCATCATTGTACCTTTGACTAGTTGACCTAGAAAGGTGCTCCTTTCAGATGGTCTGAGGAGTGTGAGGAGAGATTTCAAAGCTCAAGACTTCTTTGACTACAACCAAGTGTTGGTGTTGCCTACGGGCTCAGGATCTTAAATTGTGTATTGTGATATGTCACATGTTGGACTTTGCGCGGTGTCTATATGTGATGATAAGGTAATTGCCTACGTTTCTCGACAATTGAAGGTTCATGAGAAGAATTACCAAAATCATGACTTGAAGTTGGAAGCTACTGTACATGCATTGAAGATTTGGAGGTATTACTTGTACAATGTCTCATGTGAGGTCTATGCCGATCACCAGAGTCTCCAGCATCTGTTCAATAAGAAGGATCTTGCAGCAGCGAGATGGTTATAGTTACCGAAGTACTATGATATAACTATTTTGTATCATCTCAGAAAGGCTAGTGTGGTGGTCGATGCCTTTAGTAGAAAAGCGGAGAGTATGGATAGTTTGGAATACTTACCGGCGGTATAGAGGTCACTAGCCATGGAACTTTAGGCTTTGGCCAATCAGTTTGTGAGACTACATATTTTGGAGCCTAGCTGAGTTCTTGCTTGCGTGGTTTCTCAGTGTTCTTTATATGAGCGCATCAGAGAGCGTCAGTACGATGACCCCCATTTGCTTGTACTTGAGGACACAGTGCAGCACGGCGATGCCAATGATGTTTCTATTAGAGATGATGGGGTATTGCAGATGCAAAGGCGGATATGTGTGCCTAATATGCGGTATTCCATTCGTCCTGGTGCCGTTAAGATATATCAGGATTTGAGGCAGCATTATTGGTGGAGGAGAATGAAGAAAGATATAGTAGTGTATGTGGCCTGGTGCTTGAATTGTCAGCAGGTGAAGTACGAGAATTAAAGGCCGGGTAGTCTGCTTTCAAGACTTGAGATTCCCGAGTGGAACTGGGAGTGTATTACCATGAATCTCGTTGCTGGGATCCTACAAAATTTGAAGAAATCTGATGCAGTATGGGTTATTGTGTATAGGCTGACCAAGTCGGTTAATTTCATTCCAGTGAGGTTGTTTGTCTCCATAGTGTGCCGATGTCCATTATATCTGATCGAGGAACTCACATCCCATTTCTTGAGAGCCATACAACGCGAGTTAGGAACACGAGTTGAGTTAAGTATAACATTTCACCCATAGAAAGACTGACAGTTCGAGCGCACCATTAAGATATTGGAGGACATGCTACGCGCCTGTGTTATGGGAGCAATTCCAACCGCTTGCAGAGTTTGCCTATACTAACAGTTACCAATCGAGTATTCAGATTGCTCCTTATGAGGCCCTATATAGGAGATAGTGTCATTCTTCAGTTGGTTGGTTTGAGCTGGGTGAGGCTAGGTTGTGGTGCACCAATTTGGTTTGGAATGCCTTGGAGAAAGTCAAGGTGATTCAAGATCGGCATCGTACAATACAGTCTAGACAGAAGAGTTATATTGCTCAAAGGACTCGTAATGTAGCATTTACGGTGGGAGAGAAGGTGTTTCTTCGGGTGTCATTATGAAGTGTGTGATGATGTTCGGGAAGAACGACAAGTTGAGCCCTAGGTATATCGGTCCTTTTGAGATCCTTGATAGAGTTGGTGAGGTAGCCTACAAGCTTGCATTTCCACCCTACCTATCAGCATTCCACCAGAAGTTCCATGCTTTCATGCTCCGTAAGCATTATGGTGATTCTTCCCATGTATTAGATTTCATATCAGTCTAATTGGACAAGGATTTGACTTATGTTGAAGAGTCGGTGGCCATCTTGGACATGCAGGTGCAAAAGTTGAGGTCAAGGAACATTGCTTCAGTGAAGGATCAATGGAGGGGTCATCCGATCGAGGAGGTGCCTGGGAGACCGAACACGACATGCGGAGCCGTTATCCTCACCTTTTCATCACTTCATTTATATCTCTATGCATGTTCGAGGACGAACGTTTATTTTAAAAGGGAGAGAATATAAAGACTCGACCAATCATTTTATGTATTTTCACCTCGTTGGATGCTCCACACATGTGTATTTATAGTTTTATGACTTACGAGGTTGGTTAGTATTGATTCAGAAAGGTTTTGGGGTGATTTGGACTCTTTGGTTCTTACCTTAGAAGCCTAAGTTAGAAAAGTTTATCAAAGTTTGACTTTTGTGAAAACAACCCCGAAACAGTGCTTTGATGGATCCGACAGGTTCGTATCGTGATTTTAGGCTTGGGCATATGCCTGAAATCAAATTCGTAGGTTCCTAGCTTGATTTGACTAGTTTCACTAAAAAACGGTAAATTTGAGGTTTAGAAGATTTTCCAAATTCAACTGTAGGTTAACTTTGGCTATTGGGTTCGGAATTTGGAATAAGTCTATTGTACTATTTTGGAATTTTTCTGCAAAATTTGATGTCAACCGGAGTTGGTTTGATAAGATTCAGATGCTTGGTTGCAATTCTAGAGGTTCTCGAACTTTTCTTTGAAATTCATGCGTTTTGATATCTGATCCGTAGTTCTAAATGTTATTTTTATTTTTTGATAACATGACGAGTTCGTATGATATTTCTAGACTTGAGTGGATATTTGTCTTGGATCCCCGGGGCTCAGATGAGTTTCAGACGTGTTTCAGAATAGTTTTGAACTTTACAGGTTGCTAGTGTCCTGTTGTCTTTGATGTCACAATTGCGAACACCAGCCTCACATTTGCAAAGTAAACATGTGAGGGTCACATATCGCAATTGCGAAGATAGGCTATTTTGGTAGGATCGCATTTGCGTTGTATTTTCATATTTGCGATGGGGACATGGGCTATTTTGGTAGGATCGCATTTGCGTTGTATTGTCATATTTGCGATGGGGACATGGTTCGCAATTGCGAATCTAATGTCGCATTTGCAAAGTTCCCTTTAGGTTACCCGTAGTCGCATTTAGAATTTTTTGTCAAAGTTTTAAAAAATGAAAATTTGGATTTTTAGAATTGATATGGAATCTTATTTAAAAATAAAATACATATATGAACTCGTGGGGATATGGGTACGGAAAAACTACCCTTGGACCTGGGTTTCCAACAGGCATGCCCAAGGTTTACTTTTGTTGACTTTTGGAGAATTGTGTAAAGATCATAGCTTTGCCTATTGTAATTGTTTTTCCTAGCATTATTTGATGACATTGAGTCATTTTTGGTTAAATTTGAGCTGTGTGGAGGCGAAATTTAGGGAAAAAACTACTCAATGGTTGATTTGGCCTAGTTGAAGTAAGTATCTTGTCAAACTTTGTGTGGAAGAACTACCCCTTAGGATTAGGGTTGTTGTGTGTTAACTATACAATGTTGAAGACGTGTACACAAGGTGACGAGTGTGTACACGGGCTATATGTGTTATTTTAACCTATTTAGACTTATTTCATGTATTTAATTGAAATTTTTATAATATGTTACATCTTCAATTGTTAAATTTAATATTCACATTCTCTAGTTGACGTTGTTAGCATTTGTTCAATCCTTTATTGTTTTACCTGCTCTCATATGCTTTAGTTGAAGTTGCTACCTCCCTTACTGTCATGTTACCCCTTTTATTTGAATTACTCTTACTTGAAGTTGTTATTTTGTGGAATATCTTCTTGTTGAGTTATTGATTGTGAAGTTGTGAAAACCATTATCACATTGAAGTTGAAGCTGTTAATTGTTGAGATATATTTCCTTTTTGAGTATTCTTCATTCACTTTTGTTGTTATTGAGATTCTTGTACGCATTATGATTGAGCCATGAACTATATGTTTTTGTAACATTGCTATTGTTGATTTTTGCAAGTGTTGTGACATGTGGGCACATGTGGTGCGAGTTGACAATTGTCTTGTGATATTGATACGCATGTGGTGGTATAAGGATATGGGCTGATGCACATGCAGTGAGATAAGGTGGGAGTTATACACGTGTTGCCAATAAGCGAATTACTTGAAGTCAACCGGTGAGATAAGGAGGCTAAAATGCGTGTAGCTATTTTAGAAAAATACTTTAAAAATAAATGCGAGGCTCATGCGGTGATATAAGGAAAGATTGAGATTGTGATTGTGATATGAGGTGTGGTACCTCGGTTGTAATTCTTGTTGTACATCCTATGTTAAAAAGGCTTGTTGGTTGTGTAGTTCTTGTTGTTTTCCCCATTGTCTTACTTGTAATTTTCCGTATTTGACTACTTGTTGTTTCATCATGTGTTGACTACTTTTTGCCTTTAGCGCTTAAATTTTCGTCGTTAGCTTATATTATTGAACTACTTATCTGTCATTTACTTCATCACTTTCAATATTTATACTATGCTATACTCTAGTTGTTCAGTTTTCTTATCCTTGTAGGCGTCTTGACCTGGCATCGTCACTATTCTACCGAGGTTAGGCTTGGTACTTATTAGGTATCGTTGTGGTGTACTTATACTAGGCTTCTGCATATTTTTGTACAGATCCAGGTGCAAGTCGTGCCGGACGCTAGCGATCATTCATCTATTTTCGGAGACTTCAAAGTATACCTACCCAACGCTCGCAGGCCTCGGAGTCATCTCCCGCTAGTCTATTATTACTGTTTATCCTCTATTCAGACAGTGTTGTATTAGAGATTAGTACATTTCAGTAGAGCTTATGACTTACTCTCACCGGATTTTGGGAATATTGTTTTGTGGTTCTGTATTGAAGTTATTATGTGACTTATCAGCTTTATTTCATGTTTTTAGTCGTTATTTCTTTCATATCCTTATATATATTAGGCTTACCTAGTCTTATAGGCTATGTGTCATCACGAGATCCTAAGTTGAAAATTTGGGTTCGTGACAAATTTCTACTTAGATCAATTCTGACGGCTTTCAATCTTTTCGTCATGCACGTTTGGGGGAGCACCACAAGTGCTGATATTCTTATTCCAATCACATAGCATACAACTTTATATTAGCGAATGTTACTAGAAAACTTTCAAAGAAAACTAATTAAAACATGAGGATAAGCTATCATACTACTACTATAAATTAGAGTACCACATGAAGATGTTTCTACCAAAGCAAATATTCAAATAGGGACAAGCCAACACCCAACAACTTGTCTCGTAATCAGAAATGGCATTGAAGAGTACTTACAAAAAAAAAATTTCAAGTGATGGAAAACTTGAAATGAGTTTGCAGGAGTTCAAGAAATGGCTAAAGAGATTTGACACAAATAATGATGGAAAAATAAGCAAAGAAGAACTCCGAGACGCCGTCCGATCCAACGGAGGTAGGTTCAGCAGGCTAAAGGGAAGCTTTGGCATAAGAACTGCAGATGTTAACGGCAATGGATATATTGATGAGAATGAATTCAAATACCTTACTGAATTTGCACAGAGGAATTTAGGTGTTAGAATTATCTAAGAATAATATATGGACTTCCAGTTCTAATATGGAAATACAATACTAATGTTGTATGTGGTTACACAAATACTTAGATATACTAAATCACTTTTTTTGTATGTTACTTTTTCCGTCCTATATACCGTAGTTATGCATTCCTTCTCATGTGCTATATGTATGCAAATTATGTTGGGTTTTAATGTATTTAATTAATATATTAAATACTTAAAAGAGGGTGAATGGAAAATGGAGGGAAATGAAATTTTTGAGTGAAATTTTAAGTTCTCCCTTGGTAAATGAACATTGTCCCATATTGGAAGAGGAAGAGGTTTTTTATGGGTATATAAGCAATTGCTCTTCTTCTAGCTCTTAAAGAGTTGAGAAGAAAGCAAGCCTCGCGTCGTCGTCGCTCGCTCGGCTTCGGCTTCGGCTTCAATCAAATGATTGATTGATCAATTTTTTGGACCAAATTTATTTGTTAATAGTAAAATATTAACAGAAATGTTATTAAATATTTATTTTAATAACAGAATATTAATATTAAATAAATATTAATATTAAATCCATTTCAGTTATTCAAATTTCAGTTTTCTATTTTTGTAACAGAAAGTTAACTACCCATCAATTTTCCCTCTTTATTTTTCCTCTTTATTGTACAGTAAATAGCCATTTATGCTGTGGCAGTTTTGCAGAAACAACCATTCTGAAGAGTTGTACCTCTTCAGATTTCAGCCCAACTTTTGGCTATAAATACAACACTATTCTGCTCAGAATTTCACTGCGAATTTTCTGAGTTTTCTCCTCCTTTCTTCTGCATATTTTAACTACAAAGAAAGCAACAGTAAGTGTGATTTGCTACTGAACTTTGTGTTTGCTGAAACACTGGGGTTTGAAGTACCACTACGCCAGTGTGTAATTCGTTCTATCCTCGGGGTAAATAATCCAGAACCTTGGGTACTAGGAGGGGATTAAATTCCTTACGGAAACACTGTGAATTCAGTGGGCTCGAATTGGTTTTCTGTCATTTCTGTTTATGTTCATTTCTATTTATATTTATTTATCTTTCCATAATTATTTTTCTGGAAGAGTAAAACCTTTGTGGTTTTGTACTCTATTAAAATCTACATGATTTTAACATTTGTGTCATTCTTTTACAGAAATGACTAATGAGAATGAGAACCAAGCTGTTCTAATGGTGACTGCCAATGCTTCAACAAGCCGAACGACACCGGCAGCATTGGCACCGGCGGAGAAACCCGAAAAATTTTCCGGGGTTGATTTCAAGTGCTGGCAGCAAAAGATGTTCTTCTATTTGACTACTCTAAGTCTCCAGAAGTTTATCAAGGAAGATGTTCCTGTATTGTCCGATGAAACTCCAGAAACTGAACGCTTTCTCGTGATTGAGGCGTGGAAGCATTCAGATTTTTTGTGCAAGAATTATATTCTAAGCGGGCTGGAAGATGCTTTGTATAACGTCTATAGTGGCGTGGAAACGTCAAAGGAACTGTGGACTGCGCTTGAAAAGAAATACAAAACTGAAGATGCCGGGTTGAAAAAGTTTGTTGCTGCAAAGTTTTTGGACTACAAAATGGTAGATAGCAAGTCTGTTATTACCCAAGTCCAGGAATTGCAAGTGATTATTCACGATCTCCTTGCTGAAGGTATAAATCAAATTAATATTGATGTTGAAAGTAGTAATCTTAGTATTTTTACTAACAGAAATTTCATTGAAGGTCTTGTTATCAATGAAGCATTCCAAGTAGCAGCAATGATTGAGAAGTTGTCTCCTTTGTGGAAGGACTTCAAAAACTACTTGAAACACAAACACAAGGAGATGTCCCTTGAAGATCTCATTGTTCGGTTGAGAATCGAAGAGGACAATAAAGCTGCTGAAAAGAGAGGCCGTGGAAACTCAACAATAATGGGAGCAAATATTGTTGAAGAGAACAAAAAGAGGAAGAAGGCTTCTGGACCGAAATACAACCCTAGCAAGAAGCGGTTCAGTGGAAACTGCTACAACTGTGGAAAAACCGGACACAAATCTACGGAGTGTCGTGCTCCGAAGAAAGACAAGAAGAAGGGTCAAGTGAACAAAGTTGAAAAGCATGATGATGTTGATGACTTATGTGCCATGCTTTCTGAATGCAAGTTGGTGGGTAATCCTAATGTCACGACCCAAACCCGCACTAGTCGTGATGGCGCCTCTCGTGAAGACAAGGCCAGCCAACTAACCCCAATTCGACTCTTTCAAAATAATTAAACATAAATGAATAGCAAAAATACGACTTAATGACATTAATTAACGATATTTACAACCCAACACAGCCCGACCGGGGTGTCACAACTCACGAGCATCTAGAAGGATTTTTGATACAACTACAAAGCATGTAATATATAGAATAAAATCTGGAATCAAAAGGAAGAAATCCGGTGCCGCGAACGCTGGCGGTCACCTGGCTCAGCTACGATAGCAAAATCCTCAACCAGCTCAAACCCGCTACCGGGTAAACCAATACCTGCATCTGCACGCGAGGTGCAGGGAGTAAAGTGAGTACTCCAACTCAGTGAGTAATAAAGGTAAATAATAACTGAGCAGCAAGAAATCACGTAAAGCAAGTCATCATGCTATATAAAACAGTGTAACCCTTTGAGAAAACAGTGAAACCGTGAAATCTTTAGAAATATCTGGGATCAGTTTAAAACCTCTTTTGAAAATATCTCTCTCCAATAGTTAAGCAAATGAATGCGAAATAGATAGTGGAAGTCAGCACAAATGTCAGCCCCTCGGGCACAGCACTCCATTAACAAATAACACCAGGGTATCAGGTAAGTAGTGCAGAAATAGCATGGAAGCCAATGAAATGAGAGTGCTGAAATGTCATGACAGATAATACAAATAGGAACAAATGCATGAGTGCAATGCAATGCATATGACGGTACACTCCGGTACCCACTGCGGCGTGCAGCCCGAGCCTTCCATATATTTAACGTCGACGACGCTCACTGGGGGTGTGTACAGACTCCGGAGGGGCTCCTACAGCCCAAGCGCAATATCAAGCCATCTCGTGGCATCAACCAGGCCCTCGGCCTCCATATCAATATAATCATCCAGGCCCTCGGCCTCAAGATCATTGTAATCAACCAGGCCCTCGGCCTCAATATCAATATAACACTGTTGCGGCGTCCAGCCCGATCCATGCTCAGTCCAAAAATGCACATAAGCCACTTGGGCAATATAAAAATGATAGTTCTCAGATCAAAACGTCAATAAAATATAGTTTAAGTTATCAAATCTAAGAAAGATGGCTGAGTTTGCGAAACAGTATTTAAAACCTTGGACCAAGATCAAATAATATGCAAAAGTGATGCAAAGACGGTGATATCAATCCCTGAAGGATTCAAATAATTGGCACGAAGCCCAAATACGACAATCAGCCCAAATCATGAAAATATCAATAAGTTTCAGTAAATTACGCGGTAAAACCAACAACCGGGACGGACCAAGTCACAATCCCCAACGGTGCTCTACCCCACGCTCATTATCCGGCGTGCAAGTCACCTCAATACAGCACCATGATATGCAAATTCGGGGTTTCAAACCCTCAGACTATCATTTACAATCATTACTCACATCGAACCGGTGAAATCTCTAGCTCACGACGCCCTTGACCCTCAAATCGGCCTCTACGTGCGTCGAATCTATCCAAAACCAGAACGAATACATCACAATATGCCAATGGAACAATACCCAATCGAAAACAATAGAAAAATACTAAAAATCTCGAAATTGGCAAAACCCGAGCCCCGGGCCCACTTCTCGAAACTCAGAAATTTATACATCTACGGATTCCTTATCTCGCCGCGAGTCTATACATATCAAGAACTCCCAAATTCGAGTTCAAATGACCCATCAAATCCCCAAATCAAATTTCAAAATCTCAAGCCCTAGTTCTTCAATTTTTGGCTTAGTTTTCCTGAATTTCTAGATGGATTTCATAATATAATCGAGTTTTAAGACCAAAATTCTTACCTCAAGTCGCTTCCCCTCGAACGCCTCTTCAATCTCCACCAAGAAGCTCTCAAAATGGTCAACCATGGAGGGGAAATGACCCAAAATCGTGGATGAAATGAAATTATAACATTCTGCCCAGCACTGTAAATCCTCTTTCGCATTCGCATTCCAGGGCTCGCGTTCGCGAAGGCCAATTTCCAGGCCCTTCGCGTTCGCGTAGCATGCCTCGCGTTCGCGTAGGAAAAATGCCCCCAAGCCCAATTTTCCTTCTACGCGTTCGCGTAGCACCTTGACCCACTCCTTCGCGTTCGCGTCTCCCCCTTCGCGTTCGCGAAGGCCAAATCACAGCCTCCCATTTTTCCTCTTCGCGTTCGCGAGACACCCCTCGCGTTCGTGAAGAAGGAAACCAGATACCAGCAACCAGCAGTTCAACATTTTCCAAAAATGACCCGTTGGGCATCCGAAATACACCCGAGGCCCCCGGGACCTCAACCAAAAATACCAACATCTACTAAAACATCATACAAACTTGATCCAATCATCAAAACACATCAAACAACACCGAAACCATCAAATTACATCGGATTCAAGCCTAAGTTCTTCTAAAACTTCCGAAACACGCATTCGATTAAAAACCCAACCAAACGACGTCCGAATGACCTGAAATTTTTCACACATATCCAAAATCACCTAACGAAGCTACAGCAACTCTCGGAATCCCATTTCGACCCTCGGATCAAAATCTCACCTATCAACCGGAATTCGCCAAAATACTAACTTTGCCAATTCAAGCCTAATTCTACACCGGACCTCCAAAAATCAATTCCGATCACACTCCTAAGTCACAAATCACTTCCCGAAGCTAACCGAATCACCGGAAATCACATCCGAGCCTTCTAACTCATAAGTCAACATCCGGTTGACTTTTCCAAACCAACCCTTCCTTAGAGAGACTAAGTGTCTCATTTCCTACCAAAACCAATCCAATTTCACTCTAACATACCAAATGCCGATAATGAAACATGAAGAAGAATATAATGGGGAAAATGGGGGCGGTAACTCCTGAGACGACGGGTCGGGTCGTCACACCTAAATAGTGGTGGATTGATTCTGGAGCCACTCGCCATGTTTGTGCTGTTAGAGAAGCGTTTGCTACTTATGCTCCTGTTGGACCCGATGAGACGATTTCTATGGGAAATGCTTCAAAGGCCAAGATTAAAGGATGTGGGAAGATATTTCTCAAAATGACTTCCGGCAAAGTGGTGACTTTGAACAACGTCCTTCATGTTCCCGAGATTAGGAAGAATTTAGTCTCTATTGGACTTCTTGTTAAGAATGGTTTTAAATGTGTTTTTGTTTCCGATAAGGTTGTAATAAGTAAGAATGAAATGTTTGTAGGAAAAGGTTACCTCACTGGGGGCCTTTTCAAGCTGAATGTAATGGTTGTTGAAAATAATAATAAAATTTCAGCTTCGTCTTACTTACTTGAGTCAAATGAATTATGGCATATACGTTTGGGTCATGTCAATTATAAAACCTTACGGAAAATGATTAATTTGGAAGTATTGCCCAAGTTTGAATGTGACAAATCAAAATGTCAAGTATGTGTGGAATCTAAGTATGTTAAACATCCTTATAAGTCGGTTGAAAGGAATTCAA
The DNA here is from genome assembly GCF_001879085.1 of Nicotiana attenuata. Lineage (NCBI taxonomy): Eukaryota > Viridiplantae > Streptophyta > Magnoliopsida > Solanales > Solanaceae > Nicotiana > Nicotiana attenuata. Next base: position 32,828,618 of record NC_032000.1, on the reverse strand, counting down.
ATCCTTTAGACTTAATTCACACAGATATTTGTGACATGAAGTCAATACCATCTCGCGGTGGAAAAAAGTATTTCATAACTTTTATTGACGATAGTACTCGATATTGCTATGTTTACTTACTTAATAGTAAAGATGAAGCAATAGACGCATTCAAGCAATACAAAAATGAAGTTGAAACGCAACTTAATAAGAAAATCAAAATGATAAGAAGTGATAGGGGTGGTGAATATGAATCTCCTTTTGAACAAATATGTTTAGAATATGGAATTATTCATCAAACAACGGCCCCTTACACGCCCCAATCCAATGGGATTGCAGAAAGAAAGAATCGTTCATTAAAGGAGATGATGAACGCATTATTGATAAGTTCTGGTTTGCCACAGAACTTGTGGGGGGAAGCCGTTCTTACGGCTAGCCGAATACTAAATCGAGTACCCCATAGCAAAACACAATCCATTCCATATGAAAAATGGAAAGGAAGGAAGCTCAACTTGAATTATTTTAAAGTGTGGGGGTGTTTGGCAAAAGTGCAAGTTCCTAAACCCAAAAGGGTAAAAATAAGACCAAAAACCATTGATTGTGTTTTCATAGGATATGCGACTAATAGTAAAGCATATCGATTTCTGGTTCATAAATCAGAAAATCCTGACATTCACAATAATACGGTTATAGAATCAGATAATGCTGAGTTCTTTGAAAATATATATCCGTATAAAAAGGAATGTGAGTCGATTGGTGAAGGATCTAAATGACCTCGGAAAGAAACAAAAGAAAGTACACTTAACCAGGAGGATCCAAGACGTAGTAAACGTTAAAGAACGTCTACTTCATTTGGACCCGATTTTGTGACTTTCTAATTGGAAAATGAGCCTCAAACATTTAAAGAAGCTATGTCTTCTTCGGAATCATTGTTATAGAAAGAGGCAGTCAATAGTGAAATAGAATCCATATTGAACAACCATACATGGGAATTGGTTGATCTTCCTCCTGGAAATAAACCGTTGGGTTCTAAATGGATATTTAAGAGGAAAATGAAAGATGATGGCACTATTGACAAATATAAGGCAAGACTTGTGGTCAAAGGGTATAGACAACAAGAAGGTCTTGATTATTTTGATACATACTCTCCAGTTACAAGAATTACGTCCATACGAACGTTAGTAGCGTTAGCTGCAGTTTATGGTCTTGAAATTCATCAAATGGATGTTAAGACAGTCTTCTTAAATGAAGAGTTGGAGGAAGAAATCTACATGGAACAACCAGAAGGGTTTGTGGTTCCAGGTAAAGAAAAGAAGGTCTGTAGACTTGTTAAGTCCATTTACGGACTAAAACAAGCACCCAAACAATGGCATGCAAAATTTGACCAAACAATGTTGTCAAATGGGTTTAAGATAAATGAATGTGATAAATATGTGTACATTAAAAATGTTCCAAATCACATAGTCATTGTTTGCTTATATGTGGATGATATGTTCATAATGAGTAATGACATTACCAATATAAATGCTACTAAGCATATGCTAACTAGCAATTTGATATGAAAGACTTGGGAGTTGCTGATTTAATTCTGGGAATTAAGATCCATAAGACTTCTCAAGGTCTGGCGTTGTCACAAACTCATTATATCAAGACAGTACTTGAAAAATTCAAGCACTTGGGCTTTAAAGTTGCAAAGACTCCAATTGACGTGAATCTTGCATTAGCAAAGAACAAAGGCCAAAGCATATCACAATTGGATTATGCTCGTGTTTTGGGTTGCTTAATATACATCATGAATTTTACACGACCAGATATAGCTTGTGTTATAAGTAAATTGAGTCGATATACGAGCAATCCAGGTCAATCTCATTGGATGGCCATGAAACGAGTTTTGGGGTACTTAGTACATACCTAGGACTTTGCTTTGCACTACAGTAAATATCCTGCGGTCATTGAGGGATACTGTGATGCAAATTGGATCACCGGATCAACTGATTCCAAGTTCACAAGTGGATATGTATTCACTATTGGTGGAGGAGCGGTATCTTGAAAGTCGTCCAAACAAACTTGTATTGCCCGCTCTACAATGGAGGCTGAGTTCATAGCCTTGGATAAAGCCGGTGAAGAAGCTGAATGGATCCGGAATTTCTTGGAAGATATTCCATTTTGGCCCAAACCCTTGGCATCAATATGCATACACTGTGATAGTCAAGCGGCAATTGGAAGGGCTGGGAGCGTTATGTATAACGGTAAATCTCGTCATATATGACGAAGACATAAAACTGTTAGAAAATTACTCTCTAGAAAAATTATCACGATTGACTATGTAAAGTCAAGTGATAATGTGGTGGATCCACTTACAAAAGGCCTAACTAGAGATGTAGTTGAAAAATCATCAAGGGGAATGAGACTGTGGCCGAGAACAAGTCATAGTGGCGGTAACACTACCTAGAAGACTGGAGATCCCAAGATCTAGGTTCAAGGAGATCAAACAAAGTCATTAATGACGGTTCAACATTGTCAAATAAACTTTTGGTCCATTCTCGTATAAGACAATGTTCAGTACTAAGGATAAAGCATTAAGGCTTTTTAATGATTTCTAAATTTGATACGGGGTATATCAAATAGTGTATCTATGGGATGACACGTTTAGGAATCACCTATGTAAGTGTGAAGTGTTAGCCGCTTCAAGGAGAACTTTGTAATGCCATTTCTCTACGCACTTATGAAACCAGTCGGTGTTCATGGCTGAAACGAACACAACAATGAGAACCAAAGACGGTTAAGGGTTGGTTGTGTGACTTGTGGTTGTCTAGGTATACACCAAAGTTCGACGGTTCAAAGATATCAAATCTACCGATTGATCGAGTATATCCGACATAAGTTCACTACGGAAAGTTCAAAGGGAAACCTACTTATCCAGATGCAATTAATCCTTACTTGCGAATCACACAGTTTTTCATGCATATTTCCGTGATATAGCCATTCCCCATTCATGTGGGGGATTGTTCGGTTTTAATGTATTTAATTAATATATTAAATACTTAAAAGTGGGTGAATGAGAAATGGAGGGAAATGAAATTTTTGAGTGAAATTTTAAGTTCCCCCTTGGTAAATGAACATTGTCCCCTATTGGAAGAGGAAGAGGTTTTTTATGGGTATATAAGCAATTGCTCTTCTTCTAGCTCTTAAAGAGTTGAGAAGAAAGCAAGCCTCGCGCCGTCGTCGTCGTCGCTCGCTCGGCTCGGCTTCAGCTTCGGCTTCGGCTACGGCTTCGGCTTCGGCTTCGGCTTCGGCTTCGGCCACGGCTTCGGCTTCGGCTTCGGCTTCGGCTTCGGATTTGGATTTGGATTTGGATTTGGTCAAATGATCGATTGATTGATTAATTTTTGGACTAAATTTATTTGTTAATAGTAAAATATTAACAGAAATGTTATTAAATATTTATTTTAATGACAGAATATTAATATTAAATCCATTTCAGTTATCCAAATTTCAGTTTTTTGTTTTTGTAACAGAAAGTTAACTACCCGTCAATTTTCCCTCTTTATTTTCCCTCTTTGTTGTAGAGTAAATAACCATTTATGTAATGGCATTTATGCTGTGGCAGTTTTGCAGAAACAACCATTCTGAAGAGTTGTACCTCTTCAGATTTCATCCCAACTTTTGGCTATAAATACAACACTATTCTGCTCAGAATTTCACTACGAATTTTCTGAATTTTCTCCTCCTTTCTTCTGCATATTTTAACTACAAAGAAAGCAACAGTAAGTGTGATTTGCTACTGAACTTTGTGTTTGCTGAAACACTGGGGTTTGAAGTACCACTACGTCAGTGTGTAATTCGTTCTATCCTGGGAGGAAATAATCCAGAAACTTGGGTACTAGGAGGGGATTAAATTCCTTAAGGAAACACTGTGAATTCAGTGGACTCGAATTGGTTTTCTGTCATTTCTGTTTATGTTCGTTTATATTTATTTATCTTTCCAGAATTATTTTACAAATACAGTTTACTAACAAATTATGGTGTGTTGTATTCTCCATCTATGCTAGCCTTATTTTATATATATATATATATATATATATATATATATATATATATATATATATATATATATATATATATATATATATATTTTCCTCTTCCCTAATAACTGGGTGATGGACATTTTTAGAATTTGTAGTTTAACAAGTCATGATATTTGTATGACTACAAAATCATAATATTAAAAGTAACATTAGAAGTTTAATTAAGTTGTTTGGCTCTAAATAAAGAAAAATATCATTACTTTTTGTACAAACTAAAAAGAAAAGAGTATCACATTAACGTGGTAATTCTACTTCGGATGTAATGGATTATTCAAATACTATATCACTTTGTTAATAGTTGTCAATTATATTGGTTCAAGACCAACTGATAAGGTATTGTCTGCTTTGACCCAGCCTCTCTGGGCCACCTCATGGCTTTTGGCCTCACAGTTTTATGTTTATTCATAGTTTAATCTTGAACTTGCCCTTATATAATCCCAAACTTCTTCCTTCCTCATTCCGATACGGAATTTTCCTAAAACAAACTTTCATACTAAAACCCCATTATATTTGAGTTCAATTGCCAGTTGTCCGTGGATATTACACTCAACCCTTCTTAAGGACATAGCATTTTCATAGTGGTTTGTTGCACCACCATACTAAGGGGAGTGCCAGCTCTGATACCACCATCAAGGCCCCAACTGTCAATGTTTTGCTCGCTTTAGTCTGACCCCTTTCGGATACCTCAAGGTTTTTGGGTTTGGGCATTACATTAATCAATCAATTAATAACTATATATATAGTAACTTTTTCCAGAGTTCTTTATGTTTGCCATTTTTCGGAGCCAATTATTTCAGAGTTCTAATAAAAGTTCAGAGACTGCTAGTTTCATAAGTTATATATATTGGCGAGAAAATTGTGACTCTAAATTTAATGCATTTGATATATTACTCCCTTCGGTCCACAATAAGTGACCAATTTGCTTTGGGCATACCCATTAAGGAAATACTAAATTCTAGACAAAAATAGTTAGTGTGACTAAACTACCCTTCATTAAATGTTGCACCATAATTATAATAGCACTTACTTCTCTTCTCAAATGTGAGGAGTAAATGACTATTTAGGGATACGTACATAAGGGTAATTTTAAAAAAATAAATTGAATTTTTTCTTGATTATATAAATGGACACTTATTTTGGACCAAAATAAAAAAGCAAATTTGTCACTTATTGTGGACCAGAGGGAGTAACAATTAACATTGGAAAAGTTAATGAGGCGCGAAATACGTTCACTCGGCTTTAGCAAAGTGGCAGAGAGATTAATTAAATAACATGATCAGCCTTTTCTCTAATACAGTCAAACTTCTGTATTTTTCGATATTTTTTAGTTGTTATAGTGAAGTGCTGTTATATTGAACATATATTACACTACAAGAAAGAAGGCGTTTCACAATAATAATTTTTTCTTGCCATATATTCAAAGTTGTTGCCAAAAGTATTTATAGCAACGACAAAAAAGTCGTTGCACTCTGTTGTAGTAAACACTGATGGAAAAAGTATATGCAACAATAGAAAATATTCTAGCCAAAAGTGTACCTAGCGCAACAATATTTTGCCATAAGTTATTTGTTGTTGGTAGAAGGCCAATAAAGTCGTGGATTATGAAGATATGTAGCAACAAAAATTATTGTTGTGGCAAAATTAGCTTTTTACCAACAATATCAATTGTTGATAAAAAAAATTGGCGGTAAAGATAATAGTCTGTTATCAAGACTTTTAGCACAACTTTTATTGTGGCAATAATTACTTTTTGCCAAAAATTCTCTAGTACTACTTTAGCAATAATTTATGAGTTGTTACTAAATACACAGTTCATATATTCTTTCATATTTTTACAAATGCATGTAGAAATAATAAATTATATATATATATATATATATATATATATATATATATATATAAAGATGCAGTGGATATACTTACTTTCAAAAACTAAATAGTCCTAAAAAGTATGTTTTTACTAACAAAAAGAACAAAAGCATCATATATCCACGGTCCTTAAATTCTATTCTAATAGTAACCCGAAAAATAAATCTTCTTCCAACAGCTTGTGCATTACATGAAATAGATTGCCAGGAATGTTGGTTTACGCATGCTCATCCTACAAAAGAAGATAAATATAATTAAATTTGATAAAAAGAAGCAATAGAATACAAAAGTGTAAAATTTTAAAGCAGTGAAAACTTGTTTAACCGCAGAAGAGGAATTGAGGAAAAGAAGTGAGACAGCAAAAAGATCAAAGAGGAAAACATGTATATATTTTTCAGTCCAAAATCTCATGCTCCTAAATTATATTTTTAAAGTCCTTGATTATTTAACTGCATTGAAAATTCAAAGATCCTTTTGGTGCAAATATTCCTATGTAAAATAGCAGTGGGATAGGGAAAAGATCATCACTTCCTTTTTATGGTGCATCCATCCATACCTAATAAACAACACACACAAACACAAAGTAAAGATAGAGATGCCGTTGTTCATGATTTGATAACGGAGGAAAATCAATGGAGAAGAGAGGAGCAACCACCCTGTTTTGCCTCATTTCTTTCTTTATTTCTGGGCTAATCAATGGTGAATAGAGGAGCAGTATGCTATATGTGCCTCTTGTATCCTTGTGTTCTAAGGAGATAGGAAACCAAGTCTAAGTGGATGAAATGTGGCCATGATCCATACTGAAGTCCATAAAAGAAAACTCAAATCCAACTAAATTGTCTTAGTTGATTATATATGTTAGACAATACTCATATATAGTCGAATAACAGTACACATAAAAAATCATTTTTCAAGACCTATATGAAATAACTGCAACAACTTAAGAAAAAAATATATGTAAGCAGTGAAAGCTTGATTAAAGTAATCCCCAAAATAAAGTTGTATCAAAACCTACTAAATACTCCTAGAGACACAATACTATAGTCGAAACAAAATACTAGACAAAGATTGATTTATGCAAATAGACTCATTTGCATATACAGCCTACCAACTTCCTTTCACATGAAATAGTATAAGTTTACTTACCATGGTATCGTCCACAAGACTTGTAGGACGTGTCACATCCGAACCATTTAAATTAGCAATCATGTCAAAAATTGCAGCAAGAAGTCCAGCCTGTTAAATATTGTACAACTAATCATAAACATGATAGAACCTAGAAGAAGCTAATTTGTAATATCAAAAATACTTGAACAAGTTTCCTTTAGCAGAACATCGTAGTTTTCAGAGCTTCAAATAAAGAGACAACATCTACATAGAGCATTTTATACCTTAAATATCTAATATCCCATGTAGAAATGACAAACAAATTACTATATGAGAATGACCATTCTTCGAAGTTAGTACCATAGGATATAAAACAGAATCATCATTTATTTGACATAAAAATATATTTATCGTAGCATTTAAAACATATCTTGAAGTAGTAGTACATTACAACCAATTATTAAAAAATCATCATTTACCTGAATAATTGTATACAAGCACCCCCAACAAAATAGCTGCTCGCCAAATATCACATATAGCATACTGCTCCTTTAGTTTCTATTATAACTGAAAATAGAAAATTCGCTTTCATGTGCTTTAGGACCATTACGTACTGAGTGTTTTGTTCTATTGCATTTCAAATGTAAAATTGTGGTATATTTGTAAGGGTGGCACTAAAACTTGCATATTAGTTGAAATCAGAGGAATATTTAAGCTGAAAAGGTGTCACGGCCCCAGTTCGCCCTCCGTTAACATGTCGTGATGGCACCTAGTTCCTACAACTAGGTAAGCCTAAAAATGCGGAATTTATACAACTTGCGGAAAACAAACTAACTTGCGGAAGCAAACAACTGAAAATTTTACTGTCAAGAGAAAACTGTATATAAGTGCCACTTGGCATAATACAACCCATATCACGAAATCCAAAACAAACTCCCAAAACCCGGAAACTCACAGGAAACACAGGCTAATAGAAATGGAATACACTGCTCTAACTCTAGAATGTCTACACAACCGAAAGAAAGGAAAGTCATATACTAAAGCTGGAATAAGATAGAGACTTCTGGTCTGCAAACGTGGCAGATATACCTCAAAGTCTCTGCTAGATCTCTCCTCCGCGAGGATAGTGCGCCTGGGTGGAGGTACCTGGAGCTGCACATGAAAAACATGCGCAGAAGGGGCATGAGTACACCACAGCGGTACTCAGTAAGTGCCAAGCCTAACCTCGGTTGGGTAGTGACGAGGAAGGTCAGGTCCCTACTGAGATAAAATAAAATAATAAGGTTGACAACAATATGAAATAAACAGAAATAATGAGATACAGTTATTGAGTAAATCGGATTACACAAACAACAATTTAACATGCAGAAAATAAGATAACATAGAGTAAACAACTCAATACCAACACCAATAATGAGGATCTCCCAGGATACCGTCCTGTAGTCCATTTTATCAATCTGTCCGACGAGCTCCCGGGATACCGTCCCGTAGTCCACCGTATGAATTTATCTGAAGGATCTCCCGGGATACCGTCCCGTAGTCTAACTATCAATGTGCAGGGGGATCTCCCGGGAATCTAACCCGTAGTTCCAAAGTAAATGTGCAGGGGGATCTCCCGGAAATCTAACCCGTAGTCCCAAAGTAAATGTGCAGGGGGATCTCCCGGGAATCTAACCCGTAGTCCCAAAGTAAACAAACAAGGGGGAGCTACCGGAATCCCATATCCGTAGTCCCAATGTAAATGCGCAACCATAATCAGAGAATATTCAGAAATGAAGTACAACAATACAAGCCACAGATAGTTCTAACCTAGCATGCTCCACGTAATCCAATTAAGGCAAATTAAGCAAGTAGGCAATTTGGATCAACTAAACATGCTTTTCTAGACTAGCATAGAATATAATGGCAGGTAGAATAAAGCAAGTACGAAAGAAATTCAGTTCAAATATTTTTAAGTAAAAATTCGAGTTTTCAACAATTAGCTCAAATACACGCTCGTCACCTCACGTACAAGGCATTCAATTACTAAACATCACATCCTAAGGGGAAAGGTCCCCCACACAAGGTTAGACAAGCCACTTACCTCGAACAACTGCAAGTCAACCTGAAATCACGATTTTGCCACGAGTATCCGACTCCAAATGCCTTCAATTTATTCAATAAAATTGCATGTTGTAAATAATAATTCAAGTAATTGATTCTACAATTAAATTCTAAGCTAATACGCGAAATTATATAAAATGACCAAAATGCCCCTCGGGCCTAAGTTTCGGAATCGGGTAAAATTTATATTTCCAGAAACCTCGCACTCTTACGAGTCTAACCATACCAAAATTATCCAAATATCATAACATTTCGACCCTCAAATTCATGATTCTATCCAAGAGGGTTTTCTAAACTTTTCCAACAAAATTCGCGGATTAAATGCCAAAACTTGTAATAGATTCGAGTTATATAACCAAAATTAAGTTAAGAACAATTACCCCGTTGTCCTCTCCGAAAATATCTTGAAAAATCGCCTTAACCGAGCTCCAAATTGTCAAAAATGGAAAATGGGAACGAAGTCCTATTTTCAGAACTTAACATTCTGCCCAGGCATTTTTTTTCTATGCGATCGCAATACCAATCTGCGATCGCAATGCACAAAATTTTCACCTCTGATTTTAATACTATGCGATCGCATAAGCACCCCTGCAATCGCAATGACCAAACAGTTTACACTATGCGATCGCATACACACCCACGCGATAGCAATGAACAAAAATTCAAGCTCCCAAGTTCCTCTATGCTATCGCAATGGTCCTCATGCGTTCGCATTGAACAACTGACCAACCTCAAAAATCCTTCTATGCGATCGCAAAGCCTTGCCTGCGATCGCATAGAACAAAACTCTACAGCACTGACCTGCAATTTTCTGCAGCATCCAAAATCCCAAAAACCTTCTGTTAGCCATCTGAATTCACCCCGAGGCCCCCGGGACCTCAACCAAAAATACCGACAACTCCTAAAACATCATATAAACTTTCTCCAATCATCAAAACACCTCAAACAATGCCAAAACCATCAAATTACATCGAATTCAAGCCTAAGTTCTTCTAAAACTTCCAAAACACGCATTCGATCGAAAACCCAACCAAACCACGTCCGAATGACCTGAAATTTTGCACACATATCCCAAATCACCTAACGAAGCTACAACAACTCTCGGAATTCCATTCCGACTCTCGGATCAAAATCTCGGCTATCAATCGGAAATCGCCAAAATACTAACTTCGCCAATTCAAGCCTAATTCTACACCGAACCTCCAAAATTACTTCCAGTCACACTCCTAACCCCGAAATCTCCTAACGGAGCTAACGAAACCATCAGATTTCCATTCCGAGGCCGTCTTCACACTGTTCTAACTACGGACCACTTTCCAACACTTAAGCTCTCATTTAGGGACTAAGTGTCCCAAAACTCTCTGAAACTCAACACCGAACATCTCGGCAAACCAAAATAGCAAAAATGAACTTGGGGAAAACAGTAAATAGAGGATCGGGGCGTAAATTCTAAAAACGACCAGCCAGGTCGTTACATCCTCTCACATTTAAACATTCGTTCAACCTCGAACGAGCATAAAGAACATACCTGAAGTAGTGAAAAGATGAGGGTACTGGCTGCGCATATCCCGCTCAGTCTCCCAAGTCGCCCCATCGGCCGGCTGACCCCGCCACTGAACCCTTACTGAAGCAATGTTCTTCGATCTCAACTTTCTGATTTGTCTATCCAATTTAGCCATTGGTTCCTCAACATAAGATAACTCCTTGTCCAACTAGACTGAGCTGAAATCCAATACGTGCGACGGGTCTCCATGATATCTCCGGAGCATCGAAACATGAAATACCGGATGAACTCCTGCTAAGCTAGGAGATAGGGCAAGCTCATAAGCAACTTCTCCAACATGCTTCAATATCTCAAAATTGCCAATAAACCTCGGACTCAACTTCCCTTTCTTCCCAAATCTCATAACGCCCTTCATAGGCGAAACCCGAAGCAGAACCCGCTCTCCGACCATATATGAGACATCGCGAACCTTCATGTCCGCGTAACTCTTCTATCTGGACTGGGTTGTACGGAGTCTATCCTGGATCACCTTAACCTTCTCCAACGCATCCTGAACCAAATCTGTACCCAACAGTCTAGCCTCACCCGGTTCAAACCAACCCACCAGAGATCTGCACCTCCTACCATATAGAGCCTCATACGGCGCCATATGAATGCTCGACTGATAACTGTTGTTGTAAGCAAACTCAGCCAATGGCAAAAACTGATCCCAAGATCCTTCAAACTCAATCACACACGCACGAAGCATATCCTCAAGAATTTGAATAGTGCGTTTGGACTGTCCGTCCATCTGAGGGTGAAATGCTGTGCTCATCGTCACCCGAGTACCCAACTCCTACTGAACAGCTCTCCAAAACCGTGATGTGAACTGAGTACCCCTATCTGAAATAATAGAAACTGGAATACCATGCAAACGGACAATCTCCTGGATATAAATCTCCCCCAACCGCTCCGATGAATAAGTGGTACACACTGGAATGAAATTAGCGAACTTGGTCAGCCGATCCACAATAACCCAAATGGCATCAAACTTTCTCAAGGTCCGCGGGAGTCCAGATACAAAGTCCATGGTGATACGCTCCCATTTCCACTCCCGAATCTCTATCTGTTGAAGCAACCCACCTGGCCTCTGGTGCTCATACTTGACCTGCTGACAGTTGAGGCATCTGGCTACATATCCAACTATATCCTTCTTCATCCGCCTCCACCAATAATGCTGCCTCAAATTATGATACATCTTCGCGGCACCAGGATGGATGAAATACCGCGAACTATGGGCCTCTGCTAGAATCAACTCTCGAAGCTCATCAACATTGGGCACACAAATTTGACCCTGCATCCTCAATACCCCGTCATCTCCAATGGTCACATCTCTGGCATTGCCATGCTGAATCGTGTCCTTAAGGACAAGAAAATGAGGATCATCATACTGAAGCTCCCTGATACGGTCGAATAAAGAAGACCGAGAAACCACGCAAGCTAGGACCCGACCGGGCTCCGAAAGATCCAATCTCACGAACTGACTGTCTAAGGCCTGAACATCCATCACCAAGGCCTCTCTGAAGCTGGTAAATATGCTAAACTCCCCAAACTCTCTGCCCGGCGACTCAAGGCATCAGCTACCACATTGGCATTGCCCGGATGATACAGAATAGTAATATCATAATCTTTCAGCAACTCTAGCCACCTCCTCTGACGCATGTTTAGATCCTTTTTCTTGAACAAGTGCTGCAAACTCCGATGATCAGTATAAATCTCACAAGGCACACCGTACACATAATGACGCCAGATTTTCAAGGCGTGAACAATAGCAGCTAACTCAAGGTCATGGACAGGGTAATTCTTTTCATGTATCTTCAACTGTCTAGACGCGTATGCAATCACCCTACCATCCTGCATCAACACCTCTCCAAGGCCAACCTGTGAAACATCACAATATACCGTATAAGACCCCGAACCAACAGGCAATTTCAAAATTGGGGTCGTAGTCAAAGCTGTCTTGAGCTTCTGAAAGCTCGCCTCACACTCTTCTGTCCACTAAAATGGAGCACCCTTCTAGGTCAATCTAGTCATAAGGGCTGCAATCGATGAAAACCCTTCCACAAAACGACGGTAGTAACCCACCAAGCCAAGGAAACTGCGAATCTCCATAGCTGAGGAGTGTCTAGGCCAACTCTGCACTGCTTCTATCTTCTTCGGATCCACTCGAATGCCCTCACTCGATACCACGTGGCCTAAGAATGCCACAGAATCCAACCAGAACTCACATTTTGTGAACTTTGCATATAACTTCTTCTCTCTCAGGGTCTGAAGCACTATCCTCAGGTGCTGCTCATGATCTTCCCGACTCCGGGAGTATACAAGAATATCATCTATGAAAACAACCATGAACGAGTCGAGATATGGCCTGAACACACTGTGCATCAAATGCATAAAAGCTGCTGGGGTATTGGTCAGCCCAAATGACATAACAAGAAACTCGTAATGACTATACCGAGTCCTGAAAGCAGTCTTCCGGATATCTGGCTCCCGAATCTTTAACTGATGGTAACCTGAGCGCAAATCAATCTTAGAAAATACCTGTGCGCCCTGAAGCTGGTCAAATAGATCATCAATACGAGGCAAAGGATAATGGTTCTTCACTGTAGCCTTATTCAACTAGCGATAATCAATACACATACGCATAGAACCATCCTTTTTCTTCACAAACAAGACAGGAGCAGCCCAAGGTGAAAGACTGGGTCGAATAAAACCCCTATCGAGAAATTCCTGTAATTGATCCTTCAACTCCTTCAATTCAGGAGGAGCCATACGGTACGGAGGAATAGAAATGGGATGACTGCCCGGCAACAAATCAATGCCAAAATTAATTTCCCTATCGGGCGGCATGCCCGGAAGATCAGCTGGAAACACATCGGGATAATCCCGTACCACTGGGACTGAATCAACAGAAGGGGTATCAACACTGACATCTCTCACATAAGCTAAGTAAGCGGCACACCCCTTCTCAACCATATGCTGAGCATTAAGAAATGAGATAACTCTATTGGGAGTGTGATCTGAAGTACCACTCCACTCAACACGCGGAATACCTGGCATAGCCAGCGTCACGGTCTTGGCGTGACAATTAAGAATAGCATAATGGGGCGACAACCAGTCCATGCCCAAGATAATATCGAAATCCACCATATTGAGTAATAATAAGTCTGTTGTGGTCTCAAAACCACGAATAATAACCAAACATGACCTATAAACGCGGTCCACAACAAGAGAATCCCCCACAGGAGTAGAAACATAAACGGGGGCACTCAAATAATCCTGAGGCACACCCAAATGCGGAGCAAAGTAAGAAGACACATAAGAATAAGTAGATCCTGGATCGAATAGAACCGATGCCTCTCTGTGACAAACCATTATGATACCTGTAATGACGGAGTCGAATGCAACAGCCTCAGTGCAAGCAGGAATACAATAATATCTGGCTCGGCCCCTCTTTCGAGGGAGACCTCTATCTCCCCGACCTCCGCCCCTAGCTGGCTGGGCAGGTGGGGTAGCAGCTGGAGTTGGAATTATGGCCTGAGAATTCTGAGGGGCACGCTGTGGCTGAGCAGTCTGTGAAGATGTACCCCTACTAAGTCTGGGGCAGTCCCTAACCATATGGCGTGTATCGCCACACTCGAAACAAGCTCTGGGAGGACGTGGTGGTTGTGACTGGCTGGGGCCAGGTCTGCTGGACTGACCTCTGGAAGTACCCCGTGCAGGAGGCACGCTAGAAACTGGAGGTGCATAATAAGGCTCCTGAGATATAGGCGGAGCTGGAGTGTTGCTGGCTGCTGGAAGAGCTTAATAAACGGGGCGACCCACAAAACCCTACCATGACGACCTGCTACTGGAGTACGGGCACCAGAGTAGTGGCCCGACTCTCGAGACCTCTTGGCCTCTCTCTCCACTCGCTCCCTGGCGAGCATACCCTCGATCCTCCTAGCAATGCTCACTACCTGCTGATAAGGAATGTCCATCTCCAACTCAAGATCCATGCTAGATCTGATGGGTGGAATAAGACCCTCAATAAATCGGCAAACTTTCTCGCGAACAGTAGCAACCAAGGCTGGTGCATGCCTAGCCATTCTGGTATAACGAATAGCATACTCTGAAACGGTCATAGTACCCTGGCGCAAATGCTCAAACTCCGTGCGCCATGTATCCTTGAGACTCTGAGGGACAAGCACTCTCATGAACATGTCTGAGAACTAGGTCCAGGGCAATGAAGCAGCCTCGACTAGACTGTCTATCTCATAAGTGCGCCACCAATCATAGGCAGCTCCCCGAAGCTGAAAAGCAGTGAAAGAAACCCCGCTGGACTCCACTATGCCCATAGTGCAAAGAATACGATGACACTCCTCTAGAAATCTCAAGGCATCGTCTGATGCTAGCCCACTGAACACTGGAGGATCATACTTCATGAACCTCTCAAGTCTCTGCTGCTCGTCCTCTGAAGCAGCTGACCCACCCTCGGGCTGAACTGGTACCGCAGGTTGTACAAGATTAATCTCTGAGACCTACTCAACATGCACTCGCTGCTCAGGAGTGCGGGTGGTGGGAGTCTATGCTCCTCCCTCGGCCTGGGATGTGGCTGCAACAAGGGGAAGCAACCCTACCTGAGCCAACGTGGTATACATCCTCATAAACTGTGCCAAAGTCTCCTGAGGGGCTGGAGTAGTAGTAACTGGAGGCGTGACCGGTGTCTGAACTCCGGCTGGATTTACTGGCGGTACCTCAGCGGCAGCTCGCGCAGGTGCTCTAGCTGCACCACGTTCGCGTGCGTCCACGGCCTCTACCTCGGCCTCGGCCTCTGACGGCTATGGTAGGGGGTGCGGGTGTCTGATCATCTCGAGTAGCACGTGTCCTCACCATCTGTGAGAGAGTAGAAGGCATAAAATTTAGGATTGGTGTTAAAAAAATATCGCACGACAAGGAAATCAAATGAAGTGAATGTTTTTCCTAAATAGTTACATAGCCTCTCGTAGATAAGAACAGACGTCTCAGTACCGATCAGCGAGACTCTAATAAACCGGCCTGTGTTCCGTGACTCCTATGAACATAGAGCTCTGATACCAACTTGTCACGACCCCAGTTCGCCCTCCGTGAATGTGGTGTGATGGCACCTAGTCCCTACAACTAGGTAAGCCTAAAAATGCAGAATTTATACAACTTGCGGAAAACAAACTAACTTGCGGAAGCAAACAACTGAAAATTTTACTGTCAAGCGAAAACTGTATATAAGTGCCACTTGGCATAATACAACCCATATCACAAAATCCAAAACAAAATCCCAAAACTCGGAAAGTCACAGGAAACACAGGCTAATAGAAATGGAATACACTGCTCTAACTCCAGATTGTCTACACAACCGAAAGAAAGGAAAGTCATATACTAAAGCTGGAATAAGATAGAGACTTCTGGTCTGCGAACGTGGAAGATATACCTCAAAGTCTCTTCTAGATCTCTCCTTCGCGAGGATAGTGCGCCTGAGTGGAGGTACCTGGAGCTGCACATGAAAAATATGCGCAAAAGGGGCATGAGTACACCACAGCGGTACTCAGTAAGAGCCAAGCCTAACCTCGGTTGGGTAGTGACGAGGAAGGTCAGGGCCGTACTGAGATAAAATAAAATAATAAGGTTGAAAATAGTATGAAATAAACAGAAATAATGAGATACAGTTATTGAGTAATTCGGATTACACAAACAACAATTTAACACGCAGAAAATAAGATAACACAGAGTAAACAGCTAAATACCAACACCAATAATGAGGATCTCCCAGGATACCGTCCTATAGTCCATTTTATCAATCTGTCCGACGAGCTCCCGGGATACCGTCCCGTAGTCCACCGTATGAATATATTTGAAGGATCTTCCGGGATACCGTCCCGTAGTCCAACTATCAATGTGTAGGGGGATCTCCCGGGAATCTAACCCGTAGTCCCAAAGTAAATGTGCAGGGGGATCTCCCAGGAATCTAACCCGTAGTCCCAAAGTAAATGTGCAGGGGGATCTCCCGGGAATCTAACCCGTAGTCCCAGAGTAAATATGCAGGGGGATCTCCCGGGAATCTAACCCGTAGTCCCAAAGTAAACAAACAAGGGGGAGCTACCGAAATCCCATATCCATAGTCCCAATGTAAATGTGCAACCATAATCAGAGAATATTCAGAAATGAAGTACAACAATACAAGCCACAGATAGTTCTAACCTAGCATGCTCCACGTAATGCAATTAAGGCAAATTAAGCAAGTAGTCAATTTGGATCAACTAAACATGCTTTACTATACTAGCACAGAATATAATGGCAGGTAGAATAAAACAAGTACGAAAGAAACTCAGTTTCAAATATTTTTATGTAAAAATTCGGGTTTTCAACAATTAGCTCAAATACGCGCTCGACACCTCACGTACAAGGCATTCAATTACCAAACATCACATCCTAAGGGGAAAGGTCCCCCCCACAAGGTTAGACAAGTCACTTACCTCGAACAAATGCAAGTCAACCTGAAACATCGCTTTTGCCACGAGTATCTGACTCCAAATGGCTCAAATCTATTCAATAAAATTGCATGCTGTAAATAATAATTCAAGTAATTGATTCTACAATTAAATTCTAAGCTAATACGCGAAATTATGTAAATTGACCAAAAGCCCCTCGGGCCCACATCTCGGAATCGGGTAAAATTTATATTTCCAGAAACCCCGCACTCTTACGAGTCTAACCATACCAAAATTATCCAAATCTCATAACATTTCGACCCTCAAATCCATGATTCTATCCAAGAGGGTTTTCTAAACTTTTCCAACAAAATTCGCGGATTAAATGCCAAAACTTGTAATTGATTCGAGTTATATAACGAAAATTAAGTTAAGAACACTTACCTCGTTGTCCTCTCCGAAATCTCTTGAAAAATTGCCTTAACCGAGCTCCAAATTATCAAAAATGGAAAATGGGAACGAAGTTCCATTTTCAGAACTTAACATTCTGCCCAGGCATTTTCTTCTATGCGATCGCAATACCCCTCTGCGATCGCAATGCACCAAATTTTTACCTCTGATTTTAACACTATGTGATCGCATAAGCACCCCTACGATCGCATTGACCAAGCAGTTTACACTATGCGATCGCATACACACCCACGCGATCGCAATGAACAAAAATTCAAGCTCCCAAGTTCTTCTATGCGATCGCAATGGTCCTCATTCGTTCGCATTGAACAACTGACCAACTTCAAAAATCCTTCTATGCGATTGCAAAGCCTCCCCTGCGATCGCATAGAACAAAACTCTACAGCACTGACCTGCAATTTTCTGCAGCATCCAAAATCCCAAAAACCTTCCGTTAGCCTTTCGAATTCACCCCGAGGCCCCCGAAACCTCAACCAAAAATACCAACAACTCCTAAAACATCATACAAACTTGCTCCAATCATCAAAACGCCTGAAACAACGCCAAACCCATCAAATTACATCGAATTCAAGCCTAAGTTCTTCTAAAACTTCCAAAACACGCATTCGATCGTAAATCCAACCAAACCACGTCCGAATGACCTGAAATTTTGCACACATATCCCAAATCACCTAACGAAGCTACAGCAACTCTCGGAATTCCATTCCGACTCTTGGATCAAAATCTCGCCTATCAAGCGGAAATTGCCAAAATACTAACTTCGCTAATTCAAGCCTAATTCTACACCGGACCTCCAAAATTACTTCCGGTCACAATCCTAACCCCGAAATCGCCTAACGGAGCTAACGGAACCAGAGGATTTCCATTCTGAGGACGTCTTCACACTGTTCCGACTACGGACCACTTTCCAACACTTAAGCTCTCATTTAGGGACTAAGTGTCCCAAAACTCTCCGAAACGCAACACCGAACGTCCCGGCAAACCAAAATAGCAAAAATGAACTTGGGGAAAACGGTAAATAGGGGATCGGGGCATAAATTCTAAAAACGACCGGCCGGGTCGTTACGAAAGGACCAGAAGGAATATTTAAGTTGAAATGGACTAGAGTATAGTATAAATAAGAACATGGACAGGTGCCAACTAAGATTTCTGCATTCTCACTCAAGGTCTATCCTAGTTAGGAAAATTAGTGAAATACAATTTAAAGTTAAAGATTTGGAGTAAAAATTTGTCATCTAATGCATGAAAACTGCCCAATTACAATCATGAGGATGTATATCATTTACTTCAAAAAGGCCTCGAGAAAAAAGAAATGAGACGTCCAGTGAATTCAAGAATCAACTATATGTTCCAAGTTGAAATACATGCCTACAGTGTATATTTATTTATGAATAGACCAAAGCATACCAAAGCTTAAGCAAATCAGCAGCTAGATCAGGTAGAGCACCAACATTTTGATTGAACTTCATTCCAAGAAATTTTAACTTAAATATTCTCTTAGTCTACATAGAGGCCTGAAACAGAAACTCTAATGGATTTTTCTTTTTATCAATTTAAAAAAATAAATAAAATAATTCATGAAGAAAAGCAATCTACCAGGCTAGAAGGTTTATAGATGAATATTATACTTCACTGGAAGCTAAAATGATAGAATAGTAACATAACCATTCTGGAAAAAATTGAACAGAACAATTGACTAATTTTTCCTTAGAGAAGAGTAAAATTCAAACCTAAGTATGTAGTAATGCACTCGTTAGCTTCAATTTTAGGAAAAATGATGCTATCTCTTTTATTCTCAAGTAGTTTAATAAAATTGTTCATAGGATCAAAAGCAAGTAATTGAAACTTAAACGTCTTCAACAAACTAAATACCTCGGAACTTTGTATATGGGATACTATTGCCATCATGCCCTATTTTAACATTTTTTTTATCACTCAATAGACGAGCTTCCATGACTTCTCATTTTTTTCGCTCCTCCTCAAGTTGATTTTCCACTTCTATTAATTTGCACTCTACACTCTCTCGTTTATGGCGTTCTTCTTCCACCTCCTTCTGTTGTGCTTGCAGCTGCTCTTGAGTTACATACATAGATCTCCTACTAGCTGGCTTGACTCTCGGTCCTTAACCGCGGCAATATCCTGACTTTTCATCAACAAGTTTCACAAAAGCAGCATTAACAATAGGGTCCACATCAGTACTCTCTTCCACTTTTTGAATTTGTTGAGCAACAAATTATGTCAACTTATTCTACAAACAATTATACGAGCATAAACTTTCAATATTTGTTTCGATCGGCTCATATTCTAGGATAAAGGTAAGAGTTTCGTATGTACATTAAATTCAGCAGAGGCATCATTAACCCAATGTCCTGACCTCATGTGAGTCATTTCCCTAAGTTTTTGAAGATTTGGCTCTTTACCAGTTCTTGAATCTCTCGAGCAAAACAAATTATGTTATGTTATTGAAGAATAAATTATCGAAATTAGTCAAAACAAAGACATCTTACCGCATCAAAAGATACTGCTTGGAAGAACTTTCTGCCACAAATACGATTTATTTTTTGTTTTCCCTTGTTAGTTTTATTTTGTGCACTCATTTGCTGCATGAATATGTTTTAATTTAAGTAAGAAAGTATAATAAGACATTAAGCAATATTATAAAGTTAAATCCATTCAATTTTTATGTACTCCTATTTACCTTAAAAGCATCAGAACTGAAATAGTCCACAAAGAAATTCCATTCACCTTCATTAACCTCTGCCAGCATGTTCTGCAAGCTTTCCTCCTTCGTATCAAAATTCTTGAAATGATCATGGAGCCTACTACGATGATATCTGTACAAATTATTAGCTTTTTGAAGGATGGTGTCACGATTGTGCTGTGTGTTTGGAAGTTGAAAAGTGTCTTGCACTAAAAAAAATACTTAAGTGAGCTTACTTAGAATAGAACTTTCATTGTGTGCCAATGAGTTGGGGACCTTTCAACTCAGCTGCTCTAAAGTTGGTTTACTACTGATAAATTATCAGTATACTTTATTTGTATAATTACATCCTTGTTCTGGTGAATAATTCAATTTCAAAAGTAATATGGAATTCAAAATTTGCTTGTGTACTCTCCTAGCTACCTCAAAAATAAGTAGGAGTTTAACCATCTACTTCAGTAAAATCACCACTGCAGATTAGAAGCTGCTTCTTTGTTGTATGCTTTTTATAAGCTAAATTAATCAAGTAAGATATTTTTTACCTTGAAAATGGTAATTATAATTAAATTTAATTATGTGGTTCTAAAAATACATGATTCAATTTTATGCTAGTTGTTAGGCAATAGATGCTAAGTGTGAAACTAGAGAATAAAGTGAGAGCTTGAAGGTAGTGTGGCAAGAAAACCGAGTGACTGGAAATCGGGACCTCGATCTAGGCTACACGGGACCTCGAGGTCGAGTTGAACGTTGGGTTGTGGTCAGCCGATGAAGGATTAACGGTTCTGAGAGCTTTGATGGAGTCACTTTATGATCAATAACGAGTAATAAATGAAGAACAATCAATGAAATACAATAAATGTAAGCAATAAATGTAATGAATATAAGCAATGAACTCAAGGAATGATATATTTTAGTTAGAGAGCAGAGAATGTTCTTGTTGTTGTATTGAATATCATGTGCGCAAAAAATGACGAGGATCCCCTTTATATAGGAGAGGAAATCCCAACACAGTACAGGTGCATTTATTACAAAGATATGTGGCTGGTACATCCATTTAATGCCATGGTACGGGCTTGTACTAGCCTAATAAACTTGGTAAGCGTTAACCACGTGCCTTGGGAACTTCCCATTTGTTCATCATAGTCATCGATTTGCACTGCCCCAAGGTCGAGGATTGAGGATCCTCGGGGTCTGACCTCGAGCCGAGCCTCGACCTACTGGATACATGCTTATGAAGCGTCATAATAACCATAAAATTGGATCCTCTGATTTTCACCGTATACAGATAGTCCCCGCATTTCTTAGAATGAAAATGATAAGAAACGGTCTTGAACTCTTACCTCCCCGATACTACCATCATGACGTCAGCCCATCAGAGCATTAAATGCCACGACTCAAAGACTACACAAGGGTCGCTGTCAACACGAATATCGAGAAAACCCATAAACCTCTATTGGTTCGACCTTTCCTCTCCTCAAACACTACCCATATGGCTCCTATAAATACCTCAACGGTTTTGTCATTCGCACTTTTAGAACATCCTCAATTTTCTGGAGCTAAGTTTATCATCTTCTACATTATTCTCCCTTCTACACTTGCCTTCTTACCTTCTTTCTTAGAAACCTTTTTTATAACCATGGCTAGAACCTCTAGAATGGTACCTCAGAAAGAGGGCACTGCTTCTTTATCTCGCCCATCCAGGGGTAAACCAAAAGTACCCCCAATTGTCGAGCAATGTACCTCTACCGAATTCGATGTTGTATCCGATTTTTCCATCGAGAATCCCCCTTCTACGCCGGGCCAATGTGAACACGTGTCTCGATATATTAGTGTAATGACCGATACGCATAGAGTGAAAGAAGACTGCTAATAGGAGAAGGTAGTGGTAGTTGAGATCCCCAATCCTTTGGAGAGCATAGTAGAACATAAAGCAGGCTTCCTCAGCGTGTATACATATCCCTTTATTCTGAGTCCTGTAGATTCTTCAGACCCTTCTCCCGGCGATAGATCTGGTGATTCTTGACTTCTGTCGTGAGTACCGGGTGACACTCAGCCAAATCTATCCTTTTTTCTGAAGGATTGTTTATATGCTCCGATATTTTTCCAATAAGGTCAGGGGTATGACCTTTACCCTTAATCATTTGATCAGACTATATAGCCCCCTCCCCCTCTTTCGAGGTTTGATCAAGCTTCACCTCCGATCCGCAAAGACGTTCTTTTCGAGCATTGATGAGGATAAGGACCAGGGGTGGATGAGCCGGTTTGTCTAAGTGAGAACCTGAGACATCATCCCGGCTAATAGGATGCCATTCCCGGAGGAGTGGAATACGAAGCCAAAGTGCCCCTACCTCAAGCACGTTTTATTGCCTTTCTTCCCTCTCTAAAAATGATCTTCTTCTACTTATGTAGCCACCGTTTGGTACCCCGGTGGGGTTCAGTACCTATCAGGATGGATCGGATAGTTGAATTCCACTTTCCCTTACATCGAGCATTCTTGGTGCGATTTGGCTAGAATGCGATGGCAGGCGAAGAACCATGGTATGCTTTTTACTGCTATCTTTACCATGTTTCCTTGTGAATATCTTTTATGGTAGCAAGTTTGATGCATCACGCTTGTATAGGCCTCGAAGATGGAATGTTGATGAGACCGTCTACTGATGGTGAGGAAGGGACCTCGAAACCCAGTAATGGTAAGAAAATGAAGAAGGAGGCATCGGCTGAGTCTTCCAAATCGGAGAAACCTAAAGTTCGCAGGCCTCAGACTGACGCCAAGGTCTCGACCTCGGCTGTTGTGACAAGTCCCCGTACCGAGGATAAAGATGATGATGATGATAAAGGCCCTTTGGTACAAAGGACGAGACGAGGTGCAGATGCCCCGCAAGTTGTTGGGTGGAAAGACGCCAAATCGCTGGATAGAGGAGACCCTCAAGGAGGGTGCGGGCAGTCCCCGAGTTTCAAGTTGGACATGGTACAGTTCGTGCTGATGAACCCACTGCTAGTGACTCTGGAGGGCCTGAAACCGAAGCTTTTCGGGGGCAAGATAAGACCCTTAGAGAAATTAGTGCCCTGGGTGGCTTTAATTTGGGTCCTTCGTATTCACCGGGGAAAATCAGGGATGCACAGGACCCGGATACCGCCGGTGTGGGGGCCTCTCATGGAGGGGAAGATGTGCTCGGAGACCTCTTCAACGGTGTCGATGAGAACATTGATCTCGATGCTCCCGTCGCTCTCGAGGAGGCGGAGAGGCTTCCGCAGCGGGTGGTATTCTTTAACATAACTCTTGCGCTTCAAATCTTTGCCTTTCACTTTCTGACTTCTCTGATTTGTTGCAGGCTAAGAAAATGTATGGCCATGCCTTGTCTAGGCTTCATGATGAGCTTTCGAGCTTGTGGAAGGAGCTCAAGAAGCTCACCTCGGAGCTGAAGGAGTCGGAGGCCTCCTCTGCTCGAAAAGAGGAGGAGCTGTTGATACCCATTTTTTCTCTAATTATTTTAATATGAAAAATACCTTAAAAATAGCATGTATATGCATATATCAGTATGTCCCAATGTTTTACTATTTTTTCTTAATTTTTAAAAGATTTTTAAATCAATTTATTGCCCTATTTTATTAGAAAAACCCCAATAATTACTCCCAAAATTATCATTTTTGGTGATTTATTTATTGGATTCTCATACCTATACAAAAATATAGCTAGGATAATTTTTGCATATTTTTATAAATTTATTTAGTATTTTTAAAGCTAAATTGCATATAATTGCAATATTAGCGTCTCTTAAGGTTTATTGTGTTTATAATTATAAAATTGAATTCAGTATTTTTAATTTGATAATTACGTATTATTAATCATTTTAGTACTTTTAATTTATTTTCAGAAATTATTCTACTATTTTTTATAAAAAATAAATAAATAAGGAAAATGGCTATTTAAATGTTAGCCCCGTTTATTTCAACTTTAGCCTTATTGGAACTCCAATCTGAACCCAATTGCCCAGTCCAAATCCTAATGTACCCAACCCACGACCCTATAAAATAACCCTCCCGGATTCCCTTTTTAATTCCAACCGTTGATCACCTAGATCAGTGACACAACAACCCTTTCCTTTTTTAATTCCCAACTACCCCAAACCCTAACCATTTCTCGTCTGTGGCCGCCTTTGAATTCCCCCCTTCTCCCAATTCTCTCTCAAGCTCCTCTCAAACCCTAGCCACCTCCCTCAGCTTCCACCCTAAAATCGTCCAAATCCATGGATTCCAAAGCCACTGAGAGCCGGTGTCTATCTCCCCTGACTTCTACGTGTTCGAGTATTATGGTTTCAAGGCCAGACCTTTAAGAAGTTTGGTCCAGACCTCGGATGCTTTCAGTGCTATGGCTGTTTTCGGTCATCTTTGACCTTGCTCCAGCCAGCCATGGCTATTCAAGCCTGACTCTTGGCTACTCCTGCCTAGATCAATGACTTTCTAAGCCTTTCTCACCATCTGGGGATTTTTTGAAACCCTAACCTTTGAGGTTCTTCCGATTCTTTTAGATCCGTTTTAGATCTTTGTTTATTCTAAACTCCTAAACATTTTCTCAAGGTTTCTTTCAAAACGTTACCTTCAAAACCTTTATCTTTTCCGATTTAGGGTTTTTGTGAAATTATTTCGAAGCTTTTCTGATTTTTAACATGTTCTACTGTGTTTCTTTACGTTGTTCTTCTACTGAAGTGTGCATGTTAAAAGTCTTAGTTCCTTTTTGAGATTTCTGATTTATTTTGTTAGTATTTTTTGCCTGATTTACTTGTTTTCATCTCTATACTCGATTGATGGTGAAAACCCTAGATTTGGGGTTTCATTCGAGTTCTAAGATTATTTGCTATGTGATTTACTTGTTAGTCATGCTCTGAATTCGATAGGTTTCAAAACCCTAATTTCTTTGGACCTATTCGAGTCTTTGAAGTTGCTTCATCTGTTGCTCGACTGAATTTCAAAATCCTTTGTTTCTTTATGTGATTTCGACTTCCTGCTAAACTCTTCCATAAGGTCTTTTCACTTGACCTCTTTGCCATATGTTTGATACTCTTTTTTTTCTCTATTACTAAGTTACTGAAATCGACCTATGTGACTACCATGTTCATTAGCTACTGACTCTGTGTTTGCTACTGTATGATGTTTCTCTTTGTCATGAGTTTAGCCTCGCATGCCTAATGTTTATGCCCCTTTATATGCTAATTTCTCTCTAAAATGAACTTCAATTTTGGTCTGATTCCAAACCTCCTTGTGTAATTCTGATTGCACTCGTGTAATTGATTCTTGCCTTATTTTACTGATTTCCCTATTTCCTGCATTGATTTGAAAACTTCAGACTTTCGATTCTCTTGTCTTTGTCTTGGTTTTTTCATGGGGAACCCATGTTACTCTCCTTAAGTCAGTGATTTTGAAATCCTTGACTCCTTGATTGGCTATGTACTGATTTTCTATTCAACAACTTTACTTTATTTTCTTACCTTTTTTGGTTAATCGAGTATTTCAAAGATTCTTCCCTTAATTAAACCCCTATGGACTTACCCCTAATGGTCTATTCTATACATGGTGTTCTGCTTGATTTCTTTCCTTAAATGATTTCTGCCCATTACTATTTGAATTTAACTCCTTAATTAAATGGAGTCTTGTACTGATTTGATTTTAATTGACACCTAGTTCCATAATTACTGCTAAACTATGATTTTCACCTTATTTTTCACCTGTTTTCAAACTATAAATACCCTGCTCTTTCATTAACACAAACACACACGAACACTCTTAGTTTCTGAAATCACACTCACCCTCAAAAAATATTCTTTCTTGTTACTTGTACTGAGGCGTGCCTTCAAAGTCTTGTTACCTGCTTTTACTGTTTTTTGCTTCTCTGAACTGGTATGTTCTGATTAAGATTCTAGCATCATAACAATGTGTTTACTTAATGCTTTTACCTTCTTGTCTGCCTACTGCTTGTGTTTAGTTCAACACTTATTCTAGCATGCTATAATTTCCTTATGACTGTTCTGAATTTATTATGCATCCTAAACCCCCACCCCAATGTGTTCAATATTTATGGTTTGTTTGAGGCATGACAGTATCGCATATTACTGCCCATAGCTCAAGCTTGATCCCTGGGATCCTAACCTCTATATTTCTCTGCTATTGTGTGTTCTGGTAGGCTTATAGCCATGCCATCATCTTCTATTGTTGTGCATGGGGGTGTGCATTCGAATCGGTTTATCGATAAATCGAATCGATTATTTGTTATCGAAATCGAAATCGAAAAAATCGAAACCTTATTGAAACGATAACAATAAGCATATGTACAAATCGATAATCGATAAGTAATTATTGATAAGGGTCAATATCGAATCGATAAATCGAATGCACACCCCTAAACTGTAGACACTTGTAAAATGAGTAATTACCTATTTGTGTAGATTAATATAACATACAGAATGTATAAATATTCCGCTACTATTTTGAAAGCGGCTATACAATATCATTTTCCCTAATCTATACCCTTTCATTTACCCTAAGTCCCTTACCCTATTATTTCCTCTATCACATTTAAGGAATGATCATATTTAAAGATCAAAGGAATGAAGTTCAAATTAATGGAAAACAGAATTAGCCGTGATTATGTATTTTGTTTTGTTTTTTTTATACCATTGGAGTGTTGGTGGCATACATTTGATCCCTTACTTTAGTTTTGTTACATGTGCTTGTTGACACAATTTTTATGTTATAAATGGTGTTCGTCTTATTTTAGCTTCTTTTTGTCCATATTAGTTAGGCGCGTTTATAGCGATATACTTTCCGTGGAATCCCGCAAATTTTCTTATTGGTGTAATCGATAAGCCCCCAAAATCGATAAATCGAAATCAAAAAAATCGAAACCTTATTGAAACGATAACGATAAGCATATGTACAAATCGATAATCGATAAGTAATTATCGATAAGGGTCAAAATTGAATCGATAAATCGAATGCACACCCCTAGTTGTGCATTCCCAAAGCTTACCCTTGCCTGTATATAGGCTCTTTGCAACTTCCCAACCCCCTAAACCTTTTTTGTATGAAATTATCAATTTGTTTCTGGTTGTTTCCCCCTTCTTTATTCCCCTACAACTCTGTTTCTTCACTTGCGCTCTCTCTTAGACTTAAGTTCTGCCCCCTATTGTGAGCCTTGCTTTAGGACCTATTGAGCTCCCTTTGAACTTGGACACTTGAGGGCTGGCCCTTCCACACTGATTTGTCCCTATTCTGGTGATACGATTTGGGTGTGAGCACTGTCCAGAGTCCCATTGAGGCTCTTAGGGAACTCTGACAGACTCAAATTGGAGAAAGGCTTTGGATCAATGGTCTTTCAATTTGTCTATCTCATAACTCTGAGAGGAAGTGAGAATCAGTCTTCCTCTGGTTGTATTTTTCTTTGTACTTTTGATGTAATTTATTATTTCTAGTTTGCAATAAGTTGTAATGAATATTTGGGGCTGGCTAGTGAAAAAGGGTGGGTAACTATGCATGCAAGTGTAGAAATCATGCCTATAGGGATGTTATAATTTTGCTTATTCAACTATATAAAGAAACCATACCTATAGGGTGTTATAATTCTGCATATTCAAACTTCACCTAGAAATCATGTCTATAGGGTGTTATAATTCTGGATATTCAAACTATCACCTAGAAGTCATGCTTATAGGACTGTTATAGTTTTGCATATTCAACTTCACCTAGAAATCATGCCTATAGGATTGTTCTAATGTCCTTTTGCATAATTCAAACTGCATTTAGATACCATGTTTATAAGGTTTTAAAAACAAGCTCTGCATCTAGAAACCATGTTTATAAGGTTTAAAAAAAACAAGCTCTGCATCTAGAAACCATGTTTATAAGGTTAAGAAACAAGTTCTGCATTTAGATACCATGTTTATGAAGTTTAAAACAAGTTTCTGCATTCAGTTACTACGTCTATAAGTGTCTAAAATCAGCAACGTGTAGAAAACATGCCTATAGGAGTTTCTAAATGAATCTGATTCGCTTCACTCAATGTTAGATATAAAATTAGCAATTCTATATACTATCACCGGCAGAACCTGTAATCGATTTGCTTAATTCTGCATCTCTTCCCTTAATCTAAGTCCCTCACTAAACAAAGTTTAGCAAGCATGCCTATAGGATCCCAAATAATTCATTTCGAGTTTTTTATTGTCTTATCACCTTCTAAATTCAGTAGATATCATGCCTATAGGATCCCGTCTTAACACTTAGGCAAGCCTTAGAGTAATAACTATAAACTGAATCTGTTTCTGTTAATTATTACAACCAGCAGGCATGCCTGATTCGGACTTCCTATCAGAGTTATGTAATAAACCAATCTGCCTCAACTTATAAACTCCACCGCCTTTGTTATTTTAATCGGACCTAAACAGTATATCTATAATATATAGATATGGAATAAAGTATAGATTATGGTATTTATACATCAGCCCAACCAATGACTATTCATGATTCCATAATTGAATCAATTCCATACCGGTTCTTTGAGGAATAGAAAAGGTTCTCTATTGATTCAAACACTTTACCCAACCTATGGCATAGGGATCGAGGAAGGGGAAAAACTAAAGATTTCACATGGTACTTTTATCAATCTGATTTATTTCGTACCTTTTGTTCAATGAGAAAATGGGTCAAATTCTACAGGATCAAACCTATGGATCAGGTTACAAATGTCCAGAGATAGTGAGGATGATATTTCTTTTACTCAAGTTGTGGAGATCGCAAGACGGATTGAGAGGATTCAGGGTCAGGGTAGAGAGACGATATTTGAGAAGAGGCGTCATCATTTTGGTGGTTTCTGTGGTACCTCATCTGGAGGCAGGGCTTGATTTGGCAGAGGCCATCCTATCAAGTCGGTTCAGTTAGCGCTTCAGGCATCACATGGTGCTTCGGGCAGTCGTGGTTCTTATGGGTCTCGTCTTGAGCAGCTAGCCTATAGTGCTCCTTCAGCTCCTATCAGCGCATCAAATAATTCAGAGCTATCACTGTGGTTATCTAGATCATCAGGGTCAATCCCATATTCAATAGCCACGTCAGCAGAAAAAGTGTTTTGAGTGTGAGGTATGGGTAACATCAAGAGGCATTGTCCTAGAATTCAGTGCAGTATGCCATAGCTGGGTGCTCATGCCATAATTCCGGCACCGGTTGCTCTGCTGCTTGCTCAGCCTGCTAGAGGCAAAGGTCAGGCATCCAGAGGTTGAGTTTATGGAGCTAGAGGTAGAGGCTAGTCAATGAGAGGTCATCCGAGAGGTATAGATCGGATCGGTGGGGCTTAGCCCTGTTCCTATGCATTTCTAGCTAGAATTGAAGTATAGTAGTTTGATGTGTTCATCACAGGTATTGTTCTGGTTTGACATAAAGATGCATCAGTTTCATTTGAGTACGATTCCACTTAATCGTATGTGTCATCCTATTTTGCTTTATTTTTGGATATGTCTCATGATTCTTTGACTGCACTTTTTTATGTGTCTATGTCTGTTAGGGATTCCATTGTGGTGGACCGGGTCTATCGTTCATGTTTTGTAACTATCGGGAGCTATGAGACCAGGGTTGACCTTTTATTACTTGATATGGTAGATTTTGATGTGATTCTAGGCATGTATTGGTTGTCATCGTATCATGCTATATTGGATTGTCACGCCAAGACAATGATGTTAGCCATGCCGGGGTTGCCTTGATTAGAGTGGATAGGGACTCCTGGTTATTCTATTAGCAAGGTCATTTTATATACAAAGGCTTGGCGTATAGTAGAAAAAGGATGTCTGGAGTATCTGGCTTATACCCATGATTCTAGCGCGGAGGTTCCTTCTATGGATTCAGTTTTGGTTGTGCGTGAGTTCCCAGAGGTGTTCCCTATAGACTTGTCAGGCAGGCCACCCGATAGAGATATCAACTTTTTAATTGGCTTGGTTCTGGGAACTTAGCCCATTTTTATTCTGCCATACTCTATGGCCCTACTTGAGTTGAAAGAACTAAAGGAACAGTTGCAAGATCTGCTTGATAAGGAATTCATTAGACCTAATGTCTCGCCTTAAGGTGCACCGATATTGTTTATGAATAAGAATAACAGATCAATGCGGATATGCATAGATTATTGATAATTGAACAAGGTCACTATCTCAAACAAGTATCCATTGCCAAGTATTGATGATTTATTTGACCAGCTTCAGAGTGCCAAAGTATTTTCCGAGATTTATTTGATATCTGGCAGCATCGGATGTCCCTAAGACAACTTTTTGGAATCGGTATAGTCACTACAAGTTTTTGGTGGTGTCATTTGACTTGACTAATGCTCCAGTAGCCTTTATGAATTTGATGAACCGGGTTAGGCTTATCTGGATTCCTTCGTGATTGTCTTCACTGATGATATTTTAGTTTACTCCCATAGCCGAGAGGAGCATGAGCAACATCTACGGATCGTACTTTAGACTTTGAGGGATAGTCAGTTATATGCAAAGTTTTTGAAGTGTGAGTTCTAGCAGGATTTAGTTCCCTTTTTTGTCCATATTGTATCTTTCGAGGGCAACAATGTGCATCTTAAAAAGATTGAGGCAGTTCAGAACTGGCCTAGAGCTACTTTAGCTACAAAAGTTCGGAGCTTCTTGGGTTTTGCAGGTTATTATCGCCGGTTCGTGGAGGGGTTTTCGTCTATCTTATCCCAATTGACTAGGTTGACCAGAAGGATGCTCCCTTTATATGGTCCGACGAGTGTGAGGTGAGCTTTCAGAAGCTCAAGACTACATTGACTACAACCCCAATGTTGGTGTTGCCTATATGTTCTTACACTTTTATTGTGATGCATCGCGTAATAGACTTGGCACGGTGTTGATGCAGGATGGTAGGGTGATTGACTATGCATTTCGGCAGTTGAATGTTCATGAGAAAAATTACCCTATGCACAATTTAGATTTGGCAGCCATTGTTCACGCGCTGAATATTTGGATGCACTATCTGTACAAAATTCCATGTAAGGTCTACACCGACCATCAAAGTCTCTAACACCCCGTCAAGCAGAAAGACCTTAATTTGCGGCAGTGAAGATGGTTAGAGTTGCTGACAGACTATGATATCGCCATATTATATCATCAATGAAAGGCCAATGTAGTAGCCGATGCATTGAGTAGGAAGGTATAGAGCATGGGCAATTTGGTATATCTACCAGTAATGGAGAGGCCACTAGCTATGGATGTTAAGACTTTGGCCAATTGGTTCGTGAGGTTGGATGTTTCGGATCCTATCCGGGTTCTTGCTTGTTTGGTGGCACAGTCATCATTGTTGGAGCATGCTAAGGCTTGCCAGTTTGATGATTCTCACTTGTTGGGTTGATTCAGAGATTCGAAATATCAGAGTAGAAGTGGGAGTGCATCACAATGGATTTTGTGGTACGCTTACCATAGAACTTGAGGAAATATGATGCAGTCTAGGTTATTGTAGATCAGTTAACTAAGCTTACACACTTCATTCCAGTGATGACTTCCTATTCTTTAGAGTGGTTAGCTTAGATTTACATCCGGGAGATTATCCACATGCATGGCGTTCCTATTTACATCATTTCTAATCGAGACATGTAGGTCAAGTCGCATTTTTAGAGAGACGTGCAGTACGAGTTGGGCACGCAGGTTTAGCTGAGTTCCGCATTTCATCCTCAAACGGGTGGACAATCTGAGTGCACTATTCAGCCTTTGGAGGGCATGTTGGGGGCATGCTCTATGGACTTCGAAGATCAGTGGGACAAGTTTTATCTCTATCACTGTTCGCCTACAAAAACATCCACTAGTAAAACATCCAGATGGCTCTGTACGAGGCCCTGTGCGGGAGGCGATATCGTTCGTCGATTGATTGGTTTAAGCCCGGTGAGGCTAGATTGTTGGGCATTGATTTGGTCCGTGATGCTTTGAAAAAAGATAGGGTAATCCAAGAGCGACTTTGTACAGCTCAGTCCGGGCAAAAGATTTATGCAAACCAAATAGTTCGAGATGTGGATTATATGGCGGGTGAGAAGGTTCTTCTCTGAGTATCGCCTATGAAAGGCGTGATGTTAATTATGAAGAAGGGAAAGTTGATCTTGAGGTTTTTTTGGCCCATTTGAAATCTTGGACTGAGTTGGTGAGGTTTCTTATATGCTTGCATTACCTCCTAACCTAGCATTGGTATATCCGACATTTCACATTTCCATGCTTCAGAAGTACCATGAGGATAGGTCACATGTTTTGGACTTCAGCACAGTGCAGCTTGATTAGAATTTGACATATAAAGAAGAGTCGGTGGCTATTCTAGACCAGTAGGTTCAAAAGCTGAGATCCAAGAGTTCCCTTATGTGAAGGTACAATGGCGAGGTCAGTCGATAAAGGAGGCTACGTGGGAGTTCGAGTCCGATATGCGAAGTAGATACTCCTACTTTTTACCAGTCTAGGTACTTTTACTATGTCCATTCGAGGATGATGTTTCTTTTAGAGGTAGAGAATGTGACGACCTAATAGGGAGTCTTGAGTACCAGCCTTAGTTTTCATATTTCAAGACTTCGCATAGCTTCATTTGATATTTATTGGTTTTATGTGTGTGATCATGTCATTTTCTGAAAAAAATTTACATAAAATTTTGAAGAAAAAGTGAGTTTCACTTAAAATGAGGTTTGAGTTGACTGCGGGCAATAATTTTTGTAAAATACCTCGGATCAATATTTTGATAATTCTGGTAGGTTCGTATGATGTTTTGGAATTGTACGCACGTTTAGTTAGGGTCTCAGATGACTCGAGCGCGTTTTGACAAATTATGTCAAAGATTGTGGAAAATGAGCTTTTGAGTTGAAATCTTTAGTTTTGATGATATATTCTTGTTATTTGATGTCATTTTGAAGATTTAAGGTAACGATCAAGTTTGTAGGATGTTATTACACTTTTGTGAATGTTCGGTTTGGAGCTCGAGGGGTTTGCGGTGAGTTTCAGAT
Source organism: Nicotiana attenuata (assembly GCF_001879085.1). NCBI lineage: Eukaryota > Viridiplantae > Streptophyta > Magnoliopsida > Solanales > Solanaceae > Nicotiana > Nicotiana attenuata. Next base: position 32,795,305 of record NC_032000.1, on the reverse strand, counting down.
GCATTACAGACTAATTCGGAATAACTAGTGAAGTATGTTACTGGTGTAGCTTGCAAATCTCGTATTTGCGAGGTCTACTTGCATTTTCCATCAACGTATAGCATTTGGTAAGGGAGCTGAGATTGGAGAATATCACATTTACGAAGAAAGATCCGCATTTGCGAAAGCAGGGAAATTGCAACTGTAGCTAGAGTCTCGAATTTGCGACTCTGACAACTTGGGAGCAGCTTCACAAAAGCGAGAGCGAAGCTTAGCTCACATTTGCGGAAGGTGGGAACTTCGCAAATGTGAAGTCTTTTTTTCGCATTTGCGACATTTTTTAGACTCAAGAACTAATTGCATTTGAGATCAGTGTCACATTTGCGATACCTCCAGTTGGATAAAAGATGGAAAAATGAAGACTTGGCTCATTTTACACTTTTTTTTAACCCTAGACTCCATAGAAGCAATTTCTTGTGAGCTTTTTCTTCCCAAATTGATTAGTAAATATTTTTCATGAATTTTTTTAGCAGCTACTGAAGAGAATAAAATATTGCGTCTCCGCATATTGGAAATGTGGAACGCCTGGTCTAAAGGTAGGGAACCGCCAAGTGCAATCCCTGGGTTCCCTGAGTTGATCCCCAGGCCAGGTGAGGCTACCAATGCCCCTGTGCGCAACCCACTCATCCCATGCGGGCACCCTCCAATGCCTTCCAATGATCCACTGGACAGCTGGCTTCCAGATGCCAAAATTTGAAAAGTACAACGGGCGCGGAGACCCGCTCGTTCATCTGAAACGATACTGTAACCAGTTGAGGGGTGCCGGTGGAAAAGAGGAGCTGCTAATGGCCTATTTTGGGAATGCCTCACTGGAATCGCTTTTGAGTGGTATATGGATCAAGAAATTACTCATTGGCATGTGTGGGACGATACGGCTCGAGATTTTGTCCGCCAATTCCAATATAATGTGGACATCGCTCCCGACAGAAACTCCTTGTCCAATTTGATAAAGAAAATCGAGGAAAGCTTCCGCGAGTATGCTGTCAAATGGCGTGAACGAGCTGCCAAGGTAAAGCCTCCATTGGACGAAATTGAAATGGTCACGGTCTTTCTGCAGGCCCAAGAGGCCGACTACTTCCAGAACATGATGTCTGTTGTGGGTAAGCCATTTGCGGAGGCTATTAAAATCGGGGAAATGGTTGAAAACGGTTTAAAAATAGGTCGAATCTTGAGTCATGTGATTTTAAGGTCACATCACTGTTTGCTTAGAATGGTTCGGAGGGTTTGATGAACAGAAATGAGGTTGAAGAGGGAGCTATGATGGTTTCAAGCTCGAGGGGGCCCCACAGGTCATTCAGCCAATCATATGTGACTCCTATCATCCCACCACACTATTATCCCTTTCAAGATGCTGCTTATGCCATGGCACCGCCTCCCTATACGATGATGAGCGCGCAATCTTACACGCAGCCACAACATTATACACAAAATCGAGCTCCACCTCCCAGAAATGCCCATCATTACCAAGCTCCATATAATCCTCAACTAAATGATCCCCAATACAATCCTCGCCCAAGAGAGTCTTTTAAAAGGAATCAGTTCACCCCTATTGGTGAATCACACTCGGGTTTGTTACAAAAGCTAGTCAGGCGAAGTTTCCTGCAGCCAGTGGCCCCAAACCGGCCAAACCTTGAGTCCCCTCGCGCCGAGCTGATGCTATATGTGAATACCACTCTGGAGCAGTGAGATACAATACAGAGGACTATTGGACCTTCAAAAGGGCAGTTGAGGATTTGATTGAAGCTGAAAGAATCATTTTTTAGGATGAAGATGCTCCTGATGTGATGAACAAAATGTTGCCTCCCCACAACACCGGGCCAATGGTCGGAATGATTTGTGAAGCTGAGGAATGTGGTCCGGCACTGAAGGGCATTGCATCCATGATCGGAACTGAAGAAAAGCCAAAAAACGGTCGCCAAGCCTGAAAGTTCTCCATCAGACGAGAGTCTCAGTAGCCAGTCTTGCTGTCCTTTCTGCGTCCGGATTATCTCAGGGTGTGATCCGGATATTTTACTTTATTGTCTTTCTTTCCGATGTAAACCCTTCTATCTTCAAAACTGGAAAAAAATCAAAAAAATCAAAAATCAAAAATGAAAGGAAATTAATATTTCATTGTCCAGGAATGTCTCTTTTCTTAATCTTGTCATTTTTCTTATTCTTTTTTCAGTTATGTTAGATGCAAATTTTAATAACATGACATGCTTGCGGACTTCATGCCCAGATCCCAAAACGCTGTCAGACTTCGAAATAATGAATCAAGAGTTGAAATGCAAAGAAGATAAGTTTGAGGAAATAAAACAAAGAGTTTGAACAACTGAAGGAAAATTGGTTCCAGAATTGGAAAGGTCCATACATTACAACAAGAGTAATGCCAAAAGAGTACGTTGTACTTGGGACACATCGAAGGAAATGTCCCTGAAATAACTGTCAATGCAAATGCAGTGAAAATGTACTATGTTGGATCCTCCATATAGTTCTAATATTCTCCGGTTGGGATGATGAAGGCTTTCGTTCTCGCTACCCAAACACTATCAACCCTTTGCAAACCCTTTGAGCCGGCTCCCATTCTTTGATTACCCTCTTTGGAATCTGAAAGTGTTAATGAAAAATGAAATGGAAAAAAAAAGGAAAAAAAAGAAGAAAAAGAAAAGAAAGATAAAAAAAAAGGAAGAAAAGGCAAAGAAAATGAAAAAAAAAAAGAGAAGATGAAGAAAAAAAAAAGAGAGAGGAAAAAGGAAATGAAATGAAAAATGAAAAAGAAAAGAGAAAGAGAAAAGAAAAGAAAACAAAACAAAACAGAAAAACAAAAGAAAATCAAAAATAAAGTTTTCCTAATCTACGTTCGACTTGATTCCGAAAGGATACGTAGGCAGCCTCTCTCTGGGGTTCAGTCACACCAAAATAAGAATCCACGTTCCCCCAAAAAGTGAACCTGGGGAAAAAGTTATAATGCTTCGGCGACGGTTCGCCAGAAAGATTTCAAAGTTGTAATTCCATCCAAACTCTTTTACCCCAAATCCTGTTCAAGTCCTTCCGATCAATCGGTGAGAATGTTCAAGGATCGGAGAATGCAGCTACTTGGATCTGATACAACAAATTGAGAGAAATAAAATGAGAGAGTCTTATTGGTGAAAACCCACACGGGCACCATAAAGCGATGGTAAGAAGAGAAATAAAATTAGAGAGTCTTACTGGTGAAAACCCACACGGGCACCGTAAGGCGACGGTAAGCAGAGAAATTAAAATGGGAGAGTCTTATTAGTGAAAACTCGCAAAGTGCACTATAAGGCGATGGTGAGAAGATAAATGAGAGAGGTCAGCTCGTGAAAACCCGCAAAGGGCGTCCCAGATCGAAAAGAGGATCCTCACAACCACCGGCGCCGACAAAGTCCTGGCAAGGTTTCTCGAATTCTGAAGCAAAAGTTGTGATAAATTTCTGAGAGTCGGGCGGTTTACACGGATCAGGCATCCAGTCCAAAAGGCATGTCATGTTCATTGAAGTCCGCGTGTACTCCAGATAAGTTCTTCTTTCCTTTCCCCGAAAGGGACACTTCTTGCTTTAAACCTCATTCTCCATTCCATTGTTTGTTTTCTTTGAATCCCTTTCGGTCTAACACTGTTCCGAAACTAAAACAAAGAAGGGATGGCAAGACTGATTTACAGGTCTTTCGTTTGACACGAGCTAATGTGCAAAAGGCATCCATTCTCGCCAGGGGCATCAAGTCGACCCCGACTAGCCACAGCGGCCGATGCTTCGAAATCAAAACTCTTGGAAGGAGAAAATCAAATTGAAGTGCCTATAAAGGAAAATGAAGCTGAAAAGGTTGAGTCCCACGTGGCTAACCTTCTCGGCAAAGGTTTGAAAAGCCAAGGTGCCCCAAGTGCTCTGAAATTGAAGTTGGAAGAAAGAAGTCAAAAAATAAAAAGCCTACGAAGGCAAAATAAAGTTGGAGAAGGTTAAGTCCCACGTAACTAGCCGTGGCAGCAAAATTTGAGAAGCCAAAAAGTTCCCCAATGTTCCGAAGAAAGAAAAAGAAAAAAAATGAAAAAAAGAAAAGAAAAAAAATCAGAAGGTAAAGGCCTACGAAGGCAAAATAAAGTCGAAAGGTTGAATTCCACCGACCGACTGTCATGGCGAAGTCCGGAAAAACCAGAGGCTCTATAGGGCCTGAAATGAAGCTCGGTCCTCAGGAAACAAGCAGTTGCAGTTGAGAGCCGAGATCAAGTGATTTAAACAATGAAGGCCATAAAACCAACCACCGTTTCAAAATAACAATTATTTTTTGTTTGAAAACATGAAAAAGGTGTAATCCAAAGCAACCTTGCAAGAAGCAGGTGCAACCAAGGAAAAACGCGCAAGAGCTAGAAACAGCTTCGCAACAATAATCAACCCAAAAGGGGAGTTTCCTCCAATTTCTTTCCTGTATTTTTACTATAAAAAAAGAGAAGAAAAAGAAGAACAAGAAAGATCCCAAAATCATGGTAGAATAGGGCATCCAATCTCCAGCTGCATCCTTTCCAACATAGGGCCTCATTCCCTAGTTATCCCCGACATAACCTAGGGACCTTTTTCTTTTCTCCCGGCATAACCCGTGGACCTCCTCGGCATAACCCGAGGACCTTTTTCCTTTTCTCCCGGCATAACCCGTGGACCTCCTTGGCATAACCCAAGGACCTTTTTTCTTTTCTTCCGTTATAACCCGTGGACATCCCTACCATAACCCAAGGAACTTTTTCTTTTATCCCGGCATAACCAGTGGACCGCCCTGGCATAACCCAAGAACCTTTTTTCTTTTATCCCGGCATAACCCGTGGACCTCCCTAGCATAACCCAAGGACTTTTTTTATTTTATCCCGGCATAACCCGTGGACCTCCCTTGCATAACCCAACGACCTTTTTTCTTTTATCCCGGCATAACCCTTGGACTTCCCTGGCATAACCCAATGACCCCTTTTTTTTTATCCCGGCATAACCCGTGGATCTCCCTGGCATAATCCAAGGACCTTTTTTCTTTTATCCCGGCATAATCCGTGGATCTCCCTAGTATAACTCAAAGACCTTTTTTCTTTTTATCCCGGCATAACCCGTGGATCTCCCTAGCATAACCCAAAGACCTTTTTCTTTTATCCCGGCATAACCCGTGGATCTCCCTAGCATTACCCAAGGACCTTTTTTCTTTTTATCCCGGCATAACCCGTGGACCTCCCTGGCAGAATTCAATGACCTTTTTTCTTTTATCCCGGCATAACCGTGGACCTCCCTAGCATAACCCAAGGTCCTTTTTTTTATTTTATCGCGTCATAACCCGTGGACCTCCTTTGCATAACCTAAGGACCTTTTTTCTTTTATCCCGGCATAACCCGTGGACCTCCCCGGCATAACCCGATGACCTCTTTTTCCTTTTCCGGCAAAACCCCGTCATTTTCCTAGCATAACCTGAAAATCTTCCCAATTCAGGAGTGCATTCCCTATTCCCAAGGATACACAATCCTGACTTTTATTGCTTTCAATGAAGAATAAGTTCAGACCTTTGTCACAAAGAACTCATGGAATTTTCTTAGTGAAAACTGGGGCAAAAAAATTTCATTAGTTTGTTTGTTTTGACATCTGAGTAGGTTTGACCTCGAGGCACGAGATCCGAGGTAGCCGAACGAATGAGCCTCAGCCCAGAACAAAGAAATGAAGAAAAAGAACAAATGAAGTGAATTCAAAATGATGAAGCGGAGAAAGATGCGGACTGCTCAAGATATGATTGAAGTCACAAGCTTCGCGTGTCCCGCTTTGATCCAACGCTGAAGAATGAACCAGCGGTTACAGCTGACGAGCATCAAGATTCAGATCAGAGTCTGTAGCAAGAACCAGCTAAGACTCAAGATCAAGCTTCAGAAGACTCATAGATAGAAATCTTGTAACTCGTAGTGGATAGGCTTAGTTAGTATTTTTCATTTTTGATTTTGATGTAATAATGGGACCGCAGACCGGAACCTCCACGGCACCTCGCTCGGCTCTCAACCTCGGTACTCCATCACCTCATTCACTTCTGAACTACACGTGGCCTGATTCCTTTATTATTTTAGATATTCTAATATCTTTTTAAAGCTATTTTTAATCCATCTTTAGAATAAAGAAAAGAAATGAAGAAAAAAAAAGAAACCCAAAAAGACATGGTCTAACCCAATTACCCTTATCCCATTCTTCCAAACCCATTAGCCCACTTAAGTGCACGATTTAATCCTAGCCATCTATTTTCTTCTAATCCAATGACCATCATCCTTCTCACCTACATATAAAATATCCAATTATAAAAACCCTACCCCAAGTTTTCAATTCCTAAACTCATCTCGCCAAAAACCAATTCCACCAGCTTCAATCCCTTGACAGCCGCATCACCTAACCATGGCAAATCAAAAATAGGATTTTTAAAGAAAAAGCTTCGGTGGCTCATCCCCTAACCCCTCAATTTCCCGATAGCCACATCATCATCACCATCTTTGAAGTTTGAAGTATTGCCATATTGGATTAATAAAAGGACAAGGCAAACCTTTTCTTGTTTGGTCAAAAATCCATCTATTCTTTGGTCAGAAAAAGATATCATCTTTACGTAACACACATACATATTTGAATCTTCAATTGGCCATTGAAACACACAGTTTTGAATCTTCAATTGGCCATTGAAACACACAGCATCGACATAGCAACGCCGACGCAAAATGGGTCAGCTTGGATCGTAGAGTAGAGATGGGAGGTTTAATAGTGCAGGGGATTCCCTCGCTGCCTTTCACCTCCTCCCTCGCTTTCCGGTGCCGATTCGAGTTCGGCTTCGAGGTTCCGCTCGAAAAATCTGCTCGTAGATCCGATTGGTAGTAGCTCGTTTCATTTTTGGGAAAGCTCCTTTTGAGGTCTAGTTTCCATTCTCTCTTTGTTATTTCTTGCAAAAGTATATTTTGGTTGGAATAATACTTGAATTTTGAATAAATACATGATATTTGCTTTAGTTTTAGAATTTCCCTTTGATGTCTTTTTCTCCCATTTTCCAATTCTACGTTTCGTGCTTTCCTTTCAGCATGTTTTGATGCTGTAGTTTCAAGATTTTGTGACTGAATTATAAAGCATGAATTTAAGTTGTAAATGAATTATGAAACTGTTAATTCTCATGAACGAATGATCCTTGATTGTTATTTTTATTAATTATTTTATTGTAATAAATGAATATTCGTAAAATGCTTTGGCCGTGTTCTAATATATTATTGTGATTGTGTACACGTTCGCGTGACACAATTACGATCCCTAAAATTAAAACCAATTCGGAGTATGTGTTCGCGCAACTTTGATCAAACTCTTCTTAATAATAAATTGTTTAATTAAGCTATTAATAAATTCGAGATGTGCCATGCTTTAAATTTATAACACTTGGCCCTCACAAATTTAGATTAAACAAATTGGGGTGTGCCATATACAAATGTAATCTTTTAGTTTATGGCCCTCATATAAATAAATTAATTTAGAAATGCCTTGTATAATCGTAGTTTGCTTTAGGCCCGATTTAGATTAGTATTGCGATTATGTATACGTTCGCGTAACATAATTGCAAATTAAATTCTTAAAAGACTCGAGGTATGCGTTCGCGCAACTTCAACCAAATTTTCTTAATAAATAAACAAAGCGTTATTAATCGTGAACACGTTCGCGTGACATGATTTTTGACGCGCCAATGGAAAAGAGGATATGTACACGTAACTCAATTCTTTAATTACGAATAATTCAAGTGATTTAAAAGCGGTAAAAAGATAATTGCACATAGTCTTAAAAATGAGTAGTTAAACAATTAAGCCAAATATGAATTGCTAAGCGACCGTGCTAGAACCACGGAATCCGGGGGTGCCTAACACCTTCCCTCGGGTTAACAGAATTCCTTATTCAGAATTTCTGGTTCGCAGACTCTTTAAAAATAAAACTTCCTCGATTTGGGATTTAAAATAAACCGGTGACTTGGGACACCTTAATTTATTCCAAGTGGCGACTCTGATTAATTAAATAATCCAATTTCGAATTATGTCACTTTAATTGAAAAAATTTCCTTATATACCTTTGGGTGTGTAAAAAGGAGGTGTGACAATGAGTGTACATACATTGTCATGAGTTAAGAATGCGGGGTAAATTTTTAACTGTATATTTTAATTACATCATATCTTCTTTTGATCCGTGCTACTATTCATATCATGTATTCATTGTCACTTGCCCTTATTTGTTAAATATATGTCTTCTTTGTTACTAGGGGTGTATATTCGAATCGGTTTATCGATAAATCGAATCGATTATTTGTTATCGAAATCTAAATCGAAAAAATTGAAACCTTAATGAAACGATAACGATAAGCATATGTACAAATCGATAATCGATAAGTAATTATCGATAAGGGTCAAAATCGAATCGATAAATCGAATGCACACCCCTAAACTGTAGACACTTGTAAAATGAGTAATTACCTATTTGTGTAGATTATACAACATACAGAATATATATTCCACTACTATTTTGAAAGCGGCTATACAATATCATTTTCCCGAATCTATACCCTTTCCTTTACCCTAAATCCCTTACCCTATTATTTCCTCTATCACATTTATGGAATGATTATATTTAAAGATCAAAGGAATGAAGTTCAAATTAATGGAAAACAGAATTACCCGTGATGATGTATTTTGTTTTATTTTTTAATACTGTTGGAGTGTTGGTGGCATACATTTGATCCCTTACTTTAGTTTTGTTGCATGTTCTTGTTGACACAATTTGTATGTTATAAATGATGTTTGTCTTATTTTAGCTTCTTTTTGTCCATATTAGTTAGGCGCGTTTATAGCGATATACTTTTCGCGGAATCCCGCAAATTTTCTTATTGGTGTAATTGATAATCGAATCGATAAGCCCCCAAAATCGATAAATCGAAACCTTATTGAAACGATAACGATAAGCATATGTACAAATCGATAATCGATAAGTAATTATCGATAAGGGTCAAAATCGAATCGATAAATCGAATGCACACCCCATATTTGTTACATGCCCTCTTTTGCGACTTGTTCCTTGCACCCATATGCTTACTTGTTCTATGCCATTAATTGTCTATGCTCTGGTTCGTTATATTGTTTTGTCGTAGAGTATTTACTTGTTTAGGTTCCTTTCTCTTATATTGAGAGTTATGTCGTAGTTGTTTGTTGTATTGATATTATTTTTGAGGATCGAGTTGCATGCCTCAACAAACACAGATATTGGTGTTTGGGATTGGATTACACACTGCAGCGGATATTATTGTTTGGAATCGGGTTGCACGCCACAACAAATATAGATATTGTTGTTTTGGATCGGGTTACGCGCCGCAATGGATATTGATATGTTGATTGGGATCGGGGTCACGACCCCAATCCCGGTCGTGATGGCGCCCAACACAATGCTAGGCAAGCCCGACCATTACAACACTCTCAACCCTCGTACGAAGCTCATTACCATTCAATAGAGTTAAATTACCAATTTAACATGATTATAATACGTGATGACAGTTAAACAGTGCGGAAAAACCATAAAAAAAATACCAATACAACTCCCAAAAGATCTGGTGTCACGAGTCGAGAGCCTTTAAATACAACTGAGTAGCAGCCTATACATATGAAAGTCTAGAGTGCGGAAATAAAGGGGATAAGGGGAGAAATCGGATCCTGCGGACACCGTGCAGCTACCTCGATAACTCCGGTAAAAGTCTGGACAGTAGCAGGAAAACTCAACTATGCCTCCGGGATACCTGTATCTGCACACATGGTGCAGGGAGTAAAGTGAGTACTCTGAATCAGTGAGTAATAGCAATAAATAACGGCTGACAGTAAGAAAACTTGTAAAAAGCACTACGCAGTTCTATATAGATAAACAGTAAGTACATTAAACAGCAGGTAACTGAAGAAGTCAGGTAAATATCCCTAAACCGGTTCTCAACTCCTTTACCTCTCACAATAACCAATAACACGAATATAACGCTGCGGCGTGCAACCCGATCCATACATTATACTGCTGCGGCGTGCAGCCCGATCCATGTATATATATATATATATATATATATATATATATATACACACTGCTGCGGCGTGCAGCCCGATCCAATAATAATAGTCGACTGCGCTCACTGGCTCACTGGGGATGTGCAGACTCCGGAGGGGCTCCTACAGCCCAAGCGCTAAGCTACTGCGGCGTGCAGTCCGATCCATATAATATACTACTGCGGCGTGCAGTCCGATCCATATAATATACTACTGCGGCGTGCAGTCCGATCCATATAATATACTACTGCGGCGTGCAGTCCGATCGATATATGTATATATACTGCTGCGGCGTGCAGCCCGATCCGGTATATATCAAATACCCTCACTATGGGGGTCCTTGGCCCCTCTCAGTCAATATAGACATGGCCTCTCGGGCACACTTAGCTAATACAGGGTTTCCAACCCTCCAGTTATTCTCATTGGGATTTCCAATTTCTAAGGTCGGTTCATATTATGTTTACCAGTTAAGAACATGACTGAGGGTATGATTTCGACATGCAAAGTGAGGTCAACTAGTGCAAAAATCCCCTAAGGGTTCTACAGATCGGCACAAGGCTCCAAACAAGGCAACTAGCCCAGAGTACAATGATATTAAGTAAGTCTTAGTCAAAGTATAGCAAAAACATCGATCGGGATGGACCAAGTCCAAATCCCCAGCAGTCACAAACCCCACGCTCATCATACAGCGTGTGTCTCATCTCAACATAGCACCACGTCCTGCAAATCCGGGGTTTCAAACCCTCAGAACATCATTTATAACCATTACTCACCTCAAGCAGGCCAAAATCCTAGCTCTCTATGCCTTTGCCTCGCAAATCCACCTCCTCGAGCGTCGAATCTGATCAAAACCACAAGGAATACATTACAATAGGCTAAGGGAATACAACCCAATCGAAAAGACTCGAAAATTATCAAAAATCACGAAGTTGGCAAAACCCGAGCCCCGGGCCCACTTCTCGAAAAATTATAAAATTCACATCACCGGATTTCTCATCTCGCCACGAGTCCATACATATCAAATTTACCAAAATCGGAGTCCATTTGACCCTTCAAATTCCATTTTTAAGTCACCAAGTTCCCAAGCCCTAGCTTTACCCTCTTTTGATGAATTTCAACCAATTTCCATGTTAAATCTATCATAATTTCATGTATTTAGGCCAAGGAACTTACCTCCAATCACACTTAGTCGAAATCCCCCTTCAATTTCGTCCAATAGCTCTCAAGCTCGCTTAGAAATGGTGGAAATAACATAAGCTTCGCGGAACAAAATGAACATTAAAACCCTTTCTAGCACCAGGGATTTCCGCTTCTGCGGTCCCTATCTCCGCATCCGCGATACCGCTTCCGCGGTTCTTTTCCGCTTCTGCGGAAATTCATTTAAATTCCAAGACCGCTTCTGCGGTCACCCACCGCTTCTGCGGAAGCCGCATATGTGGGCAATCGTCCGCTTCTGCGAGAATCTCCAAAAGGCCCAACCCCGCTTCTACGACTCCCTATTCGCTTCTGCGGTCCATCTTCCGCAGAAGCGAAAACACCAGAGATCAGGTGCCTTCAGCTGCCTCAACTCCAACTTTCTTCCCGTTAGCCATCCCAAATCACCCCGAGGCCCCCGGAACCTCAACCAAAAGTGCCAACCCATTCTAAAACATCATTCAAACTTGTTCCAATCATCAAAACACCACAAACAACACCAAAACCATCAAATTACATCGAATCCAAGCCTAAGTTCTTCAAAAACTTCTGAAACACGCATTCGATCAAAAACCTAACAAAATCACCTCCGAATAACCTAAAATTTTGCACACACATCCAAAATCACCTGACGAAGCTACTGCAACTCTCGGAATTCCATTCTGACCCCCGGATCAAAATCTCACCTACCAACCGGAATTCGCCAAAATACTAACTTCGCCAATTCAAGCCTAATTCTACACCGGACCTCCAAAATCAATTCCGATCGCACTCCTAAGTCACAAATCATCCCCCGAAGCTAACCGAATCACCGGAAATCACATCGAAGCCCTCTAACTCCATAGTCAATATCCGATTGACTTTTCCAAAACAAGCCCTCCTTAAAGAGACTAAGTGTCTCATTTCCCTCTAAAACCAATCCAATTTGACTCGATCACCTCAAATACCGAAAATGAAGCATAGAGAAACATAAGATGGGGAAAACGGGGCGGTAACTCATGTGACGACGGGCCGGGTTGTCACATCCTCCCCAACTAAAACAAACGCTCGTCCTCGAGCGGGTCAAGAAACATACCTGCAGTCATAAACAGGTGAGGATATCTGCTCCGCATCTCCCGCTCGATCTCCCAAGTAGCCTCCTCCACGGGCCGACCTCTCCACTGCACCTTCACTGAAGCTATATCCTTTGATCTCAACTTTCGAACCTGACGACCCAAAATAGCCACTGGCTCCACATCATAGGTCAAATCCTCATCCAACTGAACAGTGCTGAAGTCTAATACATGAGACGGGTCCCCAACATACTTCCGGAGCGTAGATACATGAAATACCGGATGCACGTTCAACAAGCTGGGTGGCAAGGCAAGCTCATAAGCCACCTCCCCAATCCTCCTAAGTACCTCAAAAGGCCCAATGAACCGCGGGCTCAACTTCCCTTTCTTCCCAAACCGCATAACACCTTTCATGGGCGAAACCTTCAGCAAGACCTTCTCACCTACCTATAGGACACATCCCGAATCTTCCGGTCCGCATAACTTTTCTGACGCGACTGTGCTGTACGAAGCCTCTCCTGAATCAGCTTCACCTTCTCTTAGGCATCCTGAACCATCTCTGTCCCCAATAACCTAGCCTCGCCGGGCTCGAACCATCCAACTGGAGATCTACATCGCCTCCCATACAACGCCTCATACGGAGCCATCTGAATGCTCGACTGATAACTGTTGTTGTAGGCAAACTCTGCAAGCGGCAGAAACTCATCCCAAGACCCCCAAAATCAATAACACAGGCACGCAACATGTCCTCCAATATCTGAATAGTACGCTCGGACTGCCCGTCCGTCTGAGGATGAAATGATGTGCTCAACTCCACTTGTGTACCCAACTCCCGCTGAAAAACTCTCCAGAATTGAGAAGTGAACTGAGTACCTCTATCTGAGATAATAGACACTGGAACCCCATGCAATCGGACAATCTCCCGGATAAAGATCCCTGCCAGTCGCTCCGAAGAATAAGTAGTATATACTGGAATGAAGTGCGCGGACTTGGTCAGCCGATCCACAATCACCCAAATTGAATCGAACTTTTTCAAAGTCCGAGGGAGACCACTCACAAAATCCATAGTAATCCTCTCCCACTTCCACTCGGGAATAATCATCCGCTGAAGTACACCGCCCGACCTCTGATGCTCGTACTTAACCTTCTGACAATTGAGACACCAAGCTACAAACCCCACTATATCCTTCTTCATCCGCCTCCACCAATAGTGCTGTCTCAAATCCTGATACATCTTCGCGGCACCTGGATGGATGGAATACCGCGAGCTGTGGGCCTCCTCCAATATCAAATCCCGAAGCCCATCCACATTGGGCACGCAAATCCGGCCCTGCGTCCTCAACTCGCCATCACTACCAATGGTCACATCCCTGGCATCATCGTGCTGAACTCTGTCCTTAAGGACAAGCAAATGCGGATCATCATACTAGCGCTCTCTGATGCGGTCATACAAGGAAGACCGAGAGACAACACAAGCCAACACTCGACTAGGCTCTGAAATGTCTAATCTCACCATCCGATTGGCCAAAGCCTGAACATCAACTGCAAAGGGCCTCTCCCTAACTGGAATGTACGCCAAACTCCCCATGCTAACCGCCTTCCGGCTCAAAGCATCGGCCACCACATTGGCCTTCCCCGGGTGATACAAAATGGTAATATTATAATCCTTGAGTAACTCTAGCCACCTCTGCTGCCTCAAATTAAGATCTTTTTTCTTGAATAGATGCTGAAGACTGCGATGATCGGTGAATACCTCACAAGATACACCATACAAGTAGTGCCTCCAAATCTTCAAAGCATGAACTATAGCAGCTAACTCCAAATCATGTACAGGGTAGTTCTTCTCGTGGGGCTTCAACTGACGAGAAGCATATGCAATAACTCTACCTTCCTGCATCAACACACATCCGATCCCAACTCTCGAAGCATCACAATATACAGTGTAAGAACCTGAAGCTGATGGTAATACCAACACTGGAGTCGTGGTCAAAGCTGTCTTGAGCTTCTGAAAGCTCTCCTCGCACTCGTCCGACCACACAAATGGAGCACCCTTCTGAGTCAACTTGGTCAAGGGCGATGCAACAGAGGAAAATCCCTGAACAAGCCGGCGATAATAACCTACCAACCCAAGGAAACTACGAATCTCTATGGCTGAGGTCGGTCTAGGCCAACTCTGCACCGCCTCTATCTTCTTGCGGTCGACCTGAATACCCTTGCTAGACACCACGTGTCCGAAGAAAGCCACTGACCCAAGCCAAAACTCACACTTGGAGAACTTTGCATAAAGCTTCTCCTCCCTCAATCTCTGCAATACCACTCGCAAATGCTGAGCGTGCTCCTCCTGGCTACGCGAGTACACCAATATATCATCAATAAAAACGATCACGAACGAATCCAGATATGGCCGAAATACACTGTTCATCAAATGCATGAACGCGGCTGGGGCATTGGTCAGCCCAAAGGACATAACAAGAAACTCATAGTGCCCATATCTAGTCCTGAAAGCAGTCTTCATAATATCTGAATCCTTTATCTTCAACTGGTGATAGCCTGAATGGAGATCAATCTTAGAGAACACCCTTGCCCCCTGAAGCTGGTCAAACAAATCATCAATGCGGGGCAGGGGATACTTGTTCTTCACTGTCACTTTGTTCAATTGCCTGTAGTCAATGCACATTCTCATTGTGCCATCTTTCTTTTTCACAAATAGAACCGGTGCACCCCACGGTGACACACTGGGCCGAATGAACCCCATATCTAGGAGTTCCTGAAGCTGATCTTTCAATTCATTCAACTCTACTGGTGCCATCCGATATGGAGGAATGGAAATGGGCTGAGTGCCCGGCACCAGGTCAATACCAAAATCAATATCCCTGTCCGGCGGCATGCTCGGCAGGTCTGCAGGAAACACATCGGGAAACTCCCTCACAATTGGGACCGAATCAATACTAGGAGTCTCAGCTCCAACATCTCTCACAAAAGCCATAGATGATAGACAACCTTTCCCAACCATACGCTGGGCCTTTAGGAAGGAAATCACCTTGCTAGGCACATAGTCAGTCACGCCACGCCACTTAATCCTCGAAACACCCGGTATAGCCAAAGTGACTGTCTTAGCATGACAGTCCAGAATATCATGACACGGAGATAGCTAGTCCATGCCCAGAATAACATCAAAATACACCATGCTCAATAGCAATAGATCAACTCGGGTCTCCAGACCCCCAATATTCATTAAACACGACCGATATACATGGTCAACAACAATAGTATCGCCCACCGGGGTAGATACATAAACAGGTAAGGCAAGACACCCCCGGGTCGTATCCAAATGATGAGCAAAATATGAAGACACATAGGAATAGGTAGAACCGAGATCAAATAAGACTGAGGCATCCCTGTGGCAGACTAAAATAATACCTGTGATAACAGCAGCCGAGGCAATAGCATCTGTCCTGCCCTGAAGAGCATTAAAGCGAGCCTGACCACCGCCCGATCAGCCTCCCCCTCTAGGGTGACCCCTGACTGGCTGACCCTCACCCCTAGCTGGCGGGGCGGGTGCTGATGAAACTGGGCCAGAAGATGAGGGCTGACCCCTCTGCTGAGACGAACTAGCAGCACGGCGAGGACACTCCCTCCGCATATGCCCGAACTCCCCACACTCATAGCAACTCCCGGGTGCTGGGATCTGGGACTGAAGGGAACCCCTCGCGCCAGAGTGGCTAGCTGATGCACTCGGCCTGGAGGAACCCTGAACAGACGGAGCATGAGACGAACTCTATGCTGGAAGAGCGCTGAGAGATGGCTGGCTCTGCTGAGAACCCTGATAACCACGACCAAAAGATCCACCCTGATACTCAGGTCTAGTTGACTGAGCGGGCCTGAAAGAACGACCCCGACCCTGCTGAAACTGGCCCCTCGAAGGAGCGCCACTGTGACTACCAGAACCTCGAGGCCTCTTGGCCTCCCTCTCATCTCGATCCTGGCGGCGAACCGACTCAATATCTCGAGCTATATCCACCACCTCTTCAAAAGTAGCACCCATCACTCGCTCTCTAGTCATAAGAATACGAAGAGGATAGTGGAGACCATCAACAAACCTCCGGATACGCTCACGGTCTGTCGGGACCAACCAAGCTGCATGTCGAGACAACTCAGAAAATCTCATCTCATACTGTGTCACTGACATCTCTCCCTGTCGGAGTCCCTGAAACTGTCTACGCAGCTCCTCTCTGCGGGACTGCGGTACATACTTCTCTAAGAAGAGAGTGGAGAACTGCTGCCAAGTCAAAGGTGCTACACCAACCGGCCTACGCTGCTCATACGCCTCCCACCAAGTGAAGGCAGCTCCAGTAAACTGAAATGTAGTAAAAGCCACACCGATGGACTCAAGAATCCCTGCTGTACAGAGCATTCGCTGACATCTGTCGAGAAAACCCTGGGCATCCTCGCCCTCAGCTCCACTAAATGTCGGAGGCTGGAGTCTACCAAACCTCTCGAGGCGACGCTGCTCGTCCTCGGGCATAACCGGAACCCTATACTCCTGAACTGGTACCACTGGCTGAGCAGGAGGTGCCTCTGGAGTCTGTAACCCCTGTGATCCCTGATCAGGTGTGCGAGCAGTGGGGGTCTGATTGCCTACCCCGGCCTGTGAAGTAGCTGCTGCTGCTGTTGTGGCTGAAATCACCTGAGCCAGACCCGTGCCAACTGTCAATATCTGGGCCAATGTCTCCTGGAGACCCGGTATCACAATGGGCACATCTGGTGCCTGAACTGGTGCTGCTGGAGCCTGATCCTGGGCTGGGGCAACTAAAGGATCCACAGGTGCTGCCCCTGCCGCTCTGCCTCTACCGCGACCACGACCACGACCGCGTCCACGGCCTCTAGTAGCCTCAGTAGGTGGTACTGGTAGTCGTCCGGCACATCCGGTAGCTCGTGTCCTCACCATCTGTGAGAGAATAGAATAAAGAGAAGTTTAGTATCCGGTTCAACAAGTTCGCACGACAAGAATTTCAAGAATGTGGAAATTTTCCTAAAGGTTCTGCAGCCTCTCGAAGAGAAATACAGGCGTCCCCGTATTACTCCGCGAGACTCTACTAAACCGGCTCATGACTCGCGAGACCTAGTAACCTAGGCTCTGATACCAACTTGTCACGAACCCAATCCCGGTCGTGATGGCGCCCAACACAATGCTAGGCAAGCCCGACCATTACAACACTATCAACCCTCGTACGAAGCTCATTACCATTCAATAGAGTTAAATTACCAATTAAACATGATTATAATACGTGATGACAGTTAAACAGTGCGGAAAAACCATAAAAGATACCAATACAACTCCCAAAAGAACTGGTGTCACGAGTCGAGAGCCTTTAAATACAACTGAGTAGCAGCCTATACATATAAAAGTCTAGAATGCGGAAATAAAAGGGATAAGGGGAGAAATCGGGTCCTGCGGACGCCGTGCAGCTACCTCGATAACTCTGGTAAAAGTCTGTACAACACTAGGAAAACTCAACTATGCCTCCGGGATACCTGTATCTGCACACATGGTGCAGGGAGTAAAGTGAGTACTCCGACTCAGTGAGTAATTGCAATAAATAACGACTGACAGTAAGAAAACTCGTAAAAAGCACTACGCAGTTCTATATATATAAACAGTAAGTACATTAAACAGCAGGTAACTGAAGAAGTCAGGTAAATATCCCTAAATCGGTTCTCAACTCCTTTACCTCTCACAATAACCGATAACACGAATATACCGCTTCGGCGTGCAGCCCGATCCATACAGTATACTGCTGCGGCGTGCAGCCCGATCCATATATATATATATATATATATATATATATATATATATATATATATATATATATATTGCTGCGGCGTGCAGCCCGATCCAATAATAATAGTCGACTACGCTCACTGGGGGTGTGCAGACTCCGGAGGGGCTCCTACAACCCAAGCGCTAAGCTACTACGGCGTGCAGTCCGATTCGTATAATATACTACTGCGGCGTGCAGTTCGATCCATATAATATACTACTGCGGCGTGCAGTCCGATCCATATATGTATATATACTGCTGCGGCGTGTAGCCCGATCCGGTATATATCAAATACCCTCACTATGGGGGTCCTTGGCCCCTCTCAGTTAATATAGACTTGGCCTCTCGGGCACATTCAGCTAATACAGGGTTTCCAACACTCCAGTTATTCTCATTGGGATTTCCAATTTCTAAGGCCGGTTCATATTATGTTTACCAGTTAAGAACATGACTGAGGGTATGATTTCGACATGTAAAGTGAGGTCAACTAGTGCAAAAATCCCCTAAGGGTTCTACAGATCGGTACAAGGCCCCAAACATGGCAACAACCCAAAGTACAATGATATTAAGTAAGTCTCAGTCAAAGTATAACAAAAGCATTGATCGGGATGGACCAAGTCCAAATCCCCAGCAGTCACAAACCCCACGCTCATAATACAGCGTGTGTCTCATCTCAACATAGCACCACGTCGTGTAAATCCGGGGTTTCAAACCCTCAGAACATCATTTATAACCATTACTCACCTCAAGCAGGCCAAAATCCTAGCTCGCTATGCCTTTGCCTCGAAAATCCACCTCCCCGAGCATCGAATCTGATCAAAACCACAAGGAATACGTTACAATAGGCTAAGGGAATACAACCCAATCGAAAAGACTCGAAAATTATCAAAAATTACGGAGTTGGCAAAACCCGAGCCCCAGGCCCACTTCTCGAAAAATTATAAAATTCACATCACCGGATTCCTCATCTCGCCACTAGTCCATACATATCAAATTTACAAAAATCGAAGTCCATTTGACCATTCAAATTCCATTTTTAAGTCACCAAGTTCCCAAGCCCTAGCTTTACCCTCTTTTGATGAATTTCAACCAATTTCCATGTTAAATCTATCATAATTTCATGTGTTTAGGCCAAGGAACTTACCTCCAATCACACCTAGTCGAAATCCCCCTTCAATTCCGTCCAATAGCTCTCAAGCTCGCTTAGAAATGGTGAAAATAACATAAGCTTCGCGGAACAAAATGAACATTAAAACCCTTTCTAGCACCAGGGATTTCCGCTTCTGCGGTCCCTATCTCCGCATCCGCGATACCGCTTCCGCGGTTCTTTTCCGCTTCTGCGGAAATTCATTTAAATTCCAAGACCGCTTCTGCGGTCACCCACCGCTTCTACGGAAGCCGCATATGCGGGCAATCGTCCGCTTCTGCGAAAATCTCCTAAAGGCCCAACCCCGCTTCTGCGACTCCCTATTCGCTTCTGCGGAACCGCTTCTGCGGTCCATCTTCCGCAGAAGCGAAAATACCAGATATCAGGTGCCTTCAGCTGCCTCCAACTCCAACTTTCTTCCCGTTAGCCATCCGAAATCACCCCGAGGCCCCCGGGACTTCAACCGAAAGTGCCAACCCATTCTAAAACATCATTCAAACTTGTTCCAATCATCAAAACACCACAAACAACACCAAAGCCATCAAATTACTTCGAATCCAAGCCTAAGTTCTTCAAAAACTTCTGGAACACGCATTCGATCAAAAACCCAACCAAATCACCTCTGAATAACCTGAAATTTTGCACACACATCCAAAATCACCTGACGAAGCTACTGCAACTCTTGGAATTCCATTCCGACTCCCGGATCAAAATCTCACCTACCAACCGGAATTCGCCAAAATACTAACTTCGCCAATTCAAGCCTAATTCTACACCGGACCTCCAAAATCAATTCCGATCGCACTCCTAAGTCAAAAATCATCCTCCAAAGCTAACCGAATCACCGAAAATCACATCCGAGCCCTCTAACTCCATAGTCAACATCCAGTTGACTTTTTCAAAACAAGCCCTCCTTAAAGAGACTAAGTGTCTCATTTCCCTTTAAAACCAATCCAATTCGACTCGATCACCTCAAATACCGATAATGAAGCATAGAGAAACATAAGATGGGAAAAACGGGGCGGTAACTCACGTGACGACGGGCCGGATCGTCACAATCGGGTTGTATGCCACAATAATATCTGTATTGATAGGATATGTGTGAATTAGGTTTCACGCCGCAACAGAGATAATATATTATGACTATTCTTGACTGTTGGTTTTTTATCCATGTTGTATTGTGAATTTAAGTACAAATTATATTCTGGGGCCTCTGTTTTATCTTTTTCTGTTCCGGTTTTCATGTTAATTCTTGTTTCTCTATTCTCTTATTGTTATCACTTATACATATACAAGTTTATAGTGAGTGCCTTTTGTAGCTTCGTCACTACCCGGTCAAGGTTAGGCTCGACACTCATTACTTACGCAGTACATGAGGTATGTTGTACTCATACTTACACTTCTACTCTTCTTGTGCAGATTCTAGTATTGATCTCAGCGGCGTTTAGTGGAGGCTTCAGGTTATCTTTACTCGGAGACTTGAGGTAGAGCTGCTCGGCTTCTTGTGCAGATTCTGGTATTGATCTCAGCGGCGTTTAGTGGAGGCTTCGGGTTATCTTTACTCGGAGACTTGAGGTAGAGCTGCTCGGCATTCACAGAACCTGAAGTCCCTTTCTTATCTTTTGTATTGTATATTTCAGTTAGACATTTGTACTTTATTTTGGCCCTTGACTGTAGCACTTTTAGTAGCTCATGTGCTTGCGACACCTAATTCCGAGGGAGATTATCTTTTATATATATATATATATATATATATATATATATATATATATATATTGAAGTTTTGCAACTTTACCTTCATTTAGTCTGCTTTTAAAATTGTTAAGAACGAATATTTTCCTAGCAAGTGGACGTTAGGAGCCATCACAGTTTCATGGTAGAGATTTCGGATCGTGAGACATCCGAATAACTAGGTCACTGTTTAATTTAGAACCATGTATTATTCTGATCTACGACAAAGTTATAGCATTGTTATGGTTTGTTAAACGATGGTATGGCCTGGTGCGGAAAATTGAATTACTAAACTAATAAAATGATTTGAAATCTTTGGTAATTTCCATTAACAACCATGATTTGAATTTAAATGGAGAAACATGAATAGTGACATTCATATAGTTGATATTAAATGTAATGTCCAAACGAAATAACCGTTCCGCGTCCTCTCCGCCCCTTTCTTCTTTCTCTTCTTCACATATACTAGTAGTCGTACCCGCGCGATGCGCGGTCAATATTAAAAAAATATTTATCACTTTGTTAATTTTTTGATGTTACATTTGGAATTATCACAATTATTAGATTATCCTATTCTATATAAATAGAATAGATATTTTCTAAATTTTAATAAATAAAATCTCTATTAAATTAAAGGGACTTATATAGTCATCAAATAATTTTTTCGTTATGTATTTTTATTTATTATATTATCCAATATTTAGTATAATTATATTGTTAATAGAAATTATGACACTTGTCATTATAACATTTCTCTTGCCCTTCTCTATATATATATAGATGATATAGATTTCTTTGACTCTCCTATTATATATATATATATATATATATTATATAATATATATTATTTTTTTTTTTTTTTTTTGACTCTCCTATTATAATATATTAAACTAAAAACTAATTAGTAACCAATTATTCCATGTGGCATTTTTTTAGGCTGCCACTTGGCTTAAGGAAGGGATTTTCCTCTCCTTTTAATATATATAGATAGATATATAGATATAGATAATTTTATTTCAAAATTATTTTAAAACTCAAGTTGAAACTACTTCCCGATTTGAATGAGTAGTTCTTCTCTTTTTTCATTTTTTATAGCTATTTTTTTGCCTTTATTTTAAAATAATTCAAAAACTCCAACATGAAACAACTCCCACCCAATTTGAATAGGTAGTTATTTTTTATATTTAATTATAAGATATCTATATTTTTTAATCCAATAAGTAACCAATTAATATATACATACATACATACATATTATATATATATATATATAATATATATATATATATATATATATATATATATATATATATTATATATATATATATATATATATTGGTACATGGAGTGCATTGAATAAAATTTTGTTATGTATTTTTCTTTATTATATCATCTAATATTTAATATATTATATTTTTATAGAAATATTTATTAGCATTATTACTTTATTTAATATTTTTCTCTGAAAGTTTTTTAATTTCTTATTTTCGTTTTTTTATTTTAAAATAATTTTAAAACTCCAATTTGAAACTTACTCCCAAATTTGAAATGGTAATTTCATTATTTTTTAATTTTATTTTTTATTTTAAAGTTATTTTAAAAACTCCAACTTGAAACTACTTCCCGATTTGAATGGGTAGTTCTTCTCTTTTTTCATTTTTTATAGCTATTTTTTTTTAAAATAATTTAAAAAATCCAACTTGAAACTACTCCCACCCAATTTGAATGGGTAGTTATTTTTTCATATATTTATTTTTGTTTTTTATATTTAATTATAAGATATCTATATTTATTAATCCAAATAAAGTAACCATTAATATAATATATATATATATATGGTCATTTTTAATTTATTTTATTATTTTCGATTTTTTATATATTTAAATTCAAATAATAATCAATAACTAATTATAAACTAAATAACTATTATGCCATGTGTCATTTTTTTAAGTTGCCACTTGGCTTAAGGGAGGGCTTTTTCCTCTCCTTTTAATAATATATAGATATAGATATATAGATTTTTATTTTAAAGTTATTTTAAAACTCCAACTTGAAACTACTTCCCGATTTGAATGGGTAGTTCTTCTCTTTTTTTATTTTTTATAGCTATTTTTTTTTTAAAATAATTTAAAAATCCAACTTGAAACTACTCCCACCCAATTTGAATGGGTAGTTATTTTTTTATATATTTATTTTTCGTTTTTTTATATTTAATTATAAGATATCTATATTTATTAATGCAAATAAAGTAACCAATTAATATATATATATATATATGGTAGTTTTTTATTTTATTTTATTATTTTCAATTTTTATATATATATATATATTTAAATTCAAAAATAATAACCAATAACTAATTATGCCATCTGTCATTTTTTTAGGTTGCCACTTGGCTTAAGGAGAGGGCTTTTTCCTCTCCTTTTAATAATATATATATTTTATTTTTCCTTTTGCTAATGGTTTAATGACTGAATGATGTGATGCTAACAAGCATTAATCTTTATATTTTAGAATACCAAATAAATGGGTTGTTAGATACGAAACAAAAGAGAGCAAATTCAAACTGTTCTAGAGACAGCGGTACTGAATTAGGAGTAATATTTTCACTCTTAATAGCAAAGAAAACATAAAGGGGCACTTTTATTCTCACTATTGTGTGCCAACTCGCCATGCAATTGTAGGAAAAAATGAAAAAAATAAACTAGAATAACTATGGAGTTAATTAATGTAAGCAGATGGATTGAGTTGTCCGTTAGTATTAGCAACTCAATTCAGAATTATCTAGGTGTAGAATTGTACCCACTATTAACAACCGACCCAACCCAACAAATATTAACATGATGCAATTCTAACACCTAAATTCCTCTGTGCAAATTCGACAAGGCTGTTGAATTCATTCTCATCAATATATCCATTGCCGTTAGCATCTGCAGTTTTTATGCCACGGCTTCCCTTTAGCCTGCTGAACCAGCCCCCGTTGGATCGGACGGCGTCTCGGAGTTCTTCTTTGCTTATCTTACCATCTTTGTCTGTGTCAAATCTCTTTAGCCATCTCTTGAATTCTTGTAAACTCATTTCAAGTTTTCCATCACTTGCAACATTTCTTCTATAAGTATTCTTCAGTGCCATTTCTGATTGACTATTAAGTGGTGTTTTCTTGTCTTTATAATTGGATCTCACAGAAAACCAAAGAACTGTGTGGGATGTTTCGCTTTGTTTAAAATCTTTCGGAGACATTCTAATTTATAGTAGTATGCTACTAATCGTGATTATCTTGGAAAATACTAATAAAATTAGCGGACACAAGCCGAAATCTATGTAATAATTCGAATAAGAATCAACAATATTGGTCCCAAAACGTGTAAAGGCGAGAAGAAATCCATTAGGGTGTCATCTTTTTCATTAAAAAACGGCGGTTCTTAATCGGATCTAATAAAATTGCCTCTTTAAAGATTATAAAAAATATGTTGGCCTAAGCCGGCCTTAGGCCGAGTTCGCACGATTTTTTCTTCAAAAAGCTTCAAACTATTAAGAGCAGCACTATACCTTATTTACAATTCTTTTTTCTTTTTTTCAACTACAATGTAAGTCTTTGTTCGCACACCGAATACAATTGTACACATGCTTTCATTATCTAACCGACATACTGATATACTATCCTTAGCATGGTTGCTTTAGTTTTACAAAAAAATGTATTGAGTGCGTAATAATAATACATCACAAAATTAAAATATACTAGCAAAGTGTCTCTTTTTGATTGATTAATAATGAGGAAAACTAAAGTAATCATCGGTTCCTATGGCTGCGGCTGTCTGCTGGTTAGTGGAAGGTTCCCTCCCAATGAGTATACTCTTTTTTAGGTTAAAATACATAGGTCGACCTAGTCGCTATTGTTTCTTTTTTGACAAGTGCATGCATTAGCATGTAATGCTTGTGGTCCTAAAACGTGTAAAACGAATGAGAGGTCATAGTTTTCTTCAAAAACAGCTGCTCTGAATACTAATAAGAAATTTTCGTGTTTTATAGAGTAAACAATAAACAGTTGTACATATATATATTTCCATTATTTAATAAAGATCGATACTAATATAGTAGTACTATCCTTTGCAGGGTTGCTTTAGTTTTACAAGAATTGTTTACATAGCTATGTATATGGGGTCCGAAATTTTTCTAATATTTTTTTAGACAAAAAATACGTTTTTACTACTAACAAATAAAAGTTATCTAAATACCTAATTCGCATTATTATACTGCGAATTAGTAAAAAAATATAGTGATTCGCAGTATTGTACTGCGTATTATTAAAAAAATATTGTTTTAGCTAATTCGAAGTACAATATTGCGGATTACTAATTTGGCCCCTCCAATAATTAACTGACATAACAATAATTCAAACACATAAAACGTATTATTGTACTGCAAATTCCATAAAAAAATTCTGCACCCCAGGCTCGGACTTGCCTTATTTAAAGGCGTTTCAGTGTTATGAAAATTCATTCAATACAAACTTTTAACTTCCGTTCATACTTCTCTCTTCTTCTTATCAATCATTTTTATACAATGTCTGAAGAGCCAAAAATTAGGGTTTCATTATATTGGGGGGTGAGGTTGTGCTGGAGAATAACTCTGTGAGGTATAACTCACCTCCACAGTGTCATGTTAAATTGCCGCTTACTATGGAGTATGATAAATTGGTTTCGTTGTTATGTAAAAAAATGAGTGTGAGGAAGCGTTCGGTTAACCTTAAAGTAACCGGTAGGTTTCCGTATTCAGTGACTCCGCATGGGTTTGCTTATTATTCTGAGTTTAACATCGAGGATGATGAAACTCTTAGAGATTTTTTGCGGATTCCGGGTGAATACAGGGAATTTATTATAATAAAATTATTGGAAATGTTCGTCAAGGTGGAAGACGTTCCCAATAATGAGGGCGTGCATAGTAGGGATAACCCCCAGTCATCGGGTGGTTATTCTGGAGCAGTTTTTGCCGGATAGATTGCTGATAAAAGAGCTTGCCTTGATTTAAACTTGTCACTACCGGCGAATGAACAGCCACAAAATAATTTTTCGACTTTATATAATCCACAAGACGACTGGTAAAGTTCAATTTTACTACGCTTTAGCGATGTTTATTTTGTGTTTTAATTGGATTTGTATTAACACTTATATTTTTCATAGGGGTACCGTCCGGATATGAATTTTACAAGTTATGACCCCGTCCCTAGTTGGAATATGCGTAGTTCTGGAGTATTGGAGGACGGTGGTCCATCCGGGAGTCATCACCAACAAGAAAATATCCATCATGAAACGTCAAGACAATGCGACTTGTAAGTAAATTGATATAGCTATATCAAATGTATTTATGTAGTTGGGTAACTTATCATTTTGTTCTTTTTGTGTAGTGAAAACGAGCTTCTTGATGTTCTTGACCTCACACAGTTGCCCATAGACGACGTATTGACTCGTAATTTGGCTGATGCGCAGAGTCAGGAAGACGATAGTGATTATAACAACAATGCGGATGAGTCTGAGGATGACACACCCTTCTATGATGAGGGTGATGATGATGAGGAAGTGAATGTTGAACCTGAGCTGACGAGGGAGCATGTTCGTCCACCTCCCGCTAGACAAAGAGTGTACGAGTCCCACGTGCCATTTTATGAGCGGAATATTACCTACCTTGATAACTTTCCAAGTATGCCGAACGTGGATGCCCTCACAAGGGATGATGACGAAATTCGGTCAGCGATGTAGGATGAGTCTAGACCAGCTGTTCTGACAAAAGGCATGTATTTCCCCGATAAAGCTCGCCTAATTAGGGCTGTAAAAATCTACAGTATAAGAGAGTCCCGTGAGATGATGGTAAGTGAGTCAACTACGGAGGTATAAAAGGCTGTATGCCGTAGGTGGTTTATGGGTTGTCACTGGATGTTGCGTGCCAACAAGAAGAAATCAGGTTAGTGGAAAGTGGGTAAATTTATTAGCGAGCACAGATGTGAAATGGACACATTCAATGAGAATCACTTCTACTTGGATGTGGACTTGATTTCTCTTGTCTTGATTCCATATTTGGAAGTTTCCATTAGGTTCAAGATTAAAGAGTGTATTACAGCCGTCCACCAGGAGTATGGTTGTACTATAACCAAAAGAAAGGCATATTTCAGTCGCAAACGTGACTTTGAACTTATTTATGGCGACTGGGATAAGTCTTTTTCAAATCTTCCCAGGTACATGGCCGCACTACAACATTTTAACCCCGGCACTGTTGTTGAATGGAGGCGTGAGAGGAGTCCGGACAGACCTGAATATATTTTCAACTATGTGTTCGGGTCATTTAAAGCAGCAATTGATGGTTTTGTGCATTGTCGTCCTGTAATTTCCATATACGGTACTCATGTCTATGAAAAGTATGATATTAAGCTTTTTATTGCAGTTGAAGTTGATGCCAACGGACAAATATTTCCACTAGCTTTTGCCATATATGCCAACGAAAGCGAAGAGACGTGGACGCTTTTTTTGAACCAGTTGAAGCAGCACGTTGTCAAACAGCGTTCAGGTATTTGTCTAATATCTGATCGGCATGGTGGTATTTTAAGTTTTGTACGTCACTTGCCTGAATGGCAGGAACCATATGCATACCACCGTTACTGTGTGAGGCACCTGAAGGCCAATTTCCAGAAGAAATTTCTTGGCAAGGCCTTGCATGACTTAATGTGGATGGCTGCAACTGAGCACCAGCTGTGCAAATTCACGAGGTGCATTGAAGAGATCCGGAAGATAGATCCACGAGCCTATACTTGGTTGATGCGACATGAGTGTCACACCTCCTTTTTCTTACACCCGTGAGGGCATAAAGGAGTTTTTCCAATTAAAGGACAATCGAAACGGGATTCATTTTATTAAATATTCAGAGTCGCCACTTGGGAGATTTATGGTGTCCTAAGTCACCGGTTGAATCCCGAATCGAGGACATTATTGACTCTGTTTAACAGTCCGCGATCCAGAAATCCGAGTAAGGAATTTGTTAACCCAGGAGAAGGTGTTAGGCATTCCCGGGTTCCGTGGTTCTAGCACGGTCGCTCAACTGTCATATTTGGCTTATTTATTTGATTTTAGTTTTTTTTTTGACCTATATGTTTTTAACTTTGAACCGCTTTTACTATTATTATTTTAAGAGAACTGCAACGTCGTGAAAACATGTCTCGAACCACGTCACATAAATGCACCCGCGATTTTTGATACATTTCGACTTCGTTGAGATTTGGATTTGGGTCACATAAATGTGCACCCGAGTTTAGGAAGGTAAATTATTAAAAGCGCACCTAAAGTGACTAACGCGTGATTATCTTTGGGGAGGGCCGTGAAATTCGCTAGACGGCCCATCCCGAATTCTAAGTTCTTTAATGTAACCATTTATCGAGGGCCCCGCAATTTTGCATTTTATTTGGCGAGGCTCGTCTCGTTTATTATTTAAAGGCTAGTCCTAAAGTAAACTATGATTTTCCATTTTATTTTTTTCTAATAACAAAAGAAAAGTCCTAATTAATCAATATTATAAATTTCGGGCCTTGAGTTCAAGTCCGGGTTCAAGCAAAAGGGGGAACCTCTTAGTTTAAACCCGCTACCTAACTTGAAGCCCACAGCCTGCCATTTAAGTACCAACAAACCAATTGCCATTTCAGTCTTGGGCCCAAAGAGCCCAAGCTACATGATACATGCACAAATGGACAAAATTCCCAATAGACACAAACATTGGGCCTGAGATTAGCCCAAATCGGACAAGCGTATCAGGCTGCGTTGGGACGATCAGAAGATTGAATCCCTGGAGCTGGCAAGCCACTGATTTGCTCAAACCTTCGCCCACCGAAATTATTCCAAACTCTTATGAGTGCATTCAATAATTGACAATAAGGTAAACAATGTATTCTTATTCAAGTTAACAGGATATTGATTACAAGTTAAGAGCCTAAATTCATACTTTGTCCATATCTAATTATCAAACAACTAACTAATTCAAATAAGTCAACAATTGATATTGCATGCTAATTCAAGTGAACTATTAATACTAACTACTGACCTAGAATTGCCAACGCTTGCCTTAAAACAATGTACTCAAGGAAACACAGGTTTTGACATTGAAAACTAGCCTACTTATATTAACTATTGCATTACGAAGTTGTTTAGGAAGCACGTTCGGCTTAGAATTGAGCTCGATGTGGCCATCACCCATTGATTTCAACTTAATTGCAAGTTTAAACTATTTTTGATTTTTAAATTTTAAACAGAAAAATGCTAAACATAAAACAAGTACTAACTACAGCTGATAACTACAAATTAACAGTCCAAATAGTCCAATTAGGTACAAATTACACAGTCCGAGTTTCATTGAATATAGATCTAATTAGACTACATTATACAGTTATATATATCATTGATATCTAATTAACTACAGATGCGTCTTCCAGCATTCAAATGTTTGAATACTTTCATTTCATGTTCAATCTCGAAGCTACATCAACTTTGAGTTCAAATGTGTACCTGGGATTAAAATGCAAAAGTGAAGAAGAAATGGAGGTCAGTGAAGCAGTGATGAATAGCAGCCCAGACTCAAAACAATGAAATCAATTTCAGCTCCTAAATTAACACAGCAAACCCAGGAACAAACAACACCAGATCCAACACCAAAAGAACATGAAATCCAAACACAAATGGACCAAAATATGCTCAAAACCAACCAGAAACTCCCTGAACTCGAACCAAACCCAAATCTAAAGATATTCAGGCCATTTTTACTCTTCAGTCGACTGGAAATCTCATCTACAGCTTAAAATCTAACTCAAACTCTAAGAGAAATTCCAATAGAACAGGACTTTTATAGAATTTTTCTACTGTTTTTGTGTTTTTCTGTTTGAAGAAGTTAAAATCTAAAAGAGTGTTTGATCTAAAATTTGAATTTCAGATCTGGAACTTGAAGGGTATTTTGGGGGAATTTTTAGGCTTCCAAAACTTGTAAAACAAGGCACTAGGCCTGCCGTTTAAAGGCAAGGAAGGGGGCAGAATGTTCTGGAAGTGTTTACCCATTCCCCCCCCCCCCCTTTTTATTTTCAGAAATTGCATATTAATTCTAAAGTTGTGGTTTTTTGCCCAAGTTACTGCTTTTAAAATGCTAAAACTTACATTAAGACCCCTTCTAGAAGGATCTAGGGTGTTCTAGCTTTGTTTTCCCACCTATGGAATACCTATACTACCCTTACTTGAGTTCTAAAATTACTGATCCTTAACAAACCAGCCCATTTTGTGTGCCTAAACTACCCTTGATTGCCTCTGAAATTACTAACCAAACCCAACCCCATTTGCCTTAGTTAAAATTCAACTATGGTTAATTGAAGGCCAATTTATTCAGCTATATCCATACCTTAAGCCTAATTAAATTGCAAATGAACACTAAATTGAAAAACAATTAAAACTAAACTAAATAAAGTAACAGAAGTATTAATTCAATCAAACAAAATCAAACAACACCCAAAACAGATTTGAAACACAAAATCAGACTAACTAAGAAACAAAAGCTAACAGGAAATCCAACCAATGCTTAACCAATCAAAATTTAAACTAACACCTAAACAGAATCAAATCAAGCCTAAAATAAAATCTAACTACACTACATTTTGAATCCATCAAAACCAAAATATCGAAATTACTGAAATTTAGAAACAATTTACAATCAAAATTAAATCGAAACACCCTAACATTAAAGTTACTGAAATAAAAAATAGAATAAGAAAAAATCAAAATTAAACTAACATGAAACAATTACTGAAATTCAAATTAAATTGGAACAAAAACAAACAATTACACTGGATGAACACATATATATAAGAAAAAGGAAGAAGGAAATTGAGAAACTCACTGTTTTTTTGGTTTTAAAGCATGAACTTGAAATTGGCCCCAAAAATGATATTAAATGTTTATTCTATGTCAAATAAACACATAATATCATTTTTAGGGTCATTAGGCACTGATAGTTATACGACGCCCTTTTCACACTTGGTTGAAACCCTAGATGTGGAACTTGACAAGTTTTACTTAGATTTGAAAAGTGTTGGTTTGAGATTAGAGATGAGGAGGGTTAGGGGAGTATAGGGTGTAAATTTGGTGGGACTTGGAAGAGTTGAGGTTTTGACCAGATTTTAGATCTAAAATTCGAGAAGATTGGCTAAGAATTGAAGGAGATGGTTTTGGGGGTTGGAAAGAGGAGAGAGAGAGGATTCAGGGGTGTAATTTTGGGTGGTGGAGGCGTGGTGGGGTGACGGTGGCGTTACGCCGGCGTTACAGGGAAGGGGTTTGTACGAGGATGGAGGGTAATGGTCTAGGGTTAATGAGAAATTTTCAGATATTATTATGTTAATTCAATATCTAACCAGGGCTGTCGGATTGGGGAAGGATAAAGGGCCCATATCAATTTGGCATGAAATGACGTAGTAGTACCCCCATACTACGTCGTTTTGATGGTTGAGGGGTAAGGCGTCTAGACCGGGTAAAGGGTGTGGGTTTGGGCTAAATAGGTGGGTGGACGTTTGGGCTGGTTGCTCAATTCAGAGTTGGCCCAATTTTCTTCATTCACCCATTCTCTTTTCTTTTCCTCTTTTATTATTTATTTATTCTATTTATTTTCTTTGCAAAATTAACAAAACCTAATTTAACTCCTAAACTAATTAATTTCCAAAGATAAACTT
This sequence comes from Nicotiana attenuata, assembly GCF_001879085.1. NCBI lineage: Eukaryota > Viridiplantae > Streptophyta > Magnoliopsida > Solanales > Solanaceae > Nicotiana > Nicotiana attenuata. The sequence continues at coordinate 32,763,496 of NC_032000.1, read as the reverse complement.
AAATTTAATTTTTAAGAGAAAAATTAAGCAAAAAGTGAAATTAAAAGAACAAAAAATATAAAAGATTTATATATTTTTTTTGGTATTTTTCTCTTATTTTAGTAATATTAATTAACTAGTAAAACAAAAAATTTAAAATCGAATTCTAAATGCAAATGCATTATTTTTGTACATTTTTTATGAATTATGGTGACTAAAATGCACACAAAAATATAAACAAGACACAAAATCATGCGATTAATTCAAATAATAAAGAAAAATCCTAATTCTAAGGAATTTATAGGAGTAATTTAAGCGTGGCAAAAATCACGTGCTCATAGCTGCCCCTCTTTGCTCGAAGACACGAAGGGTTTTCGGGCAAAGATAAATGAACACCATGAAGGATTTTTTCCTGCTCAGTATTCCATGAGAAGCATTTTGAAAACCGTCTGACCGAACCCTGCTTCAAAGGTTGCTTACATATCTTTGGCTATAAAGGAATCAGGTCAGTGTAGTTCTGGAAGGTTTAGCTGGGACTACCAGGAGCTGTGATTTCACTGCTGTTGCTGCTGCTACTGCTCGCTGACCTCCTTATTACACCAAGTCAAAATAAAAAGAAGCTAGCCTAAGCTATGGTCTATGAATTACAAAAGGATCCTATCTATGTCTCCAAACTTGCTTTTGTGTTGCCTTGAACTTGTATTCTTCCGATGGAATTGTTGCGTTGTCGCCTTGTATCGTGATCGGAGATGTATTGCTATCCCTTCTGGTGATGCTTGACTGCTGAAATTTGAAATATATGCCTCTATTCTCCAGGCGGGCTCCTGACTGCTGACGCTGAAAAGTATTCCCTTGTTCTCCAGGTGGCCTCCTGATTGCTGAAACTTGAAACGTATTCCCTTGTTCTCCAGGTGGGCTCCTGATTGCTGAACTTGAAAAGTATTCCCTTGTTCTCCAGGTGGGCTCCTGACTGCAACAAAATAGACAAACAAAGAAAATTTTCTGCCACCGTTTGGTGGTTGGGTATAACATGTTATCAAATATAAAAAATTGAAAGCTAAAATTTGAATTGTACTTCCCTTGTTCTCCAGGTGGGCTCCTGATTGCTGAACTTGAAAAGTATTCCCTTGTTCTCCAGGTGGGCTCCTGACTGCAACAAAATAGACAAACAAAGAAAATTTTCTGCCCCAGTTTGGTGGCTGGGTACAGCATGTTATCAAATATTAAAAATTGAAAGCTAAATTTGAATTGTACTTCCCTTGTTCTCCAGGTGGGCGCCTGATTGCTGAAACATGAAATGTATTCCCTTGTTCTCCAGGTGGGCTCCTGATTGCTGAACTTGAAAAGTATTCCCTTGTTCTCCAGGTGGGCTCCTGACTGCAACAAAAGGACAAGAACAATTTTTTGCCCCAGCTTGCACTAGGAAGATTTGTGAGTTGTTAGCGAAATTATAAGCTATTAATGCAATGTTGCGATTAAACTAGGACTAGACTAGGATATGCGTCTCCTACGAGTAAAACCAAGAAACTTTGACTAGCAAATGCGTCTGCTAACATAAAACCTGAATGAACCAAACTAGGAAGTGCGTCTCCTAGGGGTGAATTTAAATGACCAAAACTAGGAAGTGCGTCTCCTAGGGGTGAAAACTTTAGTGACTAAAATTAGGAAGTGCGTCTCCTATGAATGAACTGTCCATTTAGGAGGTGCGTCTCCTACAGGTGTAACTTCAATGAACCATACTGGGAAGTGCGTCTCCCATGGTTGAACTTAGATGACCTAAACTAGGAAATGCGTCTCCTATGAATGAACTATCAATTTAGGAAGTGCGTCTCCTATGGGTGAAAATCAACTTAGGAAGTGCGTCTCCTATAGGTGAAAATAAACTTAGGAAGTGCGTCTCCTATGGGCGAACTCTCAATTTAGGAAGTGCGTCTCCTACACAAAATATGACTTGAAAAACTTAGACTAGGAAGTGCGTCTCCTAGGGGTAAAACCTCAGTTTAGGAAGTGCGTCTCCTATAACAAAATATAACTTGAAAAACTTAGACTATGAAGTGCGTCACCTAGGGGTAAAACCTTAGTTTAGGAAGTGCGTCTCCTAGGGGTAAAACCTCAGTTTAGGAAGTGCGTCTCCTACAACAAAAATATAACCTACCCAAATTAGGAAGTGCGTCTCCTAGGGGTGATGTGTGATCTTCCAAATATCCTTTGCGTAAGCAGAATTGGCGCATTACACCTGAAAATTTCAAGCTTCCCAGCTTTGATATGAACATAGCTTTCATCCCTGTTTCAGACAAAGAAACCTTGTTAGTTTAAACATGGTNAAATTGAAAGCTAAAATTTGAATTGTACTTCCCTTGTTCTCCAGGTGGGCGCCTGATTGCTGAAACTTGAAATGTATTCCCTTGTTCTCCAGGTGGGCTCCTGATTGCTGAACTTGAAAAGTATTCCCTTGTTCTCCAGGTGGGCTCCTGACTGCAACAAAATAGACAAACAAAGAAAATTTTCTGCCCCAGTTTGGTGGCTGGGTATAGCATGTTATCGAATATAAAAAATTGAAAGCTAAAATTTGAATTGTACTTCCCTTGTTCTCCAGGTGGGCGACTGCTGAACTTGAAATGTATTCCCTTATTCTCCAGGTGGGCTTCTGATTGCTGAACTTGAAAGTATTCCCTTGTTCTCCAGGTGGGCTCCTGACTGCAACAAAATAGACAAACAAAAAAAATTTTCTGCCCGAGTTTGGTGGCTGGGTACAGTATGTTATCAAATATTAAAAATTGAAAGCTAAAATTTGAATTGTACTTCCCTTGTTCTCCAGGCGGGCGCCTGATTGTTGAAATTTGAAATGTATTCCCTTGTTCTCCAGGTGGGCTCCTGATTGCTGAACTTGAAAAGTATTCCCTTGTTCTCCAGGTGGGCTCCTGACTACAACAAAATAGACAAATAAAAAAAATTTTCTGCCCCAGTTTGGTGGCTGGGCACATGGGTGAGTGTTAAACTGAATTATTCTACCAACTATTATAAGAATCATTCTATCAACTATCTTGAAAACTCCTAATTGAATGCAAACTTATGCTCCCTTGGGGTACATTTATGCAGGATTGTTTCGAGATTTAAACCAAGTCCCATTTCTAGGAGGGCCCTGAGAATTTCCAGTCATACCTGTTTGGGTGCTGCCTTTCCTTACAGAGGGTTTCTCCGAAACTTCTGCTCCTGTTTCATTCACAGAAAAATCTTGTCAGTTTAAAATGTGGTGGTTGGTTTGTGGCCTTGAACTTTGAGGGAGATTGCTCCTTCGCTTCCCCAGAAGATTGATTTCCACTCGAAGACCTTGCTTGTTTCTGGACTAAACCCCTTTCTCTGTTATCCTCGTCACATAGAATACCTTCTCCGTTCAGACCCGACATCCTCTATTTGTTGCATTGCATGAACTGGCATCTCCACAACCTTTATGTCTCATATGAATCCCCAAAGCACGTCCATTGCTCCCACTCTGTGTATATGATGCTCTTTCTTGACCTAACCACTATCCTCGGCCTTGAAGTTTATTGTTCCTTCATTCTCCATGATAACTGATTCCCACTTGGAGACCCTGCTTGTTCCTGGACTAACCACTTTCTTTGTAAACCTTAACCCAGAAAATACTTCTCCTCCTCCAAACCCAATACCCTCTGTCTGTTGCACCGCTCATACCGACATTTACCAAACCATTGTGTTTCACATGATCCCTAAAGCATGTTGATTGTTACCCACTTCAGTGTGCATGTTGCTCTTTCCTAATTTAAACCACCGGCCTTGGCCTTGAGGTCTATAACCTTTGATTTCTGCTTGGAATATCTTGCTTGTCACTGGTCCACCACCCTTTTGTCAATCCTACCACAAAATATATCTTTGATCCGTTCACCAAGCCCCTTCCATCTTGTTGCATTGTTCATGAATTGATACGTACCAAACCCTTGTATTTCACACGAATCCCAAAACATGTCAATTGTTACTCACTCAAGATGTATGTTGTTCTTTCTTGAATTAAACCCCTGGTCCGGTCTTCGAGGTCTACAGCTCCCCCTTTTGCCATGATAGCCTTGATTCTTGCTTGGAAGGTTTTTCTCGTCATTGGTTTAATGCCTTTTTATCAAGTTTATCACAGGAAACACCTTTGATCCGTTCGCCCTAACCCTTCATTGGTGGCATCGTTCATGAATTGACATATACCAAGCCTTTGTATTTCACAAGGATCCCAAAGCATGTTGATTGTTGCCAACTCAGTGTGCCTGTTGTTCTTTCCTGACTTGACGCTTTGATGTGTTCACCAGACCCCATTTTGTTCAATTGGAAAGTTTTGTGGCAGATTTTGAAGTCATTTCTCACTTGTTATGATCAAACAAACTCAAGAGGAGGAAGTAAACAAGACAAAAGGAACATAGTAGAAGGACAATGGAAAGAGATGATTCCTAACAAGAAAAGTAGAAACCTATCGGATGTGGATACCGACTCTAATGACCTTGACATGCACCTGTGGCCTATTATGTTAGGCAAATCTGATGTTCCCTCCTATTATACCCCCAAACCGTGAAACCGGGCTTCGCTGCTCTGTCGTCTTTCACAATCTTCGTCTAGTGATTTCCCAACTGATTCTTAATCCTTATTCGACTTGTGGTGACCGTAGGGTTTTCACCATCAAGCCTCTCTCATTTTGGTCTTTCTCTCAACTAACCATCGCCTTATGGTGCCTATGAAGGTTTTCACCAATAAGACTCTCTCATTTTTTATTTCTCTCAGCTTTCATCAACTTGCGGTACCCGTGAGGGATTTTCACCAATAAGACTTCCTCATTATCATTATCTTTCCTGCTTGGCCCGGAGTGTTGCCCCTGATATGATTCACCTCTACTCGCTTGACTTGGCATCTCTCGAAGACTGATCGGAAGGTCTTTCTTTGGACCGTAATGTGGGCTTTTGGATAGGGTTAGAAAGAAAGGGTATCAAAGGCTCAAAACAATTCAACATGGGTTCAAAATTACAACTTTCGGAATCAGATTTCTCACAACAACCACAATATTATGCCCCAGTTTCTCGCTTATTTTTATTTTGGTGTGACTGAACCTCAGAGAGAGGCTTCCTACGTACCCTTTCGAGATCAAGTCAAACGTAGTTCGGGTCATAAAATTACTGCGTTGTTGCGATTTCTCCTTTCTTCCACTTTTCTTTTTCTTTCTTTTCATTTCTTTTCTTTTCTTTTTCTTTTGTTTTCTTTTCTTTTCTTTTCTTTTTCTTTCTTTTCTCTTTCCTTCTCTTTTTTTTTCTTTTTCTTTTTTTTTCTTTTGAACTATTTTTCTCTCGTTTCTCTGCTAATTTTTCCCGCTCGGGCTTCCGAGTTTTGTTATTGATTCCGAAAGAGGGGTATGAAAGAAAATAAATGAGGCTCAAAAAAGGGTAACAAAGGATAAATTGTTTGGATAGCAGAACAAAATGCCTTCGTCATTTCAATCTAAAAAATATGCCAAATACAATCAAGTACAATTAGACAAAGAAATCATACATAGTATCGCTTAACCGCATCAGAGTTGATAGCCATTTCTACACATTTTCCTTCCACATCTGTCAGATATAATGCGCCATTGGACAACACTCTGGTTACAACAAATGGCCTTTGCCAGTTCGGGGCGAACTTTCCTTTTGCTTCAGCCCAATGAGGTAAGATGCGCCTCAACACCAATTGCCCAACTTCAAACTTCCGCGGACGCACCTTCTTGTTATATGCTCTGACCATTCTCTGTTGGTACAACTGTCCATGACATACTGCTGCCAATCTCTTTTCATCAATCAAACTCAATTGCTCCAATCGGGGTTTGACCCATTTAACATCATCAATTTCCGCCTCGGCGATAATCCGAAGGGATGGTATTTCAACTTCTGCGGGTATTACTGCCTCAGTACCGTATACCAATGAGTACGGAGTCACCCCTATTGAAGTGCGGTAGCCTAACAATGCAAAGGGTAACTTCTCATGCCATTGCCTGGACCCTTCCACCATTTTCCGAAGTATTTTCTTGATGTTCTTGTTAGCTGCTTCGACTGCTCCATTCGCCTTAGGATGATACGGGGTGGAATTGCGGTGCGTGATCTTAAACTGCTGACATGTCTCCACCATCAGATTACTGTTAAGGTTGGCACCATTGTCCGTGATGATTACCTTTGGGATTCCGAACCGACAAATGATATTCGAATGCACAAAATCGACCACTGCTTTCTTGGTCACAGATTTGAAAGTTTTCGCCTCAACCCACTTAGTGAAATAATCAATGGCTACCAGAATAAACTTGTGCCCATTTGACGCCGCTGGCTCGATCGGCCCAATGGCGTCCATTCCCCAAGTAACGAAAGGCCAGGGTGCCGACATTGTATGCAATTCAGATGGTGGAGAATGAATCAAATCTCCATGTACCTGACATTGATGACACTTGTGCACGAAACTGATGCAATCCCGTTCCATAGTAAGCCAATAATAACTTGCTCGGAGCATCTTCTTTGCCAATACATATCCACTCATATGAGGTCCACAAACTCCCGCATGTACCTTAGTCATGATAACTGTAGCCTGTTTAGCATCTATGCATCTTAATAAGCCATGATCTGGAGTTCTTTTGTACACCACTCCTCCACTGAAGAAAAATCCACTTGCCAAGCGTCGAATCGCTCTCTTTTGATCCCCTGTGGCCTGTGCTGGATACACTCCCATCCTGAGGTATTCTTTGATATCATGGAACCACGGCTCACCATCAAGTTCTTCTTCCACCATGTTACAGTAGGCATGCTGATCTCGGACCTGAATCTGCAAAGGGTCCACATAAGCCTTGTCTGGATGATGCAACATTGACGCCAAAGTAGCCAAAGCGTCGGCAACTTCATTGTGAATCCTCGGAATATGCCTGAAATCTATTGACTGGAACCGTTGACAAAGTTCATGCAAACACTGCCGGTACGGTATGAGCTTCAAGTCTCGCGTCTCCCATTCCTCTTGAATCTGGTGTACCAGAAGATCCGAGTCACCCATGACCAAGATTTCCTGGACACCCATGTCTATAGCCAACCTCAAACCCAAGATACACGCCTCGTATTGAGCCATGTTACTAGTGCAATAGAAACGAAGTTGAGCCGTAACAGGGTAGTGTTGCCCTGTCTCAAAAATAAGTACTGCTCCTATCCCGACACCTTTGGTGTTGGCAGCCCCATCAAAGAACAATTTCCATCCTGGCTTCACGACCTGTTCTAATTTATCAACATGCATTACCTCTTCATCAGGGAAGTATGTCTTAAAAGGTTCATATTCTTCATTGACTGGATTCTCGGCCAGATGATCAGCCAACGCTTGTGCTTTCATGGCAGTCCGGGTCACACAGACAATATCAAATTCCGCGAGCAAGATTTGCCACTTCGCGAGTCTCCCTGTGGGCTTCTGAAAAATGTACTTCAATGGGTCCAACTGAGAGATGAGATAAGTGGTATATGATGACAGGTAATGTTTCAATTTCTGCGATGCCCAGGTTAAGGCACAACACGTTCTCTCAAGTTGAGTGTACTTCACCTCGTAAGATGTGAACTTCTTGCTGAGGTAGTAAATTGCCTGCTCTTTCTTTCCTGTGATGTCATGTTACTCCAGTACACAGCCAAAAGAGTTATCCAAAACTATCAGGTAAAGGATCAAGGGTCTTCCCGGCTCCGGCGGGACCAAAACGGGTGGACTGGCCAAATATTCCTTAATCTTGTCAAATGCTGCCTGACATTCGTCCGTCCATCTGACCACAACATCCTTCTTTAGTAGCTTAAAGATGGGCTCACAAGTCGTTGTGAGCTGAGCAATGAAGCTGCTAATATAATTCAATCTCCCAAGCAAGCTCATCACTTCTTTTTTGTTCTTTGGCGGTGGTAGCTCTTGAATGGCCTTGATCTTGGACATGTCTAACTCGATATCGCGTCGACTTACCACGAACCCCAACAGCTTCCCAAACGGGACTCCAAATGCACACTTCGCTGGATTAAACTTGAGATTGTACCTGCGAAGTCTCTGGAAAAACTTCCTCAGGTCCTTGACATGGTCACATTGCTTCCTCGATTTTATGATCACGTCGTCTACGTAGACCTCAATTTCCCGATGTATCATGTCATGGAACATGGTGGTCATTGCCCTCATATATGTTGCCCCTGTGTTCTTCAAGCCAAATGGCATGACCCTATAACAATACGTTCCCCAAGGCGTGATGAATGCCGTCTTTTCCGCGTCTTCCTCATCCATCGGAATCTGGTGATAACCCGCGTAACAATCCACGAAGGAACCAATCTCATGTTTGGCACAATTATCAATCAATATATGGATGTTTGGCAGTGGGAAGTTGTCTTTTGGACTCGCCTTATTGAGATCACGGTAATCAACGCACACTCTAGTCTTTCCATCTTTCTTTGGCACAGGCACAACATTGGCTAACCAGGTGGGATACCGGGTGACCCGGATGACCTTCGCCTCAAACTGCTTAGTGACCTCTTCTTTGATTTTCACACTGATGTCTGTTTTGAATTTCCTCAGCTTCTGCTTAACAGGAGGGCATGCTGGGTCGGTGGGCAATTTGTGGACCACCAAATCGGTGCTTAAACCCGGCATATCGTCATATGACCACGCAAAAACATCTTTGTACTCAAACAATGCTTTGATTATCTCTTCTCTGAGCGGAGGTTCCAAATGGACACTTATTTTCGTTTCCCGTACACTCTCCTGCTCCCCTAAATTGATTGCCTCTGTGTCATTCAGATTGGGTTTGGGTTTTTCTTCAAATTGGCTTAATTCTTTACTGATTTCTTTCAAGGCTTCCTCATCATCATATTCTACCTCGTCATCACACTCAATTTCTTGTATTATTACTTCGGAGTTAGATTGGCATTCAAGACTAGGCCGAAGACTCCCCATGCTTGACACATCAGTGAAACCAGCATAAAAGGGACTGTACAAAAGGAAAAGAAAGACAAAATAAAGGCTATCAGGAATGAAAAAGGAAGGAAATTGCATTTCATTAGAATTTAAGATAACAAGGTTTAACTCATCCAAGCGGACGGAACATAACATCCGAATTACAATCTTGGGAATAACCCAGATTAAACTGAAAGGATAATCAAAACTAACTACCAAGACTCCCTCCGGATAGGAAGAGGAGTAGCTTCCCAATTATTAAGCTTTGTATAGGGCCCCACGAACTGCACGTCTGCCTTGCTTGGACCTTCTCCTGCCTCCAACACATTCACCTCGTCAAACAGCTTTTCAAACCTCTCCATCAGCTCCTTGTCGGGTTCAACCATGGCATTAGGCATTTTTGTTGCTAGGCGCTTCTTAGTACCAGGCCTGACAAAGGAATGGGAAAGGCGGGGAATGGGTTTTGGAAGGGTCCATGCTCTCTTTTTAATCTTTTTAGCTCGCCTTATGTCTGCATCAGTGGACTTGAAGCCTAGACCAAAAGTATCCAGGTTTCCAGGAAGAGACACCGGCTGTATGATGCCTTGCAAAGAAGCACCCAAACCTTTTCCAGGTACAAATCCGTTCTTTATCATTTCCGAAGCCACCATGACAGATGCATCAACTACTTTTGGCACAGGAATACACTCTCCTTCCGGGATCTTTTCAACTGATACGGTGTCCAAGACTTGATAAACCCATGGGCCTTTGTCGTCCTCAGCTTCTGCAAAAGGCATAATGGAATTATACGAACTATCTTCCCCATGCACTACGATTTCCTGCCGGTCCCACTCGAATTAGACCAACTGTGCAAAGTGGATGGCACTGCTTTCGCTGCGTGAATCTAGGGTCGACCTAACAAGAGATTGTAAGAAACAGCCACGTCGAGCACCTGGAACTCCATAGTGAATTCAACCAGTCCTATCGTCAGTTCCAACACTATATCCCCGACTGTATCCTTTCCTCCTCCATCAAATCCTCGAACGCAAATGCTATTATTGTAGATCCTCTCACTGTCCACCTTTAACTTTTCCAGGGTGGAAAGAGGGCAAATGTTTGCACTGGACCCGTTGTCAATCATCACCTAGGTGACCACAGAGTCTTCACATTTCACCATGAGGTAGAGCGCTCTATTATGCTCAGTGCCTTCCAAAGGCAGCTCATCATCAGAAAAGGTAACCCTGTTGACCTCGAAAATTTTGTTTGCTATCTTCTCTAGATGATTCACAGAGATCTTGTCAGGAACATGGGCTTCATTCAAAATTTTCATTAATGCCTGGCGGTGCTCATCCGAGTGGATCAATAATGATTTTAATGAGATCTGCGCCAGGGTCTTTCTCAACTGTTCTACAATGGAATAATCTTGCGCCTTCATCTTCTTCAAGAATTCTTCTGCTTTTTCTTCAGTTATGACCCTTTTTATTGGTAATGGATTATCTTTGGCTATTTTAGCTTTTCTCAACTATTCATGGGCAAAGCATCTTCCTGAGCGAGTCAGCCCATGGGTTTCACAAACTTCCTCTTTAACTTCCTTCCCCTTATACGTCACTGTCACTCGGCCGTAGTTCCATGGCACAGCCTTTTCACTGATTACTGGCAACTGAATCACTGGCTTGATGATAACCGGCTCTGTGCGAGCCCCTTTCACAGTCACAATGGGTTTGACAGCTGCCCCTGGCACCACCACTTTAGCTGGTTCTGGTTTTACTGCAACACTGCTAAAAGGCTCCTTCTTTATCACCACAACTGGCTTGCTCACTGTCTCCTCTACCTTGATCACTGCCCTCCCACTGGTAGGTTTCTCATTTGATTTGTCTTCACTGGCCCTGATCATCATTACGGTTTGTGAAGGCTTCTTATACTCTCCCTTTTGTACTAACTCAATCATATGGGTCTCATGATGGGTTGGCAATGGATTCTGAGTGATGTTGGGCGTCTCTAGGGCCTGCACTTCAATTCGGCGGGTATCAATAAGCTCCTGGATGGCCGTTTTCAAATGCCAGCATTTTTCTGTGTCATGTCCTGGGGCACCTAGCAGTACTCGCAACTCACCGAATGGTCCAGATTCCTTGGGGGAGGGTTTGAAAATTTGGGTTCAATTGGATTCAACATGCCCAACTGTCTCAATCGGTGGTATAAGCTAGTGTATGGTTCTCCCAGCGGAGTGAAGGTCTTCTTCTTCTGCAGCCTATCATTTTTGGAAGCAGGGTTGGGTCGAAAATCGGTTCCAGTAGGGTTTCTATAGGCTCTAGGAGGTGGGTAGGTGTTTGGAGTGGGGTAAGTATTTTGTGGAGTGGGTGCGCGCCAGGGCGCATGACTAGGAGGTTGGGAGTATGTTTGGGCATTGTGTACAGAGAAATGAGGTACATGAGGTGGATAGTAGTGTTGCGGTGGGACATATGGGGTGTGTGGGTAGGTTTGGGGGTGAGGTCGAGGTTGGTGATAGTATGGAGATGGGCCCCTGGACCAAGTTCTCGATTCTACTACTGCACCATCTTCCTTCTTCTTCTTTCCCAATACCCCTCCAGTGCCGCTCTGGATGGCCTGGGTAGTTGCTTTAATCGCCGAATAACTCATAATTTTGTTGGACTTGAGACCCTCTTCCACCATGCTTCCCATTTTCACTACCTCGTTAAAATTTTTTCCCACTGCTGACACTAGATGACCGTAGTAGGTAGGCTCCAAAGCTTGTAGGAAATATTCGACCATCTCGCTCTCTTTCATGGGAGGATCGACTCTTGCCGCCTATTCTCTCCACCGGAAACCATACTCCCTGAAGCTTTCTCCGGGCCTCTTCTCAATTTTGGTTAGTGACAGACGGTCCGGGACAATTTCGAGATTGTACTGAAAATGGCACGCAAACGCTTGGGCCAAATCATCCCAAGTGTACCACCGAGCATGATCTTGCCGCGTGTACCATTCCAAGGCCGCACCACTGAGACATTGACTAATGTACGGCATCAATAACTCATCCTTTCCCCCGGCTCCTCTCATCTTACTGCAAAATCCCCTCAGATGGGCTACAGGATCACCATGTCCATCATACAAATTAAACTTTGGCAATTTGAATCCTGCAGGCAACTCGACATCGTGAAACAAGCACAAGTCCTTGTAGGCCACGCTCACTTGACCTCCGAGCCCCTGCATCTTTCTGAATGACTGCTCTAGGCTCTTGACCTATCGTATCATTTCCTCCTACTCAGGGTTTTTGGGAGGCTTTTCTTCTTCAGCTGAGAAGTCAATACGGGGAGTATAAGAGCATGGTTCTGGTGGTTTAAAGGTGGGCTCAGGTGGGTAATAGTGGTTTTCCTGGGTTTGGAACAGGGGTTCACTGGAGGATCTGTGTAATGCGGCGGGTGGAGGAGCCACAAACACAGGAGTAATTGGTGGTGGAGGGCATGGGACTTGTTTGGGTGGTGGAGGTGGTGGTGTTTGGGAAGTGGTTGCGTAGTATTGCTGGTAAGTAGGGAAGGCCGGAGATGAGTTTACTGTGGGAGGATCTTGTGGTGGCTGAGCTAATGGTGGGATGTAGGTAGGGTTAGTAGGATAGGCTGGTAGTGGGTGTCCCTTCGACCAGGCCTGGTACATCTCGGCCATCTGCTGCTTCAGTTTATACTTCTCCTCTTTCATAGCATTAACATCCATCACTTCTTCTTCCCTAGACGGGTCAACAATACTTTCTTCTAGCTCTGGGTTGACCATGTTTGACTTATCCTTAGAGCGAGTGTTGTATGGATGGGTTGCCAGAATGCCAGTCAATTTAACCACTTGCCTGGACTCATCATCAACAACAGCTTTGTTAGCAGTTAGAGCATTAACAAATAGATAACCGCACATTTGGGGAATGAATGCACCTAAACAGTTAACGGTTTCTATTATGCATTTGCTCGACTGCTTGCGTCATCCCGGCTTTCCTTATTCCTAATAACCCAAATAGTGCACTATGTTTTTTTCTTCACTTTTCTTTTCATTTAGTTACGGTCGGATCCTATGGAGATTGCCTACGTATCATGACCCCGCATGAATCAGACCAAGCGTAGTTCGTTAAAATAAATGCAAAATAGAAGCAAAATGTTTTGGAATTTTCAATTTTACTGATAGCAAATACTTCGATTACAAAGACTCAAAACTGACGCATTAAAACAACTAACAGACTCTGAATGACAAGAAGAACTACAAATTCCACCATCGACTATTCTACTTCAAAACGAAAATGCAGACTGACTCGAAGAGAAAATACAGACTCAGACAACTGACAGACTCTAGTAAAAGGAAATACAGACTCAGGTGACAATCATGAATACATTAAAGCTCCTGGTGCCCGCGGGACATCGTTCGGTCTCGCCGCGGGCCTATATGCAAGTTCCCCTTGAAGTCTGTCCAGGTCACTCATTATCTGCTTCACAAATATCATCACCGATGCAAAGAAGGTAGTATGAGTCATGTTCTCGCACATTTGGCATTTCCTGGTAATGTAGTGAGCAATAGCTAGGATTCTCTCTCTAATTATGCCCTTTTCCTGATGCAACCGCCCTATCTGTTGGGCCCTGGCCTCCAAAGTCTGCTGATTTTGTTCCTGGAGTTGTTGCAAATCCATTTCTAATGTGTGCCAACGCCATGTAGTAGTGCTCTCTTTCAACCCTGAATTCCTCTACCTGTTTGATCATCTTGTTTTCTGTGGTAATGACCCTTTTCTTCAATCCCGTGACCTCATTATCATATTCTTCTCTCAACTGCTTAACCATGTGGGCTCGTTCTTCCGCGTTTTTAGCCAATTGTTTCGAACCCCGGCTAATTCCCTTTCTGCTTTGTTGAGGTCAAAACTGTAGTCATTCACTTTTTGCCTTAGATTTTCTATGAGCTTTGCATCTTTGGCACTCCTAACAGGATTTTCAGCCGCTATCTTCATCTTTTGGATTTGGGCTCGTAAGGCTTCATTCTCTTTAGCCGATTTCTTTTTCTCACCCTCGTCAGCCGTGGCTTGCACGCTATTTTCAAACCTAAGGTCTCGGACCTGCTTTTCCAATTCTCCTATTTTAGTTCTGTATTCATTTTCTTTAGATAACCAAGCACACTGTTCTTGCGACGATTCGACAAACTCTTGGAGGTGAGGCCTTTTGGCTGGTCTCCCAAATGCAACTTCCCTTCTATACCAAGCGTGATAATCAGGTGGCACTTCTCCTTTAGCTCGATCCCGGACACAGGTATTCGCTGCCAAATATTGACATTCGCTCCAGACCTGGCGAACCTTTGCTTTCGAAAACTGGCCATCGGGACCAATCTCAACCACTTGCATACTAAGATCGTCGTCTTTTGGCACTATCTGGCATCTCCCGAATTGCCTCAAAACCCGATACGGGGCATAAGGCTGAATGCTTCTAAGACCCATCAAGAGGAAATGCGGCCTTGCTGCTGGCATATATATGATTTCATCAACGGGAAACCATCCAAATGTCCACTCTATTTGACTAGCAGTGAGGGACCGAAAGTATGTTGTCTAGCCCGTGAATCCTTCAGGAAAACTGAACCCCTTAATCCTCGTATAAAACTCCTCTATACATGTTTTCTCTGGAGCCCCATAACTTAAGAGTTGAGGACGATGGCACAGATGTTCGGTCATCCACATTTGCAGCAGGAGATTGCACCCCTCGAAGAAGTCTCCCCCGACTTTGCAGGCTGTAAGAGCGCGGAAGATGTCGGCTAATATCATAGGTGCAAGAGTGCATTTGGCTTGAGTGATTAGAGTGCTGACGACCCCGGCTATTTTTATGTCAATGTTTTCGTCTTTCCTCGGAAATACCAAAAGCCCCAAAAAAACCACCATAAAAGCGAAACGTCTATGCTCCTCCCATTTTTGGCGGTTTCCTTTGCTACATATCTTGCTTTCCGGCTTGTTGAACCCCCCAATGTGGCCATATCTGTGATATATGAAGTGTGGAGCACAAAAGCCATTTGCTAGATCTGTGTTGTGGACCGTCCTGCTTATCTTCAGAGAGTCTAAAAATCTGTGCACGGCTACAGTTCTCGGGGCAACTAAGTACTTGTGCCTTAAAGGAACCTCAGCTTTTTCG
Source organism: Nicotiana attenuata (assembly GCF_001879085.1). Lineage (NCBI taxonomy): Eukaryota > Viridiplantae > Streptophyta > Magnoliopsida > Solanales > Solanaceae > Nicotiana > Nicotiana attenuata. Next base: position 32,748,449 of record NC_032000.1, on the reverse strand, counting down.
ATGTAGCCAGCTATTTCCTCTAGTGTCGGGGTAAGTTCAAAGTCTGAAAAATGGAACACGTTGTGTGCCGGGTCCCAGCATGTGACTAGTGCTCTTATAATATCTCCCCGAGGCACAATCTCTAATAAATCGGTAAGCCCTTTCAAATATTTTTTGACTTCATCTTGCCCTTCTCCTCCTAAATCGTTCCACCACAGACGTAACTCCAAAGGGATTTTATGCATGATTGAGAAAGGTTCATTTTGAATCGTGCTCATCGTGCACAGTTATTAAGGTGATTTAATCACTTATTTTGACTTAAAGGGAGAAAATGACACTATTATTTTCATTCAAATTCTAATTTAAAATTAAAAAAACCGGTTTTGCAGATACGACCTTTCAGCACTTCGGGAGAAGATTTTAAGGCTGTGCCCGTTAACCGTTGAAAATGACCTGAGGTGGTCATTCTTGCAAAGACAGCCTTCCGGCGCCCCTTTAGGGACATTCGGCTTGTATTAGACAAGAATAGCCTTACCCGACTTATTCTGACAAAAATTAAAATTGTGATACTTTTTGGGCTATTTTTGCAAAAAGGGTGGTTGGACCCGATGAGGGTTGCCTACGTATCTCACATCCGGTGAGAATCAAACCAGCGTAGTTCGGTCCAATAAAACTATCTATTTTGAAAACAAGACTCTTGTCGTTGACAAATGTACTAGACTCTTTTTTTATATTTTCTCTCTTTTTCAGTGATACATACAGCAAAATATTTTTAAAATAAACTTCTTTTGTTTTTCTTTTCATTGGCAAATAAAACAAACTAAAATGAAAACACTTTTCTTTTTCCTTCATTTTTCTAAAACATCCGGCAGAATTTCGGCACTACTTGAACATTGGTTTTTCTAAAATAGGTAATTAACTCTCTACACTGCTATTCGTTTTTTTTCAACTTTTCCCAAATATTCAAAGCCGGTCAGCATGCGAGTCCGAGACAAATAAATGCACATGCAACACGTAAGATGCCTCAGGGTGGTCTTTTTCATATCCGGTTACCAGTCCTAGACGGACCCAACCCCTGTGTTGAGTCCCCTAAGTCATATGCACGTGATGCAGATAAGCGCTCCTACTAGGGATCCAGCATGAAGTCAAGTTATTCTAGGTTCAAAACCTGGGTATGTGTTCTAGACTGTGTACCCGAGCGGACAACTCGAGTCGAGGAGGGGGCTACGTACCGGGAACCAAAAGGCCATCCGGCTTAGTAACTTGTCCGGCCTCTTTCTTACTTCAGGGTATGACACTAACAGAATAGGGAGTCTCAACCAGTAAGCACATCCCGGGAGGTGAGAAGAGAAGGGTTTCGCCTCAGTTTATATACAGTTTAGCTAATATCAAAGCGGTAAAAAGCAACATTTTGCACATTAGTTCCAAACATGTAATAAAATCAGATAACCGATAAAGCCAAATACAACAATATATCTAAGCTCGAATTCTGAACCCTGAACCGAAGTTCTGGGTCCTTCTCCCCAGCAGAGTTGCCAGAGCTGTCACACCTCCTTTTTCTTACACCCGTGAGGGCATAAAGGAGTTTTTTCAATTAAAGGACAATCGAAACGGGATTTATTTTATTAAATATTTAGAGTCGCCACTTGGGAGATTTATGGTGTCCCAAGTCACCGGTTGAATCCCGAATCGAGGAAATTATTGACTCTGTTTAACAGTCCGTGATCCAGAAATCTGATTAAGGAATTCTGTTAACCCGGGAGAAGGTGTTGGGAATTCCCGGGTTCCGTGGTTCTAGCACGGTCGCTCAACTGTCATATTTGGCTTATTTATTTGATTTTAGTACATGTTTTGACCTATATATTTTTAACTTTGAACCGCTTTTACTATTATTATATTAAGAGAATTGCAACGTCGTGAAAACATGTCTCGAACCGCATCACATATATGCACCCGCGATTTTTGATATATTTCAACTTCGTTGAGATTTGGATTTGGGTCACATAAATGTGCACCCGAGTTTAAGAAGGTAAATTATTAAAAGCGCACCTAAAGTGACTAACGCGTGATTATCTTTGGGGAGGGCCGTGAAATTCGCTAGACGGCCCATCCCGAATTCTAAGTTCTTTAATGTAACCATTTATCGAGGGCCCCGCAATTTTGCATTTTATTTGGCGAGGCTCGTCTCGTTTATTATTTAAAGGCTAGTCCTAAAGTAAACTATGATTTTTCATTTTATTTGTCTCTAATAACAAAAGAAAAGTCCTAATTAATCAATATTATAAATTTCAGGCCTCGAGTTCAAGTCCGGGTTCAAGCAAAAGGGGGAACCTCTTAGTTTGAACCCGCTACCTAACTTGAAGCCCACAGCCTGCCATTTAAGTAACAACAAACCAATTGCCATTTCAGTCTTGGGACCAAAGAGCCCAAGCTACATGATACATGCACAAATGGACAAAATTCCCAATAGACACAGACATTGTGCCTGATATTAGCCCAAATCGGACAAGCGTATCAGGCTGCGTTGGGACGATCAGAAGATTGAATCCCTGGAGCTGGCAAGCCACTGATTTGCTCAAACCTTCGCCCACCGAAATTATTCCAAACTCTTATGAGTGCATTCAATAATTGACAATAAGGTAAACAATGTATTCTTATTCAAGTTAACAGGATATTGATTACAAGTTAAGAGCCTAAATTCATACTTTGTCCATATCTAATTATCAAACAACTAACTAATTCAAATCAGTCAACAATTGATATTGCATGCAAATTCAAGTGAACTATTAATACTAACTACTGACCTAGAATTGCCAACGCTTGCCTTAAAACAATGTACTCAAGGAAACACAGGTTTTGACATTGAAAACTAGCCTACTTATATTAACTATTGCATTACGAAGTTGTTTAGGAAGCACGTTCGGCTTAGAATTGAACTCGATGTGGCCATCACCCATTGATTTCAACTTAATTGCAAGTTTAAACTATTTCTGATTTTTAAATTNATTATCTGATTTTAATACATGTCTTAATCTATGTGCTTTTTAACTTTGAACCGCTTTATTATTATTTTTAAAGAGACTTGCAACGTCGTGAAAACACGTCTCGAACCACGTCACATAAATGCACCCGCGGTTTTTGACACATTTCAACTTCGTTGGGATTTGAATTTGGGTCACATAAATGTGCACCCGAGTTTAGGAAGGTATTGTTATTAAAATACGTGCCGAAAGTAGCTAGCGTGTTATTATCTTTGGGGAAGGCCGTGAAATTCGCTAAACGGCCCGTCCCGAAGTCTAGGTATTTTAACATGAGCATTTAATGAGGGCCCCGCAATTTATGTGTTTTGTCTAGCGAGGCTCATCTCGTTTATTATTTGAAAGGCAAACCTAAAGCAATCTATAATTTTCTATTTTGTATTTGTCTCTAATAATAAAAGAAGAAGCCCTAATTAATTATTATTGTTTAAAGCTACTATCCTCTTGGGTCCATGCCGTTTATAAGAACTTCATCAGTTTCCTTTGGGCCTCAAGCTTAGCCCAGGAAGAATACATAACCCAGCAGATTCGTGGGGTCTCACACGATTTGATTTCAGCCCCAAAATTAACAAATGGGCCTAACAATTTGCAAGCTCAAAACAGCCCAGATTTCATATCAGCGTTGGATTTAATATCACAGCCTAATTACCTTATTTATTTTACCTACCAGCGACTTCTTAGCTATTCAAATCAGTCAAATTGATATTGCATACTTAATTCAAGTGAACTACTAATATTGAACTCGATGTGGCCATCACCCACTGATTTCAACTTAATTGCAAGTTTAAACTATTTCTGATTTTTAATTTTAAACAGAAAAATACTAAACATAAAACAAGTACCAACTACAGCTGATAACTACGAATTAACAGTCCAAATAGTTCAATTAGGTACAAACTACACAGTCCGAGTTTCATTGAATATAGATCTAATTAGACTACATTATACAGTTATATCATTAATATCTAATTAACTACATATGCGTCTTCCAGCAAACAAATGCTTGAATACTTTCATTTCATGTTCAATCTCGAAGCTACATCAACTTTGAGTTCAAATGTGTACCTGGGATTAAAATGCAAAAGTGAAGAAGAAATGGAGGTCAGTGAAACAGTGATGAACAGCAGCCCAGACTCAGAACAATGAAATCAATTTCAGCTCCTAAATTAACACAGCAAAACCAGGAACAAACAGCACCAGATCTAACACCCAAAGCACATGAAATCCAAACACAAATGGACCAAAATATTCTCAAAACCAACCAAAAACTCCCTGAACTCGAACCAAACCCAAATCTAAAGATATTCAGGCCATTTCTACTCTTCTGTCGACTGGAAGTCTCATCTACAGCTGAAAATCTAACTCAAGCTCTAAGAGAAATTCCGATAGAACAGGACTTTTATAGAATTTTTCTACTATTTTTTGTGTTTTTCTGTTTGAAGAAGTTCAAATCTAAAAGAGTGTTTGATCTAAAATTTGAATTTCAGATCTGGAACTTGAAGGGTATTTTGGGGGAATACTTAGGCTTCCAAACTTGTTCCCTAAGGCACCACTCATGCCTTTTTATAGGCAAAATGAGGGGCAGCCTTCAGATTTCAGTTTTAGCCTTTAGTCCCTCAATTATTCTCAGCTTTTGACTAACTAGTCCCTAACTTACTGACTTGTTGCATAAGTTATTACCCCTATTTTTGTGAATTCAACTTAGAACCCCTTCTAGAAATTCCTAGGGGGGGAGGTGAACCCATGGTGTAAATTTGGTGATGATTTGGGACGGCGCCGCCGTGGGCGGCGGAGGTGGCGTCAACAAACTCGAATATTCGAGAAGATTGGGTGTGATTCGAGCCATGGAAGTTTGGGGTTTGGAAAGAGGAGGTCATGGGGAATCCATGGTGTAAATTTTAGGTCGTTTGGAGACTTGCCGCCGGCAGCGACGATTTCCGGCCGGCGGCGTTAGGTTATAGCCTCTGATGGTTATGAGAGAGGTGAGACGGGGGGGGGGGGAGGGGTTATGTGATTCAGACCGTTATATGTTAATGAGACCCCACTTCAGGACCGTTGGATTGATGAACCTCGACGGTCCAGATCTGTTGATTCTAAAACGGCGCCGTTTCAGTTAGTAAAAGGGGCAGGCCGGGTTTGGGATATTTGGGCCTGGGCAAGGGCTTGGGGCATTGGGCAGGGATTAATGAATTACAAGCGGCCCAATTCCGGGTCCTCATTGAGACCACTCTTTTTTTATTGTTTTCTTTTATTTCTTTTATTTATTTTGTTTTATTTTTTTATATATTTTTCTGACTTTAAATAAAGACCTAATATATTTTCAAAGTTAAACTAATTAATTCCTAAAATTGTTTAAAAACTATTTCGTGGCAAATTCAACAATTAACAATTAAAAATCAAAAATGGACTATTTTTGTTATTTTACTTCTATATTTTGTTCTAAAAACCTACTTAATTCCTAATTAATCCTAAAATATAAAATTAGATCCTAAATGCAAATGNTTTGAGATTTCAAATTTTTGGTGTTTAGAACTTTGCAGTAAAATATTTTTGGGGGGGAATTTTAAAAGCAAAATTTTTTTTTGGAATTTCAGGTGTTTAAACTTTTTTGGGATTTTTCAGATTCTAAAACTTAGTAAAACAAGGCACTACGGCCTGCCGTTTATAGGCAAGGAAGGGGCAGAATGTTCTGGAAGTCGTTTACCCACTTTACCCCCCCCCCTTTTTATTTTCAGAAATTGCATATTAATCCTAAAGTTGTGGTTTTTTGCCCAAGTCACTGCTTTTAAAATGCTAAAACTTACATTAAGACCCCTTCTAGAAGGATCTAGGGTGTTCTAGCTTTGTTTTCCTACCTATGGAATGCCTATACTACCCTTACTTGAGTTCTAAAATTACTGATCCTTAACAAACCAGCCCATTTTGTGTGCCTAAACTACCCTTGATTGCCTCTGAAATTACTAACCAAACCCAACCCCATTTGCCTTAGTTAAAATTCAACTATGGTTAATTGAAGGCCAAGTTATTCAGCTATATCCAAACCTTAAGCCTAATTAAATTGCAAATGAACACTAAATTGACAAACAATTAAAACTAAACTAAATAAAGTAACAGAAGTATTAATTCAATCAAACAAAATCAAACAACACCCAAAACAGATTTGAAACACAAAATTAGACTAACTAAGAAACAAAAGCTAACAGGAAATCCAACCAATGCTTAACCAATCGAAATTAAAACTAACACCTAAACAGAATCAAATCAAGCCTAAAATAAAATCTAACTACACTACAATTCGAATCCATCAAAACCAAAATATCAAAATTACAATCAAAATTAAATCGAAACACCCTAACATTAAAGTTACTGAAATCAAAAACAGAATAAGAAAAAATCAAAATTAAACTAACATGAAACAATTACTGAAATTCAAATCAAATTAGAACAAAAACAAACAATTACACTGGATGAACACATATATATAAGAAAAAGGAAGAAGTAAATTGAGAAACTCACTGTTTTTTTAGGTTTTAAAGCATGAACTTGAAATTGTCCCCAAAAATGATATTATATGTTTATTCTATGTCAAATAAACACATAATATCATTTTTAGGGTCATTAGGCACTGATAGTTATGCGACGCCCTTTTCACCCTTGGTTGAAACCCTAGATGTGGAATTTGACAAGTTTTACTTAGATTTGAAAAGTCTTGGTTTGAGATTAGAGATGAGGAGGGTTAGGGGAGTATAGGGTGTAAATTTGGTGGGACTTGGAAGAGTTGAGGTTTTGACCGGATTTTAGATCTAAAATTCGAGAAGATTGGCTAGGAATTGAAGGAGATGGTTTTGGGGGTTGGAAAGAGGAGAGGGAGAGGATTCAGGGGTGTAATTTTGGGTGGATTTGGAGCATCGTCGCCGCTGGCGGCGATTTGCGGCGGACGGCGGACTGCGGAGGAGTGGTGGAGGCATGGTGCGGTGACGATAGCGTTACACCGGCGTTACAAGGAGGGGGGTTGTACGAGGATGGAGGGTAATGGTCTAGGGTTAATGAGAAATTTTCATACATTTTTATGTTAATCCAATATCTAACCAGGGCCGTCGGATTGGGGAAGGATAAAGGGCCCAGATCAATTTGGCATGAAACGATGTAGTAGTACCCCCATACTACGTCGTTTTGATGGTTGAGGGGTAAGGTGTCTGGACCGGGTAAAGGGTGTGGGTTTGGGCTAAACAGGTGGGTGGACGTTTGGGCTGGTTGCTCAATTCAGAGCTGGCCCAATTTTCTTCATTCACCCATTCTCTTTTCTTTTCCTCTTTTATTGTTTATTTATTCTATTTATTTTCTTTGCAAAATTAACAAAATCTAATTTAACTCCTAAACAAATTAATTTCCAAAGATAAACTTAATCCTAATTTTTAAGAGAAAAATTAAGCAAAAAGTGAAATTAAAAGAACAAAAAATGTAAAAGATTTATATATTTTTTTTGGTATTTTTCTCTTATTTTAGTAATATTAATTAACTGGTAAAACTAAAAATTTAAAATCGAATTCTAAATGCAAATGCACTATTTTTGTACCTTTTTTATGAATTATGGTGACTAAAATGCACACAAAAATGCAAACAAGACATAAAATCATGCGATTAATTCAAATAATAAAGAAAAATCCTAATTCTAAGGAATTTATAGGAGTAATTTAAGCGTGGCAAAAATCACGTGTCACATGTGGACATTGCATGCTGATGGCGGCAGACGATGGGGAGCCCTTACTACATACGTGACGGAGTCATTCAACGGCTTGTTGAAGTCTGCCCGTGGACTGCATGTCACTGCCTTGGTCCGCATGACATTCAAACAGAGTGCGGAGAGGTTTGTTGAAAGGCATGCAGCTGCATCGACATTGATGGACAGGGGTGTTCAATTTATGCCAATACCAATGAGAAGATTTGAAAGGTCCAAGAGGCGAGCACAGTGGCATTCATTTCTTTAGTATGATCATGAACGGGGTATTTTTGAAGTTAAGACCGCTATCCGTAGACACCGTGGGAATAATCTACAGACGGTGAATGAAATTAGAAGGTTATGTTCATGTGGGAAATGGACCATCTACCACATGTCGTGGGCACATGCATTGAAGTGCTTTCAACAAGTTGGATATGGGACAACAAACTATATTGATAGGCAATACAGTGTTGCTGCATACGTAGACACGTATAGTGGGAAGTTGCACCATTAGGTGCTGAGCATTATTGGCAACCGGAACCTTTTAAGATGGTATGTAACATGGACTATTTGCGCAAGCTGCAAGTGCAAAAGAGAACGCGTATACGGAACCAAATGGATGTTGGTGACACCGTTTATGCGCGTAAATGTGGCATATGCTCGCAAACAGGACACGACCGTTGTAAATGTCCTGCAGGTGGTGTGCGTGGCGGTGGTAATCCGGCTCCTAGTGCAAGTTCGTCGAATGTACCCAACTATCAAGGATACCCCTAGTCTTTTGTTTTGGTATTCTTTTTTGTAATACGTGTTTGTACTTGTGTATGTTGCAATATATATCAAATAAAAGTATGTTCGACAATCTGGAATGAGTGAAGAAAAAACTGTTTAATTGCAGGAAAATATAATATGTAAAGCGTGGTTTGATAGTTTCATATAATAACACAAGCACTTAAACTTAACTTCCACTTCAATTAAAATAAAATTTTGTATAACAAACAAGGAAAACATTACTACAGCACAAACACAAACGTAGCAGGCCAACATAATAAAAATACATGAAATATGAAAAATACACTAAACACATACATGCCAATATTTAGTCCCGGTTGCCATTTACTCTCCGCTCCAACCACTTAAATCGTTCTTCTAGTTGTTCTTTTTCCTCTTCTACCTCTTTCAGTTTCGCCTTCACCTCCGGTGATTCAATTAGCTTCGGGGGATGATTTGTAACTTAGAAGTGTGATCGGAATTGATTTCGGTGATTCGGTGTAGAATTAGGCTTGAATTGGCAAAGTTAGTATTTTGGCGAATTCCGGTTGATATGTGAGATTTTGATCCGAGGGTCGGAATGGGATTCCGAGAGTTACTGTAGCTTCGTTAGGTAATTTTGGATGTGTGTGCAAAATTTCAGATCATTCGGAGGTGTTTTGGTCGGGTTTTTGATCAAATGCGTATTTCGGAAGTTTTTGAGAAACTTAGGCTTGAATTCAGTGAGAATTGATGATTTTAGCATTGTTAGATGTGTTTTGATGATTGGAGCAAGTTTGGATGATGTTTTAGAATGGGTTGGAACTTTTGGTTGAGGTCCCGGGTGCCTCGGGGTGATTCCGGATGGTCAACGGAGTGAATTTTGGACTTCTGTGATTGCTGTTTTTTGCTGGTGTCTGTTGTTTCCGCATCTGCGGAAGAAGGGCCGCATATGCTGTTCCGCAGATGCGGGTGACTGGTCGCAGGTGCGGTTTTGTAGGAGTGAGGTTGCTTCCGCAGGTGCGGGCTTGGAGCCGCATCTGCGGTGACGCAGATGCGGTTGGGATATCGCAGAGGCGAACGGAGGAGTTTGGGCATTTCCACAGAAGCGGGCGTTATCCGCAGATGCGGTGTCCACAGAAACGAATTGGTGACCGCAGAAGCGGACGAGGCTTTTGAATGAAGATCCGCAGAAGTGGAATTTTACCGCAAATGCGGAGTCGCAGATGCGGAAAAAGGATCGCAGATGCAAAAATCCCTGTTATCAGAAGGGTTTTTAATGCTCATTTTTGTTCCGCGAGTTTAGTCCCATTTCCTCCATTTTTGAGTGACCTTGAGAGCTTTTGGCGAGGATTAAAGAGGTTTTTCCCTGGGAATCGATTGGAGGTAAGTCTTATGGCCTAGAAACATAATTTAATTGTGGATTCAACACTTAAATTCATGAAAATTTGATTAAAAAGGGAAGAAGTAGGGCTTGACTTTTTGAATGAAAATTTGGAGTTTGAGGGAGCATTTGAGCTTGGATTTTGGTAAATTTGATATGTATATACTCGTGGCGAGATAAGGAATCCGGTGATGTGAATTTTTTGATTTTTCGAGAAGTGGGCCCAGGGCTCGGGTTTTGCCATTTTCGATATTTTTCGAGTCGTTTCGATTGGGTTATGTTCCCTTAGCCTATTGTAACGTATTCCTTGTGGTTTTATCAGATTCGACGCACGAGGAGGTCGATTCGAGAGGAAAAGGCATAGCGAGCTAGACTTTTTGCCGGCTAGAGGTAAGTAATGATTCTAAATGATGTCCTGAGGGTTTGGAACCCCGGATTTGCACAACGTAGTGCTATGTTGTGATGAGACATGCGTTCAATGGCGAGCGCGGGGTCATTTACCATTGGGGATTGTGACTTGGTCCAGTCCGGTTGATACTTTACAGCGTATTTGACTATAACCTATTGTTTTTCACTATGACTTGGGCTTATTGCCATACTTGGGGCTTATTGCCGACTGTTTGAAATCCTTGTGAGCTATCATCACTCTTTTCCACACTATTTGAAATATTATTTGAACTCAGTCCAATTGAATTACACTGTTTCATCAACTCAGCTATATTTTTACTCAACCTTAAGATTTAAATGATATTTGAACTAGTGTTTGAGCTGAGCATTTTTGTTTACTGATGCCCAAGCGGCTTATGGTTATTTTTGGATTGATTGAGGCCGAGGGCCATATGTGAGGATATGTTGAGTGATGTGAGGAGGCTTTCAGGCCTCGAGTGATATGTGAGGAGGCTTTCAGGTCTCGAGCGATATGTGAAAAGGCTTTCAGGCCTCGAGTGCATTGTGAGAAGGCTTTCAGGCCTCATGTTGTTATGTACAGGCTTTCAGGCCTTATGATGATATAGCGCTTGGGCTGTAGGAGCCCCTCCGGAGTCTGCACCCCCACAGTGAGCGCGGGTACCCATGTGATTTGAGAGTGAGCCCGAGGGGCTGATGTTATACTGTGTGACTGATACTGAGCCCAGGGGCTGATACTGTACTGAGAGCTTGATATTGCGCCCGAGGGGCAGGTTTCTTATTATTGCTTACTGGTTGAGAATATCTGTCTTTAACTATTTTTAAAAGAGAATTTTTGATACTTTACTGGTTTACTGCTTAACTGATTTTACTGCTTGAGATAGCGTTATTTGTGCCTTCATGAGATTTCATGCTTTCAGTCGTTATTTATTTTTATTACTCACTGGGTCAGAGTACTCATATTACTCCCTGTACCGTGTGTGCAGATATGGGCATAGCAGAGTTCGTTCCTGAGCGCTGATTCCTTCCAGACCAGGCGGACTAGGAGTGACGAGGTAGCTGTCGACGTCCACAGCCCCGTTTTCTCCCTTATCTTATGCATTTTCATTATCTTCAGACTTTGTTCCTAGTTCCAGACTTTGTAGGATTCTAGTAAACTCTATAGTAGCACGTGACTTGTGACACCCCGATTTCGGGCTGTGTCGGGATGGTTCCCTATTTATGTCACGACCCGGATTTCCCACCATCAGAGCCGTGACGGTGCCTACTCGTGGTAGCTAGGCAAGCCAACTTATTTACCTTTTCATCAATAAACAATTATCTTAACAGTTTGTAGCATCAATATAGAACATGAAATCTACTAAGAACAGTAGCGGAAGTCTGTCTTATAAATATGAAACAAAACGCGGAATAGTCAATAATAACCTCTACCCAAGATTTGGTGTCACATTACTCACGAACTACTAAGAATATACTAAATACAAAGGTATGAAAGAAATATATAAGCTATCTGTCTCGAAAACAATGAGGCAACAGTCAAAACAGAGAACATAAAGAAGAGACGCCGGGCCTGCGGACGCCTGCAAAGCTACCTCAGTCTCGTGTAAATGAAATCCTGCTCCTCAAAACCTGGATCTGTGCAAAAATGCACAGAAGTGTAGCATCAGCACAACCGACTCCATGTGCTGGTAAGTGTCTAGCCTAACCCCGGCGAAGTAGTGACGAGGCTAGACTGGACACCACATAAACCTGTGCAGTTATAAATATATAGCGAAAATCGAATACAAAGCAATTAACAATATGGGAGGGGGAAACATGCTACGGGGAGATACAATATTAACAGTAACCTAAGGTAATAAACTAAAGCAACTTAGATCCACCATAAACAAGGAATCAATACTCAATATAAACACAGGGCATCAAATAACTGTTGCGGCGTGCAACTCGCTCCATAATTACCATTGTTGCGGCGTGCAACCCGCTCCACAAATACCACTGTTGCGGCGTGCAACCCGACCCATATCATTTATCATGTATCATTGTTGCGGCGCTCAACCCGACCCTCACATATTATTGTTGCGGCGTGCAACCCGACCCTCACATATTATTGTTGCGGCGTGCAACCCGACCCTCACATATTATTGTTGCGGCGTGCAACCCGATCCTCAATATCATTGTTGCGGCGTGCAACCCGCTCCACCAAGATCATATTTCCTCATCCAAACCACAGTCACAAATACGGGGCAAAAGAGTAAATAAACAATAATGAAAATCCCGACAAGGGAATACACATGACAAACAACTTAATAATCTCAGTATCCCGGCAAGGGAGAGAAAAAAACCAACAACAGAATCAACACAACGTCCGGAAAGGGAATAACCAGTAACTCTTTCCCTTTCTTTCTTTTCTTACTCCACGATATCATTGGAGCCCAAGCTCCAAGAAATTCTTATCTCATATTCCGTCACAAACAACAATATAACGACATCCCAGTGAGGAAACAAAACATTATCTCAAATATTCCGGCAAGGGAATTACTATACCCACATTAGTTCCAACATCTAACCACCACATTAGTTCCAACATCTAACCACCACAACTATAACCAACCTATTACCACACTTGACCACCTCAGCTATATCTAACCGACTACCACACCCAACCAACCCATCTATAACTATAGTCATCATACGACACAAGGATACATTAACCTAAGCGACCCTAGTATCCGTTAAGAACACAATGCAGAGGAATCACAACCCAACAATAGCCCGCCAAGAGGGCAACATAATGATCTCTCCTCTTTCTCACTTTTACTTCACAATTCTTTTCACAACTCGAGCAGATGCTCCAGAGGTTCAATTATCACTTACACTTTCGCAATTCGTTCTACAACTGGAGCCGACACTCCTCAATGAATCAAGTCATTTCATATACTTTCAATATTCGTATCACAGTTCGAGCCAATGCTCCTAGGAATCAAATTATCATATCACCATTCACATGTTATTCACAACATATATAAATACTCTAATAAACATGAAATTCACAATCAGTTCATCATAATCACATTATAAGGACTCACGGTCATGCTAGACACTAATGTATAGATACTCGTCACCATGCCTATACATCGTACTCGATCACATAGCAATTAGCAACAAGACTCAACTCCTATTCCCTCAAGCTAGGGTTAAACCAAACACTTACCTCAAAGCCTTGAAATCCACTTAATCCTCAACTATCGCTTTACCTCGCGGTTCCACCTCCAATTCGCTCGAATCTAATTACAAATTGCTTAATTACTCTAATAAACACTATATGAAACAATTTGAATGCATAAAAATGAATCTCCCAAGTTTTTCCCAAAAATTCCAAAAATGCCGCCGGGCCCACGTGGTCAAAACTCGAGGTTCGAACCAAAATCCGGTTACCCATTCCCCCACGAGTTCAAATATATAATTTGTTTTGAAATTGGACCTCAAATCGAGGTCCAACTCCCCAATTAATGAAAAACCTAGGTTCTACCCAAAACCCCCAATTTCACCCATGAAAATCCTTGATTTCAAGTGGAAAACATGTTTAATGATGGTAAAAGTTGAAAGAATTGAGTAAAAATCAACTTACAAATGATTTGGGATGAAGTTTGCTCTTGAAAAATCGCCTATGGTGTTTGGGTTTTGAAAGAATGGTGAAAAGTGATGAAAATTCGACTAAGTATAAAATTTGCTGGGCCTCGAATATGGGAAATGCGAACATAGGTTCGCATTTGCGAACAAAAACTGCGTGGGAATTGCGATCATTTTAGTTCGCATTTGCTAACTTGGGTTTGGGGGCAATTTTCGCATTTGCAAAAATTACATCGCATTTGCGATGACCCCTACCTCGGATTTGCGAGCCTTTTTCCGCATTTGCGAACACAGAGGGAAAATAGGGATATCGCATTGCGAAGGAAGACGTCGCATTTGCGACTGGGCGGCCTTCGCATATGCGAACATATTGTCGCATTTGCGACCCAAGCAAAGTCTCCTCTTTTTCGCATTTGCGATCAAGTGGTCGCATTTGCGATATCGCATTTGCGATATCGCATTTGCGATCATTTCTTCGCAAATGCGAAGACACCAGCACTGAAAATACCAGATTTTTAAAAATGAGATAATGCAATCCGATGCCTATCCAAAACTCACCCGAGCCCTCGGGGCTCCAAACCAAACAAGCACACAACCTCAAAAACATCCCACGTACTTACTCGCACGATCAAATCGCCAAAATAACATTATGTTCATAGAATCAAGCCTCAAAACTCATGATTTTCTTCTAAACTTCATAAACTTCCACATCAGATATTTAGGTCCGAAACACGACAAATGACGTCCGATTTTGACCAAACTTTACAGAAAGCGCTTAAACAATATATAAGACTTGTTCCGGGTGTCGGAACCAAAATACGAGCCCGATACCACAGTCTTTTAATCAATTTTCATTTCCAATTTCCTTAATAATTTCAGAAAAATAATTTCACAGAAAAATTCTTTCCTCGGGCTCTAGACATCGGAATTCGACTCCGGGCACATGCCCGAGTCCCATATTTTTCTACGAACCTTCCGGGACCGTCCAATCTCGGGTCCGGATCTGTTTACCAAAAATGTTGACCAAAGTCAACTTTAATCATGTTAATATCAAAATTCTTCAAATTTTTCTCAGAATTCACATATTTCAACATAAAAAATTTTTGGCTACGCGCCCGGACTGCGCAGGCAAATCGAGGCAAGTAAAAATGAGTTTTTCAAGGCCTCGGAAGCATGGAACGAGTGAGGAAACAGGTGATGACCCTTTGGGTCGTCACATCCTCCTCCTCTAAAACAACCGTTCGTCCTCGAACGGACAAAGGAAAGAAGTACCTGAGTCGGGGAACAGAGTTGGATAATGGCTCCGCATGTCAGACTCGGACTCCCAGGTCGAGGCCTCAAGGGGCTGACCTCTCCACTGAACACGAATAGAGGGAAAACTCCTAGATCTCAACTGACGAACCTGTCGGTCCAGAATAGCTACCGGCTCCTCCTCATAAGATAAATCCTTGTCCAACTGGACAGTGCTGAAGTCTACCACATGGCTAGGATCGCCATGATACCTCCGAAGCATAGACACATGAAAAACTGGATGCACGGCTGATAAGCTAGGTGGCAATGCAAGTCTATAAGCCACCTCTCCTACTCGATCGAGAATCTCAAACGGACCAATGTACCTAGGGCTAAGCTTACCCTTCTTTCCGAACCTCATCACGCCCTTCATAGGCGAAACCCAGAGCAATACCCGCTCACCAACCATAAAAGCTACATCTCGGACCTTACGGTCTGCATAACTCTTCTGCCTAGACTGAGCTGAACGAAGCCTCTCCTGAATGATCTTGACCTTATCTAAGGCCTCCTGAACTAAGTCTGTACCCAATAACCGAGCCTCTCCCGGCTCGAACCATCCAATCAGAGACCTACACCGCCTACCATATAAGGCCTCATAAGGAGCCATCTGGATGCTCGACTAGTGGCCGTTGTTGTAGGCGAACTCTGCTAAAGGCAAAAACTGGTCCCACGAGCCTCCAAAATCAATGACACAAGCTCGGAGCATATCCTCCAAAATCTGAATAGTCCGCTCGGACTGACTGTCCGTCTGAGGATGGAATGTTGTGCTCAACTAAACTTGGGTGCCCAACTCTTGCTGAACTGCTCTCCAGAAGCGCGAGGTAAACTGCATACCCCGGTCCGAAATGATGGATACCGGCACACCATGAAGGCGGAAAATCTCCCGGATATAAATCTCAGCTAACCTCTCGGATGAATAGGAGACTGCCACTGGAATGAAATGCGCTGACTTGGTCAGCCTATCAACAATGACCCAAATCGCATCAAACTTCTTCCGAGTCAATGTAAGTCCAATAACGAAATCCATGGTAATCCTCTCCCACTTCCACTCGGGGAGCTCAATCCTCTGAAGCAAACCACCGGGCCTCTGATGCTCATACTTGACCTGCTGACAGTTCAAACACCGAGCCACATACGCAACAATATCCTTCTTCATCCTACGCCATCAATAATGCTGCCGCAAGTCCTGATACATCTTCGCGGCGCTGGGTGAATAGAATACCGAGAACTATGGGCCTCCGCTAAGATCAACTCTCGAATCCCATCAACATTGGGCACACAAACTCGCCCCTGCAATCTCAAAACATCATCATCATCTAAGGTCACCTTCGTGGCACCCCCACGCTGCACCGTGTCTCTCAGGACACACAAATGGGGATCATCAAACTGTCGGTCGCGGATACGGTCCAATAGAGAAGAACGAGCGACCGTGTAAGCTAACACTCTGCTAGGCTCAGAAATATCTAATCTCACCAATCAATTGGCCAAAGCCTGAACATCTAAAGCAAACGGTCTCTGGCTGGCCGGGATATAAGCAAGACTACCCATGCTGGCAGACTTCCTACTCAATGCATAGGCCACCACATTAGCCTTACCCGGGTGGTATAAAATAGTAACATCATAGTCTTTCAACAACTCCAACCATCTCCTTTGCCTCAAATTCAACTCCTTTTTGCTTGAACAAGTACTGCAGGCTTTTGTGATCAGTGTACACCTCACATGTCACACCATATAGATAATGCCTCCAAATCATCAAAGCATGAACAATGGCTGCCAACTCTAGATCATGAACTGGATAATTCTTCTCGTGTATCTTCAACTACCTCGAAGCATAAGAAATGACTCTGCCATCCTGCATCACTACTGCACCAAGCCCAGATACGCGAAACATCACAATAAACTGTGTAAGGCCCTGAACCCGTGGGCAAAACCAACACCGGTGCCGTGGTCAGAGCTGTCTTGAGCTTCTGAAAGCTCTCCTCACACTCGTCTGACCACCTGAACTGGGCACCCTTCTGGGTCAACCTGGTCATCAGGGCTGCTATAGATGAAAACCCCTCCACGAACCGTCGATAATAACCTGCTAACCCCAAGAAACTCCGAATCTCAGTTGCTGATGCTGGTCGAGGCGAGTTCTTGACTGCCTCAATCTTCTTCGGGTCCACCTGAATACCCTCTACTGATACAACATGACCTAGAAATGCAACCGAACTCAACCAGAACTCGCACTTCGAGAACTTAGCATACAACTGACTATCCTTCAGAGTCTGAAGAACCACTCTGAGGTGCTGCTCGTGCTCCTCCCGGCTACGGGAGTACACCAGAATATCATCAATAAAGACTATCACGAACAAATCTAGATAAGGCCTGAACACTCGGTTCATCAACTCCATAATTGCTGTTGGGGCATTGGTCAACCCAAATGACATGACTAAAAACTCATAGTTCCCATACCGAGTGCGGAATGTTGTCTTAGGGACATCAGACGCCCCAAATCCTCAGCTGATGGTAGCCAGATCTCAAGTCTATCTTTGAAAACACCTTTGCTCCCTGAAGCTGGTCAAACAAATCATCAATCCTCGGCAGTGGATACTTGTTCTTTATCGTCACTTTGTTCAATTGCCGGTAATCAATACACATCCGCATCGAACCATCCTTCTTCTTCACAAATGACACCGGCGCACCCCAAGGAGAAACACTAGGCCTGATAAAACCCTTCTTTAGTAAATCCTGCAAGTGGTCCTTTAACTCCTTCAACTCTGGCGGGGCCATGCGATACGGCGGAATAAAAATGGGCATGCGTGACCGGAGCCAGATCAATACAGAAATCGATATCCCTGTCGGGCGGCATACCCGGCAGGTTTGAAGGGAACATCCAGAACTCACGGACCACGGGCACAGAATCAATTAAGGAAACCTCAGTACATAGAATTATGAACATACGCAAAGTAGACCAAACACCCTTTCTCGGCCATACGCCGAGCCTTCACAAATGATACAGCACTGCGGGTAGAATGACCCGATACGGCGCAAACTAAGACCGAGGCTTCTCTACCACAAGCCAGAACAGTACCTGCACCTCCACCTCTCGCATCTCTACCTCCACCTCTAATACCTCTACCTCCACCTCTCGCATCTCTACATTCACCTCTAATACCTTTATCTCCACAAAGCCTCCGAAGACGTAGCTGATCTATCACTGGTCTGTGTTGCTGCTCAGCAGAAGAAGCGGTACATGAGCTCGCCATTCGCGAAAGAACAGAGTAGAAATTCAATCAGCATTTGAGAAACCAAATCGCACGACAAGAAGGAACAATGAGAGGTTTTCCTAACTCAATAGACTCTGGGGGACAAGTACAGACGTCTCCGTACCTACCCCTCAGACTCTACTACGTTTGTCCGTGAGTTGTGAGACCTATGTAACCTAGTGCTCTGATACCAACTTGTCACGACCCGGATTTCCCACCATCAAAGCCGTGATGGCGCCTACTCGTGGTAGCTAGGCAAGCCAAATTATTTACCTTTTCATCAATAAATAATTATCTTAACAGTTTGTAGCATCAATATAGAACATGAAATCTACTAAGAACAGTAGCGGAAGTCTGTCTTATAAATATGAAACAAAATGCGGAATAGTCAATAATAACCACTACCCAAGATTTGGTGTCACATTACTCACGAACTACTAAGAATATACTAAATACAAAGGTATGAAAGAAATATATAAGTTGTCTGTCTCGAAAAAAATGAGGCAATAGTCAAAACAGAGAACATAAAGAAGAGACGTCAGGCCTGCGGATGCCTGCAAGGCTACCTCAGTCTCGTGTAAATGAAATCCTGCTCCCGTACTACTGCTGCTGCTCCTCAAAACCTGGACTTGTGCAAAAATGCACAGAAGTGTAGCATCAGCACAACCGACCCCATGTGCTGGTAAGTGTGTAGCCTAACCCCGGCGAAGTAGTGACGAGGCTAGACTGGGCACCATATAAACCTGTGCAATT
Source organism: Nicotiana attenuata (assembly GCF_001879085.1). Lineage (NCBI taxonomy): Eukaryota > Viridiplantae > Streptophyta > Magnoliopsida > Solanales > Solanaceae > Nicotiana > Nicotiana attenuata. The sequence continues at coordinate 32,729,255 of NC_032000.1, read as the reverse complement.
ATAAATATATAGAGAAAATCGTATACAAAGCAATTAACAATATGGGAGGGGGAAACATGCTATGGGGAGATACAATATTAACAGTAACCCAGGGTAATAAACTAAAGCAACTTACATCCACCATAAACAAGGAATCAATACTCAATATAAACACAGGGCATCAAATAACTGTTGGCGGCGTGCAACCCGCTCCATAATTACCATTGTTGCGGCGTGCAACCCGCTCCACAAATACCACTGTTGCGGCGTGCAACCCGACCCATATCATTTATCATGTATCATTGTTGCGGCGCGCAACCCGACCCTCACATATTATTATTGCAGCGTGCAACCCGACCCTCACATATTATTGTTACGGCGTGCAACCCGATCCTCAATAATTGCGGCGTGCAACCCGACCCTCACATATTATTGTTGCGGCGTGCAACCCGATCCTCAATATCATTGTTGCGGCGTGCAACCCGCTCCACCAAGATCATATTTCCTCATCCAAACCACAGTCACAAATACGGGGCAAGAGAGTAAATAAACAATAATGAAAATTCCGGCAAGGGAATACACATGACAAACAACTTAATAATCTCAGTATCCCGGCATGGGAGAGAAAAAAACCAACAACATAATCAACAAAACGTCCGGCAAGGGAATAACCAGTAACACTTTCCCTTTCTTTCTTTTCTTACTCCATGATATCACTGGAGCCCAAGCTCCAAGAAATTCTTATCTCATATTCTGTCACAAACAACAATATAACGATATCCCAGTGAGGGAACAAAACATCATCTCAAATATCCCGGCAAGGGAATTACTATACCCACATTAGTTCCAACATCTAACCACCACATTAGTTCCAACATCTAACCACCACAGCTATAACCAACCTATTACCACACTCGACCACCTCAGCTATATCTAACCGACTACCACACCCAACCACCCCATCTATAACTATAGTCATTATACGACACAAGGAAACATTAACCTAAGCGACCCTAGTATCCGTTAAGAACACAATGCAGAGGAATCACAACCCAACAATAGCCCGCCAAGAGGGCAACATAATGATCTCTCCTCTTTCTCACTTGTACTTCACAATTCTTTTCACAACTCGAGCAGATGCTCCAGAGGTTCAATTATCACTTATACTTTCGCAATTCGTTTTACAACTGGAGCCGACGCTCCTCAATGAATCAAGTCATTTCATATACTTTCAATATTCGTATCACAATTCGATCCAATGCTCCTAGGAATCAAATTATCATATCACCATTCACATGTTATTCACAACATATAGAAATACTCCAATAAATATGAAATTCACAATCAGTTCATGATAATCACATTATAAGGACTCACGGTCATGCTAGACACCAATGTATAGATACTCGTCACCATGCCTATACATCGTACTCGATCACATAGCAATTAGCAACAAGACTCAACTCCTATTCCCTCAAGCTAGGGTTAAACCAAACACTTACCTCAAAGCCTTGAAATCCACTTAATCCTCAACTATCGCTTTACCTCGCGGTTCCACCTCCAATTCGCTCGAATCTAATCACAAATTGCTTAATTACTTTAATAAACACTATATGAAATAATTTGAATGCATAAAAATGAATTTCCCAAGTTTTTTCCAAAAATTCCAAAAATGCCCTCGGGCCCACGTGGTCAAAACTCGAGGTTCGATCCAAAATCCGGTTACCCATTCCCCCACGAGTTCAAATATATAATTTGTTTTGAAATCGGACCTCAAATCGAGGTCCAACTCCCCAATTAATGAAAAACCTAGGTTCTACCCAAAAACCCCAATTTCACCCATGAAAATCCTTGATTTCAAGTGGAAAACATGTTTAATGATGTTAAAAGTTGAAAGAATTGAGTAAAAATCAACTTACAGATAATTTGGGATGAAGTTTGCTCTTGAAAAATTGCCTATGGTGTTTGGGTTTTGAAAGAATGGTGAAAAGTGATGAAAATTCGACTAAGTCTAAAATTTGCTGGGCCTCGGATATGGGAAATGTGAACATAGGTTCGCATTTGCGAACAAAACAGGCGTGGGAATTGCGAACATTTTAGTTCGCATTTACGAACTTGGGTCTGGAGGCAATTTTCGCATTTGCAAAAATTACATCGCATTTGCGATGGCCCCTACCTCGCATATGCGAGCCTTTTCCCGCATTTGCGAACACAGAGGGAAAATGGGGCTATCACATTTGCGAAGGAAGACGTCGCATTTGCGACTGGGCAGCCCTCGCATATGCGAACATATTGTCGCATTTGCGACCCAAGCAAAGTCTCCCCTTTTTCGCATTTGCGATCAAGTGGTCGCATTTGCGATATCGCATTTGCGATCATTTCTTCGCAAATGCGAAGACACCAGCATTGAAAATACCAGATTTTTAAAAATGAGAAAATGCAATCCGATGCCTATCCAAAACTCACCCGAGCCCTCGTGGCTCTCCAAACCAAACATGCACACAACCTCAAAAACATCCCACGGACTTACTCGCGTGATCAAATCGCCAAAATAACATTATGTTCATAGAATCAAGCCTCAAAACTCATGATTTTCTTCTAAACTTCATAAACTTCCACTTTAGATATTTAGGTCCGAAACACGTCAAATGACGTCTGATTTCGACCAAACTTTACAGAAAGCGCTTAAACAATATGTAAGACTTATTCCGGGCGTCGAAACAAAAATACGAGCCCGATACCACAGTCTTTTAATCAATTTTCATTTCCAATTTCCTTAATAATTTCAGAAAAATAATTTCACAGAAAAATTCTTTCCTCGGGCTCTAGACCTCGGAATTCGACTCCAGGCACATGCCCGAGTCCCATATTTTTCTACGGACCTTCCGGGACCGTCCAATCTCGGGTCCGGGTCCGTTTACCAAAAATATTGACCAAAGTCAAATTTAATCATGTTAATATCAAAATTCTTCAAATTTTTCTCAGAATTCACTTATTTCAACATAAAAATTTTTCGGCTACGCGTCGGACTGCGCACGCAAATCGAGGCAAGTAAAAATGAGGTTTTCAAGGCCTCGGAAGCACGGAACGAGTGAGGAAACAGGTGATGACCCTTTGGGTCGTCACAGTTTATCACTTTTCTTCCGCACTTATGATAATTTTATTAATGTTTTAGACTTATTCATGCTAAGTAACTAATAAAGAGGTGTTGATGTTCTGTTGGCTGGCCTTGTCTTCACGAGAGGCGCCATCACGACCGGGTTTGGGAATTGGGTCGTGACAAGTTGGTATCAGAGCCTAGGTTACATAGGTCTCACGAGTCATGAGCAGGTTTAGTAGAGTCTCGCGGATCGGTACGGAGACATCTGTATTTATCCTCGAAAGGCTGCAGAACCTTTAGGAAAAACTTCATATTCTTGTCGTGCGACTTTGTTGATCCGAGAACTAAACTTCTGTGCTCTATTCTCTCGCAGATGGTGAGGACTCGCGCTACAGGACGAGGCGGACGACCACCAGTACCACCCACTGAGGGCATCAGAGGCCGTGGACACGGTCGTGGTCGTGGTAGAGGCAGAGTCGCAAGGGCATCACCTGTTGCTACACCAGTTGCCCCAGCTCAGGATCAGGCTCTAGCTGCAGACATTCCAGCAGCACCTGTTCAGGCACCGGCGGTGCCCATTGTGATTCCGGGCCTTCAAGAGGCCTTGGCTCAGATATTATCAGTTTGCATTGGCCTGGCCCAGGCAGTTTCAGCCTCTACCGCAACAGCTAATTCTCAGGCTGGGGTAGGCAATCAGACCCCCGCTGCACGCACACCTGAGCAGGTAGTGCAGGGATTGCAGACACCGGGAGCAGCTCCAGCTCAGCCGGTTGCACCAGTTCAGGACTTTGTGCTTCCAGCTATGCCAGACGATGAGCAGCATCATCTTGAGAGGTTTAGTATTCTCCAGCCTCTTGCTTTCAGTGGTGCTCAGGGCGAGGATGCCCAGGGTTTTTCGACAAGTGTCAGCGTATGCTTCGGACGACAGGGATTTTGGAGTCAAGTGGAGTAGCATTCACCGCATTTCAGTTCACTGGGGCTGCCTTCACTTGGTGGGAGGCGTATGAGCGGCGTAGACCGGCAGGTGCAGCACCTTTGACATGGCAGGAGTTCTCCACTCTCTTTCTGGAGAAGTGGGTACCGCAGTCTCAGAAAGGGGAGCTGCGTAGGCTGTTCGAGTGGCTTCGACAGGGAGATATGACTGTGACCCAGTATGAGGCGAGATTTTCTGAGTTGGCTTGTCATGCCTCCTGGATAGTTCCGACCGATCGGGAGAGGATCAAGAGGTTTGTGGATGGACTTAAATATCACCTTCGTGTTCTGATGACTCGAGAGAGAGTTCTGGGTATTTCCTTTGAGGATGCAGTTGATATTGCTCGTGATGTTGAGACGGCTCGCTGTCAGGATAGAGAGGAGAGGGAGGCCAAGAGGCCTCGAGGTTCTGGTAGTTTCAGTGGTGCTCCATCTAGGGGTCAGTTTCAGCAAAGTCGGGGTCGTTCTTTCAGGCCCGCTCAGTCAGCTCGACCTGAGTATCGAGGTGGATCTTCAGGTTGTGGTCATCAGGGTTTTTAGCAGAGTCAGCTATCTCTTAGCGCTCTTCCAGCACAGGGTTCATCTCGAGCTCCATCTGTTCAGGGTTCTTCCAAGCCGAGTGCGTCAGCTAGTCACTCCGGCGCACGGGTTTCCCTGCAGTCCCATTCTCCAACACCCGGGAGTTGTTATGAGTGTGGAGAGTTTGGGCGTATGTGGAGGCAGTGTCCTCGTCGAGCTGCTAGCTTATCTTAGCAGAAGGGCCAACCCTCATCTTCTGGTCCAGCTTCTTCAGCACCCGCCCCGCTAGCTAGGGGTGAAGGTCAGACAGCCAGGGGTCGCCCCAGAGGGGGAGGCCGATCGGGCGGTGGTCAGGCTCGCTTTTATGCTCTTCAGGGCAGGACAGATGCCAGTGCTTCAGATGCCGTCATTACAGGTATTATTTCAGTCGGCCACAGGGATGCCTCAGTCTTATTTGATCCCGGTTCCACCTATTCTTATGTGTCTTCATATTTTGCTCATCATTTGGGTACGACCGAGGGTGTCTTGCCTTACCTGTTCATGTATATACCCCGGTGGGTGATACTATTATTGTAGACCATGTATATCGGTCATGTTTGGTGACTATTGGGGTCTGGAGACCCGAGTTGATCTATTGCTATTGAGCATGGTAGATTTTGATGTTATTTTGGGCATCGATTGGTTATCTTCGTGTCATGCTATTCTGGATTGTCATGCTAAGACAGTCACTCTGGCTATATCGGGTGTTCCGAGGATCGAGTGGCGTGGTGTGACTGACTATGTGCCTAGAAGGGTGATTTCTTCCCTAAAGGCCCAGCGTGTGGTTGGGAAAGGTTGTCTATCATATTTGGCTTTTGTGAGAGATGTTGGAGCTGAGACTCCTAGCATTGATTCGATCCCAGTTGTGAGGGAGTTTCCCGATGTGTTTCCTGCAGACCTGCCGGGCATGCCACCGGACAGGGACATTGATTTTGGTATTGACCTGGTGCCGGGCACTCAACCCATTTCCATTCCTCCTATCGGATGGCACCAGCAGAGTTGAAAGAACTAAAGGATCAACTTCAGGAACTCCTAGATAAGGGGTTCATTCGGCCTAGTGTGTCACCGTGGGGTGCACCGGTTCTATTTGTGAAAAAGAAAGATGGCATAATAAGAATGTGCATTGACTACAGGCAATTGAACAAAGTGACAGTGAAGAACAAGTATCCCCTGCCTCGTATTGATGATTTGTTTGACCAGCTTCAGGGGGCGAGGGTATTCTCCAAGATTGATCTCCATTTGGGCTATCACCAGTTGAAGATCAGGGATTCAGATATTATGAAGACTGCTTTCAGGACTAGATATGGGCACTATGAGTTTCTTATTATGTTTTTTGGGCTGACCAATGCCCCAGCCGCGTTCATGTATTTGATGAACATTGTATTTCGACCATATCTGGATTCGTTCGTGATTGTTTTTATTGATGATATATTGGTGTACTCGCGTATCCAGGAGGAGCACGCACAACATTTGCGAGTGGTGTTACAGATATTGAGGGAGGAGAAGCTTTATGCAAAGTTCTCCAAGTGTGAGTTTTGGCTTGGGTCAGTGGCTTTCTTAGGACACGTGGTGTCTAGCAAGGGTATTTAGGTCGACCCGAAGAAGATAGAGGCGGTGCAGTGTTTGCCTAGACCGACCTCAGCCACAGAGATTCGTAGTTTCCTTGGGTTGGCAGGTTATTATCGCCGGTTTGTTCAGGGATTTTCCTCTATTGCATCGCCCTTGACCAAGTTGACTCAGAAGGGTGCTCCATTTGTATGGTCGGACGAGTGCGAGGAGAGCTTTCAGAAGCTCAAGACAGCCTTGACCACGGCTCCAGTATTGGTTTTGCCCTCAGCCGCAGGTTCTTATACCGTATATTGTGATGCATCGAGAGTTGGGATCGGGTGTGTATTGATGCAGGAGGGTAGAGTTATTGCTTATGCTTCTCGTCTGTTGAAGCCCCACGAGAAAAATACCCTGTACATGATTTGGAGTTGGCTACTATAGTTCATGCTTTGAAGATTTGGAGGCATTACTTGTATGGTGTATCTTGTGAGGTATTCACCGATCATCACAGTCTTCAGCATCTGTTCAAGCAGAAGGACCTTAATTTGAGGCAGCGGAGATGGCTAGAGTTACTCAAGGATTATGATATTACCATTTTGTATCACCCGGGGAAGGCCAATATGGTGGCCGATGCTTTGAGCCGGAAGGCGGTTAGCATGGGGAGTTTGGCGTACATTCCAGTTGGGGAGAGGCCCTTTGCAGCTGATGTTCAGGCTTTGGCTAATCGGATGGTGAGATTAGACATTTCAGAGCCTAGTCGGGTGTTGGCTTGTGTGGTTTCTCGGTCCTCCTTGTATGACCGCATCAGGGAGCGCCAGTATGATGATATGCATTTCCTTGTCCTTAAGGACAAGGTTCAGCATGATGATGCCAGGGATGTGACCATTAATAGTGATGGCGTGTTGAGGATGCAGGGCCGGATTTGCGTGCCCAATGTGGATGGGCTTCGGGAATTTATATTGGAGGAGGCTCACAGCTCGCGGTATTCCATCCATCCAGGTGCCGCGAAGATGTATCAGGATTTGAGGCAGCACTATTGGTGGAGGAGGATGAAGAAGGATATAGTGGGGTTTGTAGCTCGGTATCTCAACTGTCAGCAGGTTAAGTACAAGCATCAGAGGCCAGGCGGTGTACTTCAGCGGATGATTATTCCCAAGTGGAAGTGGGAGAGGATTACTATGGATTTTGTGAGTGGTCTCCCTCGGACTTTGAAGAAGTTCGATTCGATTTGGGTGATTGTGGATCGGCTGACCAAGTCCGCGCACTTCATTCCAGTATGTACTACTTATTCTTCGGAGCGGCTGGCAGGGATCATTATCCGGGAGATTGTCCGATTGCATGGGGTTCCAGTGTCTATTATCTCAGATAGGGGTACTCAGTTCACTTCTCAGTTCTGGAGGATATTTCAGCGAGAGCTGGGTACGCAAGTAGAGTTGAACACAACATTCCATCCTCAGACGGACGGGCAGTCCGAGCGCACTATTCAGATATTGGAGGACATGTTGTGTGCCTGTGTTATTGATTTTGGGGGTTCTTGGGATGAGTTTTTGCCGCCTGCAGAGTTTGCCTACAACAACAGTTATCAGTCAAGCATTCAGATGGCTCCGTATGAGGCGTTGTATGGGAGGCAGTGTAGATCTCCTGTTGGATGGTTCGAGCCCGGCGAGGCTAGGTTATTGGGGACAGAGATGGTTTAGGATGCCTTAGAGAGGGTGAAGCTGATTCAGGAGAGGCTTCGTACAGCACAGACGCGTCAGAAGAGTTATGTGGATCGGAAGGTTCGGGATGTGTCATATATGGTGGGTGAGAAGGTCTTGCTGAAGGTCTCGCCCATGAAGGGTGTTATGCGGTTTGGGAAGAAAGGGAAGCTGAGTCCGCGGTTTATTGGGCCTTTTGAGATACTTAGGAGGATTGGGGAGGTGGCTTATGAGCTTTCCTTGCCGCCCAGCTTGTCGGGCGTGCATCCGGTATTTTATGTATCTATGCGTCGAAAGTATGTTGGGGACCCGTCCCATGTTTTGGACTTCAGTACTGTTCAGTTGGATGATGATTTGACCTATGATGTGGAGCCAGTGGCTATTTTGGGTTGTCAGGTTCGAAAATTGAGATCAAAGGATATAGCTTCGGTAAAGGTGTAGTGGAGAGGTCGGCCCGTGGAGGAGGCTACTTGGGAGACCGAGTGGGAGATGCGGAGCAGATATCCTCACCGGTTTATGGCTCCACGTATGTTTCTTGACCCGCTCGAGGACGAGCGTTTGTTTTAGTTGGGGAGGATGTGACGACCCGGCCCGTCTTCACGTGAGTTACTGCCCCGTTTCCCCCATTTTCTCCTTCCTTATGTCTTATTATAAGAGTCTCGGGTGAATGAGTCGATTTGGATTGGTTTTGGATGGAAATGAGACAATTAGTCTCTTTAAGGAAGGTTTGTTTTGGAAAAGTCAACCGGATGTTGACTATTGAGTTAGAGGGCTCGGATGTGATTTCCGGTGATTCGATTAGCTTCGGGGGATGATTTGTGACTTAGAAGTGTGATCGAAATTCATTTCGGAGGTCCGGTGTAGAATTAGGCTTGAATTGGCGAAGTTAGTATTTTGGCGAATTCCGGTTGATAGGTAAGATTTTGACCCGAGAGTCGGAATGGGATTCTGAGAGCTGTTGTAGCTTCGTTAGGTGATTTTGGATGTGTGCGCAAAATTTCAGGTCATGCGGAGGTGTTTTTGTCGGGTTTTTTATCAAATGCGTATTTCGGAAGTTTTTGAGAAACTTAGGCTTGAATTCAGTGAGAATTGATGATTTTAGCGTTGTTAGATGTGTTTTGATGATTGGAGCAAGTTTGGATGATGTTTTAGAATGGGTTGGTTTGGTTGAGGTCCTGGGGGCCTCGGGGTGATTCCGGATGGTCAACGGAGTGAATTTTGGACTTATGTGATTGCTGGTTTTTGCTGGTGTCTGTTCTTTCCGTATCTGCGAAAGAAGGGCCGCATATGCGGTTTCGCAGATGCAGGTGATTGGTCGCAGGTGCGGTTTTGAAGGAGTGAGGCTGCTTCCGTAGGTGCGGGCTTGGAGCCGCATCTGCGGTGACGCAGATGCGGTTGGAAATCGCAGAGGCGAATGGAGGAGTTTGGGCATTTCTGCAGAAGCGGGCGTTATCCGCAGATATGGTGTCCGCATAAGCGGATTGGTGACTGCAGAAGCGGACGAGGCTTTTGAATGAAGATCCGCAGAAGCAGAATTTTACCGCAAATGCGGAAGTCGCAGATGCGGAAAAGGGACCGCAGATGCGAAAATCCCTGTTATCAGAAGGGTTTTTAATGCTCATTTTTGTTCCGCGAGTTTAGTCCCATTTCCTCCATTTTTGAGTGACCTTGAGAGCTTTTGACGAGGATTAAAGAGGGTTTTGACTGGGAATCGATTGGAGGTAAGTCTTATGGCCTAGAAACATCATTTAATTATGGATTCAACACTTAAATTCATGAAAATTTGATTAAAACGGGAAGAAGTAGGGCTTGACTTTTGAATGAAAATTTGGACTTTGAGTGAGCATTTGAGCTCGGATTTTGGTAAATTTGATATGTATAGACTCGTGACGAGATAAGGAATCCGGTGATGTGAATTTTCTGATTTTTCGAGAAGCGGGCCCGGGGCTCGAGTTTTGCCAATTTCGTGATTTTCGATATTTTTCGAGTCTTTTCGATTGGGTTATGTTCCCTTAGCCTATTGTGACATATTCCTTGTGGTTTTGATCAGATTCGACGCATGAGGAGGTCGATTCGAGAAGAAAAGGCATTGCGAGCTAGACTTTTGGCCGGCTAGAGGTGAGTAATGATTCTAAATGATGTCCTGAGGGTTTGGAACCCCGGATTTGCACAACGTAGTGCTATGTTGAGATGAGACACGCGTTCAATGGCGAGCGCGGGGTCATTTACCATTGGGTATTGGGACTTGGTCCAGTCCGGTTGATAATTTACCGCGTATTTGACTATGACCTATTGTTTTTCACTATGACTTGCGCTTATTGCCATACTTGGGGCTTATTGCCGACTGTTTGAAATCCTTGTGAGCTATCATCACTGTTTTCCTAACTATTTGAAATATTATTTGAACTCAGTCCAATTGAATTACACTGTTTCATGAACTCAGCTATATTTTTACTCAACCTTGAGATTTAAATGATATTTGAACTAGTGTTTGAGCTGAGCATTTTTGTTTACTGATGCCCAAGGTGCTTATGGTTATTTTTGGACTGATTGAGGCCGAGGGCCATATGTGAGGATATGTTGAGTGATGTGAGGAGGCTTTCAAGCCTCGAGTGATATGTGAGGAGGCTTTCAGGCCTCGAGCGATATGTGAGGAGGCTTTCAAGCCTCGAGTGCATTGTGAGAAGGCTTTCAGGCCTCATGTTGTTATGTACAGGCTTTCAGGCCTTATGATGATATAGCGCTTGGGCTGTAGGATCCCCTCCGGAGTCTGCACCCCACAGTGAGCGCGGGTACTCATGTGAATTGAGAGTGAGCACGAGGGGCTGATGTTGTATTGTGTGACTGATACTGAGCCCGCGGGGCTGATACTGTACTGAGAGCTTGATATTGCGCCCAATGGCCAGGTTTCTGATTATTGCTTACTGGTTGAGAATATCTGTCTTTAACTATTTTTAAAAGAGAATTTTTGAAACTTTACTGGTTTACTGCTTAACTGATTTACTGCTTGAGATAGCGTTATTTGTGCCTTAATGAGATTTCATGCTTTCAGTCGTTATTTATTTTTATTACTCACTGGGTCAGAGTACTCACATTACTCCTTGCACCGTGTGTGAAGATACAGGCATAGCAGAGTTCGTTCCTGAGCGCTGATTCCTTCCAGACCAGGCGGACTAGAAGTGACGAGGTAGTTGTCGACGTCCAAAGCCCTGTTTTCTCCCTTATCTTCTGTATTTTCATTATCTTCAGACTTTGTTCCTAGTTCCAGACTTTGTAGGATTCTAGTAAACTCTGTAGTAGCTCGTCACTTGTGACACCCCGATTTCGGGCTGTGTCGAGATGGTTCCCTGTTTATCACTTTTCTTCCGCACTTATGATAATTTTATTAATGTTTTAGACTTATTCATGCTTAGTAACTAATAAAGAGGTGTTGATGTTCTGTTGCCTGGCCTTGTCTTCACGAGAGGCGCCATCACGATCGGGTTTGGGAATTGGGTCGTGACACAAGTTCCCGTTTATATTTTTTTTACGTTCCTTTTGTGCTTCACAATTCCATTGTGCTTTCCATTTTTCTTCTCCCACCTCCTTCAGTTCCTCCCTCATTTCTGCAATAATTCCATCGCTTTCGCTTTGTGTTTCCTGTTGGCGTAAACACATATTGTGTAGAAACTACAGTTTTTCTTTGTAGTATTCCTGATAACATGGTTCATCAACCCATTCCTCAAACTCACAAATAGGTTCGCTGGGAACCTTGTAAAACTGGTTCATACAGTGCCAGTAGCGGCGTCCAGCTTCACCACCATCCCAACAACTTTGCATCATGCTTGATTTTCCACAGTAGCACTTTGGTGGACGAAGAGGTTGAGCCATATAATGAAATATTTGCTTTTAGTAAAAAAAAATACCTTACTTTTAATGAAATATATGCTTTTAGTAAATTTTGAGCATACAAAATAACTACAATGAGCCCGTTATTTATAGGCGAGGCAAAATAATTAATTCGCAATATAGTACAGCATTTTATAGAGTTGTCTTGTCGTTATGAAAAAGATGAAAACCATGTGAAAAAAGCTATTGTCTTGGAGAAAAATTTAATACTTAATTCACAGTATAGTACTGTATTTTACGGAGTTGTCTTGTCGTTCTGAAAAGATGAAAACCATGTGAAAAAAGCTGCTTTCTTGTAGAAAAAATTAATAATTAATTCGCAGTATAGTACTACGTTTTTTGGAGTTGTCTTGTCGTTAAAAATTTAATAATTAATTCGCAGTATAGTACTACGTTTTATGGAGTTGTCTTGTCGTTTCTAAAAAGATGAAAACCATGTGAAAAAAATTGATTTCTTGCAGAAAAATTTAATAATTAATTTGCAGTATAGTACTACGCTTTTTGGAGTTGTCTTGTCGTTAAAAATTTAATAATTAATTCGCAATATAGTACTACGTTTTATGGAGTTGTCTTGTCGTTCTGAAAAAGATGAAACCCATGTGAAAAAAGCTGATTTCTTGCAGAAAAATTTAATAATTAATTCGCAGTATAGTACTACGCTTTTTGGAGTTGTCTTGTTGTTCTGAAAAAGATGAAATCCATGTCAAAAAAACTGCTTTCTTTATGTTTCCTTTTAGTTCTACTGTTTGCTTTTGTGTTAGGTTTGCAAAGTTTGTGTTTGTGTTGTATTGTTTAAGTTAAATTGCTGTTCAAACGCAATTAAAATAAAATTATTTTTAAAAGATAATTGTTACCATTATTTACATAATGCACTATTTACACAAAGTAAAAACACAAGTAAATCAGTGAGTCCCGCAGCCTGTGTGCTTCAGTGCTGTTGCCGGCCTAAGTCGCATCCCCTGTCGCTCGGGTACACTATCTAGATAATCGTCATCAAGCCGCCTCTTTATGTGACGATGTGAAGCAGCATCGACACCACAGCTGGCAGGATCGGAAGAATAGGCCGTCGCGCCGTCAACAACCTACAAAACAAGTAGTAATCTTAGCATGTGAAAAAGTATATTTGTATTGAACAGGTTGATGTATAATTTATGAGTCATTTCGATCATATAGAATTCAGAGTAATTAACAGAGTATTCGAAAATGTTGTCACCTGTAGGAGGGGCAGAAAACCACATATGTCCAAGGCTGGGCCCATGCTTGCCCGGCACATGCTCCTATAAATGTATGCAAGAACAGCAGCACCCCAGCTGTACTGGGGTAAATCATCCAGCCGCTGAAGATGATGGAGAAAGCGCATACTCACAGTACACCCCGAAGTGTTCGTGAACAAGACACACCAGAAAAGCAGGAGCAGCGCCAACCGCGTGTACAACCGGTAATGTCAGGGTGCAAAAACGCCATATGATCTCTGATGGCTGACAAAAGAACGCGACTGCCCCCAGCGCCACCCAGAGGTCTATAACCAGTAAACTGCTCCATCATATCCAAAATTGTGCACGCGTCATGGATCTAATGTACTGGGCCAGTGCCACGGCCAGTCCATCTACGCGCATCTCGTACAAAACCTGAACATCCTCCAGCGTGATGGTGGCCTCTCCAGTGGGCAAGTGAAAAGTGTGCGTCCTCTGTCGCCACCGCTCTACCAACGCGATGATAAGAGACCAATCAAGCTGCATCCGTCCAAGCTCAAAAATAGTATAGAAGCTCGTAGCCTGTAGGCGCGCGACTACGCGGGCATGGAAAGGATGCTCCACGATGAACTCCTACAAATCATCAGGCCTCCTGGGGCGGAGAGCCTGCTCCGATAGTTGTCCCTCCCATACATAGGAGGACCTATGGTCGCCCTACAACACTAACAGCTGATCCTCCGCAGGTCCAGGATGCGCAGGCGGAGGAAAGGCCATGTCGTCTACTATAATTTAAACAAAATTAATTGTGTGTGTTAGTTTTATAAATTAAATAATTGTTTTTAATATTGGACTGAGTAATTATCTATGGGTTCGAGGGTCGATATTTGAGGCCCGGTAGCACCAATCTATCCTTAATTATTATGTGTGTCATTTTCAACATTTTTTAGAAATTTGTTTGTTTAATAAATTAAATTAAAAATTCTTGAATTGGACTTAATAATTATGTATGCCCTTCCAGGCTCGATATTTGAGGCCCGGTAGAACCAAGCTATACTTAATTATTTTGTGTGTCATTTTCAATATTTTTTAGAAATTTTTTAGTTTAATTAATTAAATTAAAAATTCTTGAATTGTACTTAATAATTATGAATGGCTTCCAGGCTCGATATTTGAGGCCCGGTAGCACCAAGCTATACTTAATTATTATGTGTGTCATTTCAAACATTTTTTTAGAAATTTATTTGTTTAATAAATTAAATTAAAATCTTGAATTGGACTTAATAATTATGTATGCCCTTCCAGGCTCGATATTTGAGGCCCGGTCGCACCAAGTTATCCTTAATTATCGTGCGTGTGAATTTCAGTTACCGATGGAATGTTGTTAGAATAAAGAATTAAATTAAAAAATATTGAATTGGACTGAATAATTATGTATGGGTTCACAGGCTCGATAATTGACCCCTGGTAGCGCCAACTTATCCTTAATTATTATGCGTGTCAATTTCAGCATTTTTATAATTTTGTTAATTTAATAAATTAAATAATTAATTATTGAATTGGACTGAGAAATTATCTATGAGTTCCGGGCTCGATATTTGAGTTATTTGACAACATATGTTAATTTGTTACTTTTGTAAGTTTATTTCTATAAATTAATTAGTTAATTTTGTAAAGTGTTATTGGATAGAGTTTGCAGTTACTACATACTTAAGGCTGTATATTTTGCACTCTACGCTAAAAGGCTCTATATTTTACTAAGCTAAAAGGCACTATATTTTACTATGCTAAAAGGCTCTATATTTTACTACACTAAATGGCTCTTTATTTTACTACGCCAAAAGGTCACTATTACATATAAAAACAACAAACATAACATACAAACATGAACAACGGACTAAATAAATAATATTTATTTATTATTTAACCAAATAAAAATATAACATTAACAATACAAATTATTTATCAAATTTTAACATTTTTTTACCCCAAAGCTAATAAATCAATCCGGGTACAAATAAGATACAAATTTAAATACAAACATAACACAAATTAACACGGAAACACATTAAACAATACTAATACGAGTTTTGACATAAACAAAATCGAAATACCTCGATTTAAGTTTTTTGAATTTGATTGAAATCGAATTTTTGCACCCGAAAGAAGGAATCCAAAGCTTGTCTTGTGTGTGGGGCCTACACTCTTTACTTTTTAGGTGACGGGTGGGCCAAAAAATTGTTTTTTATTTGACGAGGGGGGACCAGTGGGGAGCATGTTGTTTTTTAATGGGGGAGGAGTGGTCTGCGAATTGTCTTAGGGAAGAAGGAGGGCCTTTATTTTATTCAAGCAATTCGCAGTACTATACTGCGCATTACTAATTCGCAGTATAGTACTGCGAATTGCTTGGCCCAAAAATCAAAGTGTACTCAATTCGCAGTATTGTACTGCGAATTAGGTAAAAAAAAATTTTTTAATAATTCGCAGTTGAGTACTGCGAATTACTTTAATGGCTAAATTTCCATTAATGTAATTCGCAGTATAGTAATGCGAATTAGGTATATATGTAACGTTTTTAGTAGTAAAAACGTATTTTTTGTCCAAAAAAACACTAGAAAAGTTTCGAATAGTGATACATCTAAAGTGATAAAATCAACTAAATTCATTGAGATAAGGAAACATGAAAGCAATCAGTATTGAAAGGGAAGGAGAGAAGAAGTAGAGAGATACAAAGATGAGGTGAAAAAGATGAGATGGAATTATTTTCTGTTAGTGCATTACACGTGAGTACTCCCGTCTATAAACTCCACTCAACCGACTCCAACTAACTCCTCATTCCTATTCACATTTTAGTTCCTCAATCAATTACAAGTGTATCCTAGTCTATAAAACAATACTCCCCTTCAAGCTGAGGGATGAAACACATTGAGCATACCAAGCTTGGACAAGAGAAAGATATTATGGTGCAAGCTGTCATTTGGTCATGAGGTCAACCAACTGCAAACGGGTAGAAATATATTATGGTGCAAGTTGTCCGTTCTTGATCTTCTCTCGAACAAATTGGCAATCGATCTTCATGTGCTTAGTTCGTTCAAGGAATATAGGATTAGCAGTTATTTGCTAAACTGCTTTACCATCACAGTGTAAAGACACTAGTTGTCGAACATAGACATATAGTTCCTTTAGCAATCCTAAGAACCATGTGATTTATGCAGCTGCAGCTGCTGCTGCCAGACTCCTGTACTCAGCTTCAATTGAGCTCTGATTGACAGTTTGTTGCTTTTTTTTGACTTCCATGAAAGTAATTAATGAAATCCTAGTTTGATGATATACTATGTGACAGTCCTCCTAGTATTAGTACAGAAGGCTCAGTCTGAATCACAATAAGCAAATAATGTATATATAGGCCTTGTGCTTAGCAAAATACCAGGACCTGGTGTTGTATTTACATATCCCACAACTCGTAAGGCTACATTCCAATGGGATTATTTGGGTTGTCCATGAACTGCAAAACTAAGATCTGGTCTGGTGATGGTCAAGTAGATCAGTTTCCCAATTAGTCTTTGGTAGCTCGCCAAAAAACTCACAAAAAACTGGCGAGTTCACTCATCTGATGTCACGACCCGGATTTCCCACCATCGGGATCGTTATGGCGCCTACTCGTGGTAGCTAGGCAAGCCAACTTATTTACCTTTTCATTAATAAACAAATCTGTCAATAATTTATAGCATCAATAAGAAATATAGAATTCAATAATAATATTAATAATAATAATAATAATAATAATAATAATAATAATAATAATAATAATAATAATAATAATAATAATGATGATGATAATGATAATGATAATGATAATAATAGTGGAAGTCTAATTTATAAGTCTGAATCAAATGCGGAATATCAATAATAGCCTCTACCCAAGATTTGGCGTCACATTACTCACGAACCACTAAGAATATACTAAATACAAAGGTCTGAAAGAAACATAAAATACAGTCTGTCTCGAAACAAGGAGGCAACACTCTAAAAGAGAACATAAGGAAGAGACGCCGGGCCTGCGGACGCCTGCAAGTCTACCTCAGTCTCGTAAAATGGAAGCCTGCTCCCGCACTAATGCTGCTGCTGCTCCTCAAAACCTGGACCTGTGCAAAAATGCACAGAAGTGTAGCATCAGCACAACCGACCCCATGTGCTGGTAAGTGTCTAGCCTAACCCTGGCGAAGTAGTGACGAGGCTAGACCGGACACCACATAAACCTGTGCAGTTATAAATATACAACGGAAACGAAATACCAAACAACTAACAATATGGGAGGGGGAAACATGCTATGGGGAGATAACAATAGTAATAGTAATCCCGAGTAACAAACTAAAGCAGCTTAGATTCAGAATGAACAAGGAATCAATACTCAATATAAGCACATGGTATCAATAACTGTTGCGGCGTGAAACCCGGTCCATAATTACCATTGTTGCGGCGTGCAACCCGATCCACAAATACCATTGTTGCGGCGTGCAACCCGACCCATATCATTTATCATATATCATTGTTGCGGCGCGCAACCCGATCCTCATATAATATTATTGCCGCATGCTAAGCTGGGAATTGCGAACAAAGCTTCGCATTTGCGAAGCCAGGCCAAAACTGGGACTTCCGCATTTGCGAAAGGGGCCTCGCAATTGCGAACCATGGCCCATCGCATTTGCAATCATTCCTTTCGCATTTGCGATACCTGCCAGGCCTCCCTTTTATCGCATTTGCGATCAAGTAGTCGCATTTGCGATTGCGATTACATCTTCGCAAATGCAAAGACACCAGAACTGAGAAATACCAGATTTTCAAAACATGAGAAATGAAATTTGATGCCTATCCAAAACTCACCCGAGCCCTCGGGGCTCCAAACCAAATATGCACACAACCTCAAAAACATCCTACGGACTTATCCGTGCGATCAAATCGCTAGAGTAACATCATATACATAGAATCAAGCCTCAAAACATATGATTTTCTTCTAAACTTCATAAACTTTCAAATTTGAAACTTATAGTCCAAAACACGTCAAGCAACGTTCCATTTCGACCAAACTTCACAGAAAGCGCTTAAATAATATATAAGACTTGTACGGGGCGTCGGAACCAAAATACGAGCCCGATACCATAGTCTTTTAATCAATTTTCATTTCCTTTTTCCTTAATAATTTCAGAAAAACAATTTCACAAAAAAATTCTTTCCTCGGGCTCTAGACCTCGGAATTCGACTCCGGGCACATGCCCGAGTCCCATATTTTTCTACGGACCTTCCGGGATCGTCCAATCTCGGGTCCGGGTCTGTTTACCCAAAATATTGACCAAAGTCAACTTTAATCATATTAATATCAAGATTCATCATTTTTCACACAGAATTCAGATTTAAGCCTTCCAACTACACGCCCGGACTGCGCACGCAAATCAAGGCAAGTAAAAAATGAGGTTTTCAAGACCTCAGAAGCATGGAGTGGATGAGGAAATAGGTGATGACCCTTTGGGTCGTCACATCCTCCACCTCTAAAACAACCGTTCGTCCTCGAACGGACAAAAGAAAGAACTACCTGAGTCGGGGAACAGATGTGGATAACGGCTCCGCATATCAGACTCGGACTCCCAGGTCGAGGCCTCAGGGGGCTGACCTCTCCACTGAACACGAACAGAAGGAAAACTCCTAGATCTCAACT
>NC_032000.1:32680636-32708087 GCF_001879085.1 Nicotiana attenuata | reverse complement strand
CCCCTATCATAAGAATCCCGGCCTCCAGATGAGGCACCACTAAATCGACCTGAGTGACGGGGTCTCTTGTCTGTCCTATGACCACCCCCCTGTGGCAGAACCATCTCGATCCTCCAGGCCACGTTGGCCGCCTCCTGAAAAGTAATGTCACTACCCGCCTCTCTGGCCATCTGAAGACGAATAGGCTGGATCAAACCATCAATAAATCTCCTCACCCTCTCCCTCTCAGTGGGGAGTATGACAAGGGCGTGGCGAGCTAGATCGATAAACCGGGTCTCATACTGAGTGACTGTCATTGACCCCTGCTGGAGGCGCTCACACTGCCTTCGATAAGCATCCCTCTGAGTAACGGGAAAAAACTTTTCTAGAAACAACTCTAAAAAATGATCCCAAGTCAAAGGCGGCAACCCTGCTGGCCTGGCTAAACAGTAATCCCTCCACCAAGTCTTGGCGGATCCAGATAGACGAAAAGCCATAAAATCAACTCCATTGGACTCCACAATGCCCATGTTCCGAAGAACCTCGTGGAAGCTATATAAGAAATCCTGGGGGTCCTCAGAAGAAGCTCCGCTGAATGTAGCAGTGAAGAGCTTGGTGAACCTGTCCAGCCTCCACAAAGCATCTACAGACATAGCCGCTCCATCGCCGGTCTGAGCTACTACCCCCGGCTGAACCGCCACAGTTGGCTGAACCACTGGAATCTGACCCTGGGGAGCTACCTGCTCCGGGGTACGTGTAGCAGGAGTCTAGGCTCCTCCTCCATCCTGAGAAGTGGCTAGTGCTACAGGAAGCAATCCTGCTCGAGTGACGCTTTCCATGAGGCCTACTAACCGGACCAAGGCATCCTGAAGAACTGGAGTAGCTATAAACCCCTCTGGTACCTGAGTTGGGCCCATTGGAGCTGCTGGGACTGGGGCTGGAACCTCCTCGTCAAAACTGACCTGAGGCTCTGCCGCTGGTGCTGCTACTCGGGGCTGAGCTCTGCCCCTACCTCGGCCTACGGCCTCATCCTCTGCCCCCAGCGGGAGCTGCTTGGGGCTCAGACTGCTGGTCTGTAGATGAAGAAGCGCGTGTTCTCGCCATCTGCGAGAAAATAGAGTGGAAGTCCAATTAGCATTGAGAAACCAAACCGCATGACAAGAAAGAACAAATGAGAGATTTTTCCTAACTTGGCAGCCTCTGGGGGATAAGTACAGACGTCTCCGTACCGATCCCTCAGACCCTACTAAGTTTGTCCGTGAGTTGTGAGACCTACGTAACCTAGTGCTCTGATACCAACTTGTCACGACCCGGATTTCCTGCCATCGGGATCGTGATGGCGCCTACTCGTGGTAGCTAGGCAAGCCAACTTATTTACCTTTTCATTATAAAAATCTGTCAATAATTATAGCATCAATAAGAAAATATAGAAATTCAAATAATAAATAAATAATAAAATGTAAAATATAAAATATAAATAAATAAATAAATAAATAAATGAATAAATAAATAAATAAATTTTGTGGTAACTAGTACTGTNAACTTAACAATATGGAGGGGGAAACATGCTATGGGGAGATAACAATAGTAACAGTAATCCCGAGTAACAAACTAAAGCAGCTTAGATTCACAATGAACAAGGAATGAATACTCAATATAAACACATGGTATTAATAACTGTTGCGGCGTGCAACCCGGTCCATAATTACCATTGTTGCGGCGTGCAACCCGATCCATAAATACCACTGTTGCGGCGTGCAACCGACCCATATCATTTATCATATATCATTGTTGCGGCGCGCAACCCGATCCTCATATAATATTGTTGCGGCGTGCAACCCGATCCTCAAATATCATTGTTGCGGCGCGCAACCCGATCCATATCATTCAACAGTCTGACTCCCCAAACAACAGTCACAATTAAGGGGCATAAAAATAAGCCAATATTTGACGAAATCCCGGCAAGGGAGAGAATCCAACAAGTTCAACCAAACGTCCCGACAAGAGAATAATCAACAACGCTTTCTCTTTCTTACTTTTCTTATGTTATAGTCCACTCTACCATTTTGAGCCAACGCTCCAAAGAATCAAGTCATTTCATATACTTTCAATATTCGTATCACAATTCGAGGCAATGCTTCTAGGTATCAAATAATCATATCACCGTTCACATATTATTCACAACATATAGAATCCTCTAATAAGCACGGAATTCACAACCAATTCATGATAATCACATTATAAGGACTCACGGTCATGCTAGACACCAATGTATAGATACTCGTCACCATGCCTATACATCGTACTCGATCACTTAGCAATTAGCAACAAGACTCAACTCCTATTCCCTCAAGCCGGGGTTAAACCAAACACTTACCTCAAATCCTTGAAATCCACTTAATCCTCAACTATCGCTTTACCTCGCGGTTCCACCTCCAATTCGCTCGAATCTAATCACAAATTGCTCAAGTACTTTAATAAACACTATATGAATCAATTTGAATGCATAAAAATGAATCTCCCAAGTTTTTTTTTTCAAAAATTCCAAAACCGCCCCCGGGCCCACATGGTCAAAACCCGAGGTTCGAACCAAAACCCGGTTACCCATTCCCCCACGAATTCAAATATGTAATTTGTTTTGAAATCGGACCTCAAATCGAGGTCCAACTCCCCAATTTCTAGAAAATCTAGGTTCTACCCAAAAACCCCAATTTCACCCATGAAAATCCTTGATTTTAAGTGGAAAACATGTTTAATGATGTTAAAGATTGAAAGAATTAAGTAAAAATCAACTTAAAATTGATTTGGGATGAAGTTTGCTCTTGAAAAATCGCCTATGGTGTTTGGGTTTTGAAAGAATGGTGAAAAGTGATGAAAATTCGATTAAGTATAAAATTTGCTGGGCCTCGGATGTGGGAATTGCGAACTGGGGTTCGCAATTGCAAATCCCGACCTGCTAAGCTGGGAATTGCGAACACAGCTTCGCATTTGCGAAGCCAGGCCAAAACTGGGACTTCCGCATTTGCGAAAGGGGCCTCGCAATTGCGATCCATGGCCCATCGCATTTGCGATCATTCCTTTCGCATTTGCGATACCTGCCAGGCCTCCCTTTTATCGCATTTGCGATCAAGTAGTCGCATTTGCGATATCGCATTTGCGATTACTTCTTCGCAAATGCGAAGACACCAGAACTGAGAAATACCAGATCTTCAAAACATGAGAAATGAAACCCGATGCCTATCCAAAACTCACCCGAGCCCTCGGGGCTCCAAACGAAATATGCACACAACCTCAAAAACATTCTACGGACTTATCCGTGCAATCAAATTGCCACAGTAACATCATATACATAGAATCAAGCCTCAAAACACATGATTTTCTTCTAAACTTCATAAACTTTCAAATTTGGAACTTATAGTCTGAAACACGTCAAGCGACATCCGATTTCGACCAAACTTCACAGAAAGCGCTTAAACAATATATAAGACTTGTACCGGGCATCGGAACCAAAATACGAGCCCGATACCACAGTCTTTTAATCAATTTTCATTTCCTTTTTCCTTAATAATTTCAGAAAAATAATTTCACAGAAAAATTCTTTCCTCGGGCTTTAGTCCTCGGAATTCGACTCCGGGCACATGCCCGAGTCCCATATTTTTCTACGGACCTTCGGGGACCGTCCAATCTTGGGTCCGGGTCCGTTTACCCAAAATTTTGACCAAATTCAACTTTAATCATATTAATATCAAGATTCATCATTTTTCACACAGAATTCATATTTAAGCCTTCCGACTATACGCCCGGACTACGCACGCAAATCGAGGCAAGTAAAAAATGAGGTTTTCAAGACCTCGGAAGCACGGAGTGGATGAGGAAATAGGTGATGACCCTTTGGGTCGTCACATCTGAGTCCCATGGTCTCCTCCCCCCTCCCTCTTCTTCTCCTTCATCCACGTCATCATGTAAATAACCGAATTCTAACAACTAAATACTCTCCTCCATCTCACTCACGCACTCCTCTTCATTTGGACGGATTCTCGATTAATGGGAGTCGTAGGATTAGGAGACGAATTTCGTTTTTCAGAGGAGGATTTTTTCTTGAGAATTTTTGGCCAGAAATTTGAGAGAGGAAAGTTGGGGGATTTGAAGAAGTTTATCTCCTCTGTTTGTTTTCAGGGATTTCCAGAAAAATTAAAAAAGAAGTTCTGTTTTGTTTTCTCAATTTCTCTTTTCCAGATTTTTTGGTTGTTTTTAAATTTCAGAAAAAACCAAAAGATTTCTGATTCTTCCTCTTAATTTCGGACTTTGCTACAACAATGGAGTTTGACTGAATTGTGGTTAAGTTGAAGCTCATTTTCCAGTTGAGTTTGCCGTTCAAGGTTGAGTTCGTGATTCCTGTTTCACCCTAAGTCGTTTTACTCATGCAATATCAGTTCGTTGCTGGATTTCTATCATTGTATATTGACGCTGAAGTTTAATCGAAAGCATTTTAAGGTTCATTTCTGATTTCCTTTTACTCTATCTTAGGTGTTTGATTAAATTCAGTAGAGTTTGAACATGGAATCATCGTTTAGTCTCCAATTGTGTTTGAAAATTATATTTGATATGTCGTTCTCGTTGTATGAATTCTGTTCTCACTATTTGATTTGTTTGAGCATGCTCGGTTAGTAAGAGTTGACCCGAATGGTTATTTTATATGCCTTGAATGCTTTTAGCCGTTATTATGGTGTTGAGTACCTCTTGACTCTTGAGTTAAGATGTTCCCGATTTGAAACGGACGTTTTAATAATTTGAGAGTGAGTTCCTTCATAGCTTCGACCGATTTTTTGTAACTTCCCTCTGAATTCTGTCTCGTTTGATTGTCGATGTGTTGAGCTTGATGTGCCTGTTCTTTGGTTCATTCCGGGTTGATTTGATAGGTTTCGGTCGAGTTCTAGAAGTTGCAAGATTTAGAAGTTCATAAGCTTGATTCATGGCGCGATATGCATTTTTGATATTGTTTGATGTAATTTGAGACCTCGAGCGAGTCCGTGTCAGGTTATAGAACTCGTTTTGTGTGTTTATACGGCCCCCACGAGCCTCGGGTGTGTTTCGGACGAGTTTCGGATGTATTGTAGGGTTTTGAACAGGTCTGGTTCTGGTGTTTTCGCACCTGCGACCATGGAACGCAGGTGCGGCTCCGCTTCTGTGGTCAAGAAGGACTAGGAGCTTGTTCGCTTATGCGGAGGCTGGCACGCAGGTACGAAGGCCGCTTCGGCGGTCCAGTGATCGCACCTGTGGAAAAATCTCGCTCCTGCAATTTCCCCTTTCGCTTTTGCGGTGTCGCTGATGCGGCTGTATATCAGCAGATGCGGTCCCTGGCCTGGTTAGCTGAGTTCGCAGATGCGGACTCTTTCTCGCAAAAGCGGTCCCGTATATGCGGTTTCTTGTCCGCAGATGTGGAATTCCCGGCAGAATCATTTAAACGAGGGTTTGGCCCTTTTCTCCATATTTTGAGTTTTGAACTTCGATTTTGGGAGTTTCTTTTTGGATTTTTCAAGCAAATCGATTGGGTAAGTGTTCATCACCTAGAATTTAACATATTCCATGATTTTATCCTTATTTTCATCATTTAAATATTGTTTTGGGTTGAGGAAAATGATGGGTTTTGAAAATATTTCTAAAATGAAAAATCATGACTTGAGGGACTAAATGGTATTGGAATTTGATAAATTTTTTATGGTTGAACTCGTATCGGAATGGGTATTTGGTTTTTGTAAAACTTGTCGGGTTCTAAGGTGCGGGCGTAGGGGTCGACTTTTGAACCGATTTTTTTTAATTTTGTTAAAGATTGAGACTTTATGATCCGAAATAGTTTCTTATGAGTTTTATTTGTGCTTTACAGTTATCTTGGTTAGATTTGAGCCATCCGGAGGTCTTTTCACCCGCAAAGTTCATTTTAGAGTATCAATTTGTCTTCTTTGAGGTACGTATCTTGCCTAACCTTGTGTGGGGGGTTTCCCTTAGGATTTGAGTCTTCTATATTGATTGTAGTTCATGTACGCGAGGTGACGAGTACGTGCTCGGACTTATTTGTTGAAAGTTGGCCTTTAGGGTTCTTAGGTCCTTATACTCACTGTGTATGAAGTTGTTCGTGATACATTTGAGTTCTTATTTGCTGGTTTCACTTCTACATGCTTTAGTTAGAATTAATTGCTTTAGGATTCACTCTTATTGCCTATTTGACTCTTATTTGACTTAATGGAAGATTTTGCATCTTTTATCGTCATGCTATCTTTTCATAACTGCTTATCTTTAATTGATATTATTATCGTCTCAGCCTATAATTGTTTAGTCTTAATTGGAGTTATGATTATCTACTTGCTGCTTCCTTCTTATTTGCAAATTTCTGTATCGTTAGTTATATTGCGTAGTCTTTATGTATAATTCATACACTGTTCCTATACTCATAATTGTTAAGTTTGTTAGACCAGTGAGTGTCTTGACTTTTCCACATCACTACTCTACCGAGGCTAGTCTTGATACTTACTGGGTACCGTTGTGGTGTTCTCATACTAACTTCTGTACATTTTTTTTGTATAGACCCAGGTATTGATCGTTAGTAGTTATGCGGATTCCGGCCGAGGAGACTTAAGGTAACCCTGCTGCTGCGTTCGCAAGCTTCGGAATCACCATCCTATTTTGTATTCACACAGTTGTAATTATTTCTAAACAATTGTATTTAGAAGTTGTAGCGTACTCTGTAGAGCTTATGACTTGTACTACCGGTTTTGGGGAAATTATAAGTTTTGTAAAAGATTCTATAACGAGATTGTTAGTCTTTATTATTATTGTTGATATTCAATAAATGTTAGGCTTACCTAGTCCCTAAGACTAGATGCCATTACGATACCCAACGGAGGGAAAATTGGGTCGTGACAATGTGAGAGTCAGAGGACGTAGGAACTTTAGTAACTGAGTGAACTCTTCTGCAATTTTAGCTATAAGGAAAGTGTCCCAAAGAGATGGTTGTGTCCTGAATCTCCACCATCCTTTTAGAGTGAGAGTCTGTGTGACATCTTCCATTTTCCTTACCCCCACTCCACCCTCATCCTTACGTAGACAGAGTCTATTCCAAACAGTCCAGTGATAGTTGTTCTTTCCTTTAGCAGAAATCGAAAGGTTTTTACCCAAAACTCCGCTCTGATACCTCCTAAAGCGAAATAGGCACGCGCACGGGTAGAGAGTCTGC
Source organism: Nicotiana attenuata (assembly GCF_001879085.1). NCBI lineage: Eukaryota > Viridiplantae > Streptophyta > Magnoliopsida > Solanales > Solanaceae > Nicotiana > Nicotiana attenuata. The sequence goes on along the minus strand of NC_032000.1, from coordinate 32,700,877 downwards.
CTGAGTCGTGCGGCCCCAGGTAACGCCTAGTTTAGTGTAGCACCTGGGTTCTGCCTTCTCCTTGCCTTGCTGAGTTTTGCTTCTGATCTCTCTCTGAGAGACCCCCAGAAAAAATTCTTGAAATATTTTTCCATAAGCTTGATGATGCCTTTAGGTGGATTCATAGCAGATAGTATACGAGTAGGAAGGGACTGAAGAACACGTTTGATTAAGACCATCTCCCCCCATAGGATAGCATCTTCCTCTACCAACCATTAAGTCTTTTGACAATCTTGGCTAACATGCCATCAAATAGGCTGATTTTCTTCCTACCATGATATATTGGACATCCAAGATAATTGAAAGGAAAGCATTTGTCTATGATTCCAGAAGCTCTTCTGATTCTATTAATTCAACTAGCAGAGGTGTTTGGTGTAGTAACAAAGAAACTATTGTCATTGTTCACTTTTTGGCTTGATGCTTTTTCATACCTTCTTATCTGACTCATAATGAGTTTGATAGATTTCTTGTCTCTTCCAGTGAATATCAATAATGACCCGGCCGATCGTTTTGAGCAATTATGCTTTATTCAATGGCGTAAGGTCTGGAACAGCTTCATAATATAAGTATCGACTTGCGTGCATGGTTGAATTCAATTAACGGATGATTCAGAGTCAAATTGGAAGAATAAATCTAGTTTTAGAAGTTTAAACGGTGAGAATTTGACCGGAATTGGAATTTTTAGTAAACGGCTCCGGAATGGGTTTTGGGTGATCTCAACAGCTTTGTATGGTGATTTTGGACTTAGGCGTGCGCCCGGATTCGAATTTGGAGGTCCGTAGGGTAATTTGAGGCGTTTCGGCGAAAGTTGGAAGAGTTGAAGTTTGGAAAGTATAGAAGTTTGACCCATAGTTGACTTTTGTGATATCGGGGTCGGAATGCGATTCCGAGAGTTGGAGCAGCTCCGTGCTGTCATTTTGGACTTGTCTGCAAAATTTGGTGTCGTTCCGGGTTGATTTGATAGGTTTGGGCACAAGTTTCCGAAGTTGGAAGATTTAGAAGTTCATAGTTTGATTCATGGTGTGATTCGTCATTTCGGCATTGTTTGATATGATTTGAGACCTCGAGCGAGTCCGTGTTAGGTTATATGACTTGTTTATATATTTAGATGGGGTCCCGGGGGACTCGGATGTGTTTCAGATCATTTTGGGATATTTTGGATGCTGATTATCTGATATCTAGTGTTGTTCTACGCGTTTGCGTGGAGCCTCCCGCGTTCGTGAAGAAGAATTTGGCTTCTGGAAGTTTGCTCTACGCGTTCGCCAGGGCACTCACACATTCGCGTAGAAGGAAATCTCGCCTGCACAGATCTAACTTCGGAGGCTCATATCTCACAATCTATAAGGAATTTGGAGATGATCCAAAAATAAAAGTTGTAGCCCTTTGTGTCTAATTTACATTACAGGCTGTTCGGGGAGAGTTTGAATCTGCACGGGGTTGAAATTGGAAGCTTATATCTTGCAATATATAATGACCCAGGAAATGAGAAACCTATAAAAATATAGCTCTTGGTGTCTAGTTTTCAGAACATCAAACCATTTGTCATTTGGAGTTGTGTGCAAAAAGTTATGGCCATTATACTAAAGGCTGTCTGGAATGAGTTTGGAAATCGTAGACGAGGAATTTACTCATTGCGAACGTGAGGGAAGTGTCGCAACGCGAAGTATAAACCATGGGCAGGCAGAATATATTCCAAAATCGAGGGTTAGACCATTTTATTCATATCTTGACTTGTGGAGCTCGATTTTGAGTGATTCTTTGAGGGTTTTTCACACAAATCAATTGGGTAAGTATTCTTCATCTAGAATCTAACATATTCCATGAATTTATCTTCATTTTTATCATTTAAATTGTGTTTTGGTTTGGGGAAGGAGTTGATGTTTGAAAAAAAATTCTAAAATGAAAAATCGTAATTTGAGGGACCAAATGGTATCGGAATTTGATAAATTTTGTATGGTTGAACCCGTATCGGAATGGGTATTCGGTTTTTGTAAAATTTATTGGGTTCCGAGGTGCGGGCCCGGGGGTCGACTTTTGGATCGATTTTTGGATTTTGTTAAAGATTGAGACTTTATGATTCGGAATAGTTTCTTATGTATTTTATTTGTGCTTTGAAGTTATTTTGGTTAGATTTGAGCCGTTCAGAGATCTTTTCACCCGAGAAGTGCATTTTAGAGTATCGGTGTGTCGTCTTTGAGGTAAGTATTTTGCCTAACCTTGTGTGGGGGACTTCTCCTTAGGATTTGAGTCTTCTATGTTGATTGTAGTTCGTGTACGCAGGGTGACGAGTGCGTGCTCGGACTTATTTGTGGAAAATTAGCCTTTAGGGTTCTTAGGTATTTATATTCACTGTGTATGAATGTGTTCTTGATATGACTGAGTTTCCTATTTACCAGTTTCAACTCTACATGCTCAATTGGAATTAGTTGCTTCATGATTCACTCTTATTGCCTAATCGACTCCTATTTGACTTAACAAAAGAATTTCGCTTCTCCTATTATCATGCTATCTTTTCATAGCTGTTTGTCTTATTTGAGATTCATTATTATCCTTCCTGAAATTCTGGTTAGTCTTAAGTGAAGCTAAAGATCATTTTTCCCTAATTATATTATGGAATATCCTCGAAATTGTCTAACCTAAAAAGGATTTAGATAACCTATATTTTTGTTGACTTGCCCTTATTTGGGACTACTTGACTTGCGTTGATTTCCTTGTTATTGACTTGTATATTGTGGGATCGTCGCTATACGTTAGTTTTCCCGTGTTGAACTGTTCCCTTTATCCCAGAATTCTTTTCTGTTCTGTGATTATTCCTTGTGAGCTGGTTCTACCGTTTCCTTGTGATTTACGTCCTTGAGTTGATTACTTGTCTTACCTTGAATTATTGTCATTTTTGTTATTGTTATATGTATCGTGGTGATGTACGAGCTTTCTGTAGTGCTATGAATGTTATTTCTATTGGTTGCGCTGTGTATTTACTTTGGGACTACGGGATGATATCCCGGGAGATCCCCCTGCATGTTTACTTTGGGACTACGGATCGGTATTCCGGGAGATCCCCCTACACATTTACTTTTGGGACTACAAGACTGCACCCGAGAGATTCACTGGATATTTATATTTGGACTACGAGATGGTATCCCGGGAGATCCTCTGTACATTTACGTTTAGGACTACGGGACGGTATCCTGGGAGATCCTCTGTTATTATCACTATGTTCTGAGCTGTTGTTTTTATTGATCCTATCCCTGCATAAATAGTATAAGTGTTGTCTGTTCTTATCCTTATGCTTACTAGCTGGTATGAACTATGTTAGGACACTTGCACAAGCATACACGTGGCTAAGCACCCTTATCGGATAGGAGCCTCCTTGAGATTTCTAAATATAGACGCACACCCTTGTTTATTTTCCTTCCATGTGAGAATGAATCTTTTGGGCACGTGAGTTGTCAGTATGATTATGAGGTGTGATGAGGGCACATAATACCAAGTGTTAGGGTTCAGGTATTGAGACCTGTATTGTATGATTATGAGATGAGGTATCACGGGGTGACTTATATTCGAAGGATATTTATTTGAAAAGGTTATATTCGAAAGATATTAATTATTAGAGAACTATTTCAGAAAAATATTTACTTGAAGAAGTATAATTCGAAATGTTCTTATCAACTAAAAGATTTGACTAATTGATTGAAGTTGTTGGCTATGACCTAATATGAAAGCTGTCGTAGTTGCTGAGTTATGACTTGTCCTTACTGTATTTGTGAATTTCGAATTTAGGTTGTATTTTTGTTCACATTTGTGAGCTTTATTATGGTTGTCCACTGTTACTTGCTGTTTCTTTTACTTATTGTAGTTACTGTATTGTTAGAAATATCGCTTAGACTTTATATAGATATCACGTTCGGATGTTTCTATACTTATACGTGTTCTGCTTATTAGACCAATGGGTGTCTTGATTGTTCCTCGTCACTACTCCACCGAGGTTAGTCTTGATACCTACTGGGCACCGGTGGTGTGCTCATACTACACTTTTGCACATTTTTTATGCATATCGAGGTATTATTTGCTAGTAGCTATGCGGAAACTTGCCGAGGAGACTCAAGGTAGCCCTGCTGCTGCATTCGCAGGCTTCGGAGTCACCTTCCTATTTTATATTCACACTGTTGTACTTACTTCTATACGGTTTTGTTTAGAAGTTGTAGCAGAACTCTGTAGAGCTTATGACTTATACTACCGGGTTTTGGGAATTTTATTTTGTAGAGATTTCTGCTTCTAGATTGTTAAATTTCATTATTATTGTGGTAATTCAGCATGAGTTAGGCTTACCTAGTCCCTGCGATTAGGTGCCATCACGATACCCAAACAGAGGGAAAATTGGGTCGTGACATAATGTCGTCAGCATAGGAAAGGTGCGTAATGATCGGATCTCTTTGATCCATACTAAATGGCGTGAAGTTATCATGTGTGCAAGTTTGTTTAAGGATCTGAAAAGTACCCCAGCGCCTATAATAAATAAGGAAGGAGATAGCGGGTCACCTTGTTTGAGACCTTGCGATGATGTAAAGAAGTCTTTTCTAGTACCATTAATCATGATAGAATACCACACATTATTTACCAATCTCCAGATGATATCAATCCAAGCTTTCGAAAAACCAAATTTCCTCATGACGACCATAAAAAAATTCCAAGACATTCTATCATAGGCTTTAGCCATATCTAACTTGATAACCACATTACCTCTGTTGTTGTTTTCCTTTATATTGTGAACAATTTCTTGTGCTAATTGTACATTTTCTGTAATCATCCTGCCTTTGACAAAACCACTCTAATTATCAAAGATTAGTTTCTCTAGCATGAGATTCAGCCTTCCAGATAGAATCTTAGAAATAATTTTGCTGGTGAAGTTGCTCAAACTAATGGGCCTGAACTCTGAGAATCTTGTTGGGGCATCGAATTTGGGAATGAGAATTAGGCATGTGTGAGTATAGAATTTTGTCATGCCTTTGCCTTTAAAGAAATTCTGCACAAAGTCTATTATGTCGTACTTGATAATGTTCCAGTACTTTTGAAAAAAGGTACCGTTAAATCCATCCGGCTCAGCTGCACTTGAAGCATTCATACTAAATACAGTGTTTCTAAATTCCTCATCATCTGGAATAGCATTGAAAAGATCATTATCTTCCTCAGTGATACAACTTGGGATACAGATATCTTGATCCTTGAATTGATGCTGGAGATTGAAGAGGTGCTGGAAGTGATTAACAGCCACCTTAGTAATTTTATCGTCTCCTTGGACCCATGTACCTCTGTGATCCTTGATTTTGTAAAGTTGAAGTCTGCTTCTTCTGTTTCTAATTAAGCTATGGAAGTATTTAGTGTTATTCTCCCCCTCTTCAAACTATTTTTGTTGAGATTTCTGTCTTATAAGAGCATCTTGCATACCCAACCACTTGATATATTCAGTCTGTCCCTTATTGAGCTCTTCTCTGGATTGATCAGTGTTATTAAGAGTGTCTAGCTCTTCTAGATTTAGCATTTTATCTTCCCAGGTGTTGACTTGATCAAAAACATTTCCAACAACTTCTTTCGACCATTGAGTGAGCTCCTTACCAAGGAGCTTCAATTTCTATTGTAGCCTCCACATGGAATTTCCAGGAATGTGTGTGCGCTAAACCTCTTCCACAGTTTCATGAATGATGGTTGCTCTGCCCATAAGTCAAAAAATTTAAAATATTTGATACCAGCTTGAAGGTCCTTCTGACACTTAATGAGAAGTGGCCTATGGTCTGAGCCAGTCCTAGCAAGGTGTCTGACCATGTTACTCTAGAATAGCTAGGACCATAGATCATTAACAAAAAATCTGACGAGTCTCTTACAAATCCTTTCCTAGATTTCCAGTTGTTGCACCATGTGAATTTTGGGCCAACAAAACCCAAATCCGCGACCTTCACAATTATCCATACAACTACTAAACTCAAAACTTTTGTGAGGATTGCCCCATTTCTTCTCATCTTGATCCAATATGACATTGAATTCACCTCCAATGCACCAAGGACCTTTGATTTGCATGTGAATAGTTTCCAAAGTGCTCCAAAGATCTCTCCTTTCAATAGCAGTGCATTTTTCATATACTACTGTAAGGTATATATAAAGATGTTTAACATGTGGGCTGGGTCAGTCCGTGTTGAGAATAAAGGTGACCGGCAGGTTCCAATCTAGGCCGGTTACCAGTTTTTCAAATCGAGCTTAACGGTTCCGGGTCTGGGTCCATCCGGAAAAAAATAAACCGGAATGGTTACGAGTCAAAACGGACAGGTCGGGTTAGTATTTTTTTTATTTGTATTTTGTATAACTATCGCAATTTATATTAATATAAAGTGAAAATATAAAACAAAAAAATAATCTTATAAAAAGAGTGTTTGAATAAAAGGATGCATAGGCTTTAAAATTCTTATATATGAAATTTTAAATATTTCATTAAGAATTTAAGATAATAGAATACAATGAAGAAAAAAAAAGTGAACTTATAATTTGCAAGTGCTTTTTTTATTTCAAACTTACAAATTAAAGCTTACATTTAACAACAAGTGAATTAACGAAAAAAGAGTAAATTCAAAGCTTTTGCATTGCCTTAGTAAGTTCTTAATAATCAATATGAACTTCTTGGCCATCTTCTGGAGTGTTAAATTCAGATGGGTTACCATGTGTTAATATATCTCCAAGTTCCTCATCTTATGGTCTATCAACATCTTCACGTCCCTGATTTCTTCGTTCCGATCTAATCCAATTTCTGAAACATACTAAAACTTCCAAAGCATTTGCTTCCCAGTGAGAGACAGGTGTCTCCTAGTTGTTGTCTTGCTTGACTAAATGCACTCTCTGATATAACAGTTGAAATTGACACATTCAGTACGTCCCGAGCCATAGCGAAAAGAATAGGAAATTGCTTTTCATTCTCATGCCACCATCCCAACGGTGAAAATTTCTTTGTGCGAGACTCTTTTTGCTTTTTCAAGTAGAATTGAAGTTCATCAATGTTCCTGCTACTGGTTTGAGTGGTAGAAAATGTAGACCCAATATTAAAACCATCAAGACCTTCATCATCATTCATAGTAGTAGATGCAGTAGAAGTGGTACAATGCATAGTGGAATTAACATTTCCTACATTAAGAGCAACATCATCAACTATATTTGTGTAATAATTATATAATTATTGTAAATAATCATTTAACTTGTTCATACAACAATATATATCTGGGGTTTCAGTTGGTCCAATCTCCATATAAGTATATAAAATATTGATTAATTGATGACAATCAGAAATCTTAATAAAAGGATTTAAAACAGCACCAATTAAGCAAATCGGAGGAATTAGAAAGAAATATTTTTTGAATTTTGCTTGTAATTTTTTAAAAGCATCCTTATATTTTTCTTTCTTCTTAAATTTAGAGAGTAGAAAAGAAATATATGTACTAAAGTCGTAGTAACAGTAAGGTAATATGGTCCAGAAAACTCAACAGTAGCTATATAAAATTTATGTAAAAATTTAGCAACATCATTAATGGCCTCCCAAGTAGTAGTCGTTAACATACAGTTTGGATCAGTACAATGTGCATTAACAACTTTAGTTACTGACAATCTATATTTGTAGAAACATTTTAAAAATAAGTATGTATAATTCCATCTAGTAACAATTTCGTCTGGCATGAATCTGGGGTTAAGGTTATGCTCGGTACACTTATTCTTAAATTTCCTAATTCTGGATTGTCTATTATTTTCTTGAATAACACAAACTACTCTTTTAACTTGAGTAATCTCAGTTGAAAATAAATCAAGGCCACTTTTAACAATTAAATTATAAACATGACATGCACACCTAACATGAAAATTTTTGTCAAGTGGTGGTTGCAAATGCAGTGTTAATATTAAAATTGCGACATTATTGTTAGAAGCATTATCAAAAGACATACACAATACTTTTTTCTTAAGATTATAAAATTCAACAACTTCGAAAATAGTAGTACTTATAAACATAGCAGTATGACTTTGATCATCATCATATTTAAAAGCGATAATACGTTTTTGCATACAATAATTATTATCTATCCAGTGACATGTAATTGTCAAATAATCATTTCCATTAATAGCATGGCCAAATCAGAAATTAGAGATATCAAATCTACAAGTACTTCTAGGGATTCCTTTAAATAAAGGATTATAAATCCTTTAAATAAACATAATAAGATATGATGAAGAAGCAAAAGAAAAAGGTAAACAACCCAAAGCAATAATTTTTGCTAAATCCTCACGATCCTTCATTTTATCATATTTCATAAGTCCTCAAGTACTAGGGTTTAGAGTTTCTTGACTTTCATCTAAATCAGAGCCCCATTCTATAGGATGAGTAATGCTCATATGTCTACTAAGTGTCTCATTCCCCCTTAATTGTCCTCCAGTCTTATGTTTAAAATCCTCTTTACAAAGTTTGCATCTAACTCTATCAGTATTCTCTATTTCGTCAAAAAAATCCAAACCTTACTTCTTTTTCTCCGATTAGTAGTCGGAGCCGCAGGTGGTCTACTACTACCACCACAATCACCACCTCTGCTACCAACTCCAACACTACTAGGTGTAAGTAGTGTCTCATCTTCAACTTCTAATTCATTATCTTCTATACCAAAATCTTTCTGTAGTTGTTCATAATCTATATTATTACCAGGTGATGTTTCAGAAATATGTATAAAGTCATTTAAAATACTACCAGATGTTAAAATAGTATCTCTTTTTCTATTTTTCCGATTACCAACATTTTTACAAACTTTTTTTGCAGCATTAAACATATTGTGAAAATTTAACTACTAGCAAAATTAAATATGCAAATAAATATAGTAAATAAGATAAAGAGTTGGAGGGAGTGCACCGCATTCCACAATAAAATGAACAGTTGATGATTTCACAACTCCAATGTTACCACGAAGAAACATCAATTGTTCAAAGTTTGAAGTTCAATTGTTCAAGCTTCAAATAACAAATAATACGATAAATTAAATTTCAAAAAAATAAGATCCAAATAGTTGATTGCAATTTAGGTGAAGAATGAGAGAATGATAATTGAGAATTTGAGAAATGAGAGATGAGTGAAGAAATGAAGAAGAGGGGGTTGTATTTATAGTTTTTCAAAGGACTAAATTAGTAATTACTAAAAGTGTTATTTTTATAACAAAAAATTGCCCAAAAAGGGCTATTCTTACAATCAACCAGTTAGGCAACGATCAAATTGAAGCTGACTGTTGCCAATGGTCATATCCCTTTCAAAAGAAAATCAGAAAATAGCCGTTGAATCGGGCCGGATAACCGGTTCAACAGTATTTTTTATTGATCGGGTTTGATCGATCTGGGTAACCAGATTTTTTATACGGACCGATCACCTAACCCAGCCCACTCGGTCCCCTAACTACCGGTCCGGGTTATAACTAGTTTGGGCCAGTCCGGAAACGAGTCAACTCGGCCCGTTAAACAAGTATAAGTATATATCACAATTTGCAGGGTTGTAGTGCATCTTGATTGTAAGTTGTTGGTCATTATTATCAATCACTCTGATTTGGTAGTTGCCAGACCAAAGAAACCAAATTTGACCATTCGTGTTGGGCACACAATGTTGATATCCTAAGAATCTCATGTACCTGTCAATCTTGTTCAAGCTAACAAAAGGTTCAAAAATAGCAACAACTTCCACCTCATAAATATTGATGAGTTTTTTTAGCCTGGGAATAGGTTTGTTGATTTCACACCTCTAATATTCCAAAAGATGGAATTAATCATGGAAACAAGAATATTTGTTTGTACTCTCTTCCACATTGGAAGAGTTCAGTGTGTCTTTTGTCTTCCTTTCGATCATTTTGCTTATGTTCCTATCCTATTTGACCAGAGAGAAACCATCATTGTCTTCATGGTTGCTTTGAGCACTTTGTATCTGATCCTCGGAAATCCTCACTGTGACTTTATTTGGAGAATTAACCTCTCTATGTTGATCTAACCCCTTCCTGGGTTGTTCTCTATTTGTCGATGACTGTGGAGATTCTAGCTCAAGTTGAACCACCATATTAATTCCTGGCATTGCTTTAATTTCTGAAAGTATGCTAACTGATCCTTCATTTGTCATGAGGTATTTATTTAGATCGTTATGAGCTTGTCCCTTTTCGTGAGCCATTTCCCCCTGAATGTTGGTGGATTCTTGCACTAACTCCTCTGACCCATCAGAGGCATTGTTTGCTTGATTGATGTTATAGCAATCGTTGGAATCATTTTTAGTATTGTCTTCACAAGTTTTTGTCTTTGTTTCCTATCTCTTGGTTCACACAACTATTAATATCTTCTGCCTTATCTCCTTGCTTTTGTTGTTGTAGTTGGATGGCGTGTTCAACCTCGTTTTTCTTTGTTTTATTCCCAGCCACTATTTTGATATCATATAGGTTTGAAGATCACATTGGATTTCTTTTTGGGAAGCTTCTTTTGTTTGCTGGTTTTCTTCTTTTTGTGGAGGTTCTAACTTTAATGTCTTGGACTTCTTCCATCTTCTCTCTTGTGTTGGATGGCCACATCTCCTTGAGTAGCTTCCTGATTTTGAGTTTGGCCTTCCTCTTGGTCCACTGTTTGTAGGTCTTTTTGAGCTACTTTTGAATTAAAAGCAATCTTATTCCCCCCCCCCCCCTCCTTCTCCCCTTATTTTCCTTTGTATTTTGATTACTACTTTAAGTTATGTCATGTTCTGTTGTGACTAATATGGTATTCCCATCATTATTTGCTCGAATACTCAACTTTTGCATCCAAACCTTATTTGTCTTGGAGCATGTTGTATTCTTTATTTTCAATCTTAGATTCTGCCTCATTTTTTCTTGTATTCTCACAATCATCATTCTTTTTGTTTTCAGTAAATCCACATCGGATTATTGAATGTCCCAACATTTTACAATGTCTGCAAAATTTCTAGTTTTTGAGTGTACCCTTTCCTTGGAATTGAGTCGTCCTCTGATCCCACAAAAAAGTAATTTAATTTTGGGTTTGTAAGATTAACTTCTGCTCTTACTTTTTCCACACTAGGCCTGGTTCTATAGCCGGTGGCAACATCCATCGATAGAGGAGTACCAACAGGACCAAGTATTTGTTTCACTTAGTTCCAAGTATGACGATGAAAAGGTAGACCTGGGAGAAGCACCCACACTGTGTTGGGTTTGTTATTTAATAAATAATAACAAAAGAGGTGTGAATGGAAAATGGTGGGAAAAGAAATGGAAGGATGACCCGCGTTCCGGTCCGGTCTAGCCCGTTTTTCATTCCCGGATTAATTTAAATTCATTTTAAATTTTCCGCAAAAAATTTCCAACAACCATGACTGTTCTGAAAGGTTGCAAACCTCTTCAGAGGGTCACACCTGTTCGAACAGCCATGACTGTTCTGAAAGGTTGCAAACCTCTTCAGAGGGTCACACCTGTTCCAACAGCCATGACTATTCTAAAAGGTTGCAAACCTCTTCAGAAACATCACCAAGTTGGCTATAAATAGACCTTCAAATCCCAGAATATTTACTTACGAAATTTTCTGAATCTTCTTCTTCTTCTTCTGAACAAAATATTCCAGTGTGTTTTACGACCATCGAGTGGTTCGCCGATCACCAGAGTTTTAGGTACCGATACACTGGTGAGTTAAATTGTTCTATCCTGGGAGGATATATTCCAAAACCTTGGGTACTTGAGGGGAATAATTTCCTTAAGGACACACTGTGTATTCAGTGGGCTCGATTTGTTCCTATAACGTTTTTCCAGAATTTATTTTGAAGAAGTTTACTATTTTTGGAATTTAATTTCTACTAACTTTCTATTTCTATTTTCAGAAAGATTATTATTTAATTTACAGCAATATAGATAAATTACACACTGGAACTATGGGAGAATCCTTGTCGGGTTTAAAATCCAGAGACCATTTTTCTAGCCACGTAATTTGGCCTTCAATTTCTATTGATCATCTCCACCAGACACTCTTGAAGTCATCTTCATTAGAGAAATTTATAAATACGGTGCGAAAATCATATACACCTATTTTAACATTACCTTTAACAGAGATTTTCTCAGCGAAGGAAGCTCGAATCTTTTCTATTTGAGGTCGAGTTCTCAAGACTTTGCCAACAATTGTTAACTTGCATTCTTCTGCCATCATTCCATAATAGTGCAGTGTTATTTGGTAGTCGCTTTCTTTCTCACTCTATTCCTAATCTTTACATCTAAGACGACTAACATATGTTGGGTCACCATTACTTTTTCTATAATAACCATTTAGTCCTTGCATGTACTTCTAGTAAAGATAAAGTCTTTTTGACTATGGTTAGCCCCACTCTTATAATAAAAGTTATGGTGTGAGCTACCATTAAATCACAAGCTAAAGTTAACCCAAATATAAAACTATCTAAATATAAAAGGAAAGCTAAGATCCAAACTAGTGACTTGTTAATATCAGACCCTTCAGTAGCTCCTCTAAAGAAAATTCTATGATCATCTTCTCTTGCATTAGTGTATGTGCTGATGCATACAATTTTTCACTTTTTTATGTTTGCTCTTGGATCAGGTAGCCCTAACCTAGTGAGACACTTGTGTGTGTTATGGCAGCTATTTCGATGCACGAAAAGCGGCCGCTGGTTAGTTTATTTCGTGCTTCTCATATCATAGTTTTTAAATATTGTTGTTAGTAATTTAATGGAAGAGACAATATGATGTAGTAGATTATTTCAATTAAAAGAGTACATGCTCTTCACTGATTATGATTATCCTGTTGATAACTGGGAAAGAGATAAAATTTGTACCAAAAGGTAGCAACTGAAAGAGTTTCCCCGTTCTCTATTTACACTTAAGTTGTTTGAGAGTCTCAGAAATAAAAAGAATAAAGAAATAGGAATATCCACATCTTTAAAGATGAGCCGAAGTACCTAAAAATAAGGTTACATGAACCGACAATTGGATTTTACAGCAGAGAACCTTATTATTCCCTATTCCTTGTGTATATAAGGATCTTGTGCTAGAAGATAAGAGTGACTAATCTAGCTTCATATATTAGCAATTCAGTATAATATTAGAGGATTCAATTTTGAACGATTTTAAGTAAAAGAGTTACACAAGTAGAGCTGGCTCTGACTTATAGAACATGTCCTTTTAGGTTCCATGATTTTCCTACAAACTATATTAATGTGTTCCGTTGCAGAACACGTAAAAAGAGTAAAGCAAAAAAAAGAGTTGATTTAGGCATATATATTATCAAAAACCTACGGTGCATCAGTGTGCAAATTGGATACATTATAAGAAATCATCCAAAAGAGTAAGAAACTATCAGATACCCACCAAAATCCTATTAACAATTATCGGTGCATTAAAAGAAATGGAAGAAATAGAGAAAATCTGACCACAATTGAACCAATTAAAGCACATATCTTGGAACTGAAATTGAAAAGAAAAAGATTCATTTATAAATACACGTGTGTACAAAGTTTTTCTGATGCTCTCTTCGATTCTTTAAATTCAGGCTGACTGTAATGATTGATGACTGAATTTTTCAAGGTGTCGTACAACACAACTCAGTGAACATGTTAAACTTTGATTTCTTTTTCTTAGAGATTACTGACAAGATTTGTGCCTTTGTGTTCTTTTTCTTTTCAACATTGAACGAAAAAAGCTTGTTCCTGCAAAGATTTTGACCCCATGGCATGCAAAAATCAAACACTCAAAAAGTCGAATTTGCCGCATTAAAGAAAAATCTTAATAATACTGAAGCCTAATATTAATAAATCATTGTCTTGAGGTCCGAAACTAAGTTAATTTATGCATGCAAATAAAGAATAGAGTAGTGATCGTAACAAAGAATTGAAACACTCAACAAGAAGAAATAGAAAAATATGATGGAGAAGTGGAATCAGCACCGGCGAGAAACCAAAAATAAATATAGAATCAACCAAAGCCTAAGACCCAGCATGTATTACACAGAAAAAGTTCATGGTATTTTCTGAACTCCGTACAAATAGTCAAGATGCAAACACCATCGTAACCCTCTACCGCCACACGTAAAGAATACTTGGGTGCATGATTTATTTATTTTTAACAAAAATTAAAGCCGAAATTTAATAAGTGACTTGAGTTTATACTAATAAGATTCCTATATCTTTTTATTTGAAGATGTTTATAATGGTAATATTCGAGCCATCTTGCACAGATCTCTTCCATTCATGAAAAACATATGTATTATTTTAGAAAACAATAATCAAGGTTAACCTTATATTTGTTTAAATAATAATTTGATACATTTTGAATAGGTCAAATCTATTTGAAGTAAAAGAAATGCTTTGTATGTGTAATTTTTTGGTCGAGTATCAGAAAATACCAGATCAATATACCTACTATTTTTACCGACCGAGTCGGTCGATTTTTAATGCCCAGCAGTTTTTTTTTTTTTTTTTGTCCAACCCAATATTCAGTCGGTTTTTCGGTCGTAAATTACCTTTTTTATTAGTGAAATTTATTGCTTAATATTTATATTCACCCACAATAATTTTAATTTTCGTTGTATTATATTCTTTTTTTTCATGGCAGTGTTCGAAAATTTGTATTCCATAATCCATAAAAAATTTATTACTTAATTTGTTAATTCTCAAATAAGATAAGTAAAATCCATATGCAAGACTAATCACAAAAAAAAAAAAAAAGGAGGTGGGGGTAAAAAACAAGGAATACGTATCATTTTTCGGTAACAGATAAGATTCTACATTAAAAAAAATCTACCGTAATCTTAACAAATTTTATCGGATATCTTAGATTTATAGGACTATAATAAATAGAGTCCATATCAAAGCTATTTTTCAATGGATTCCTTCTTGTAGTCGAACAATGGAGTTTGATGAGCAAACTAAGGCGCATCTCAAGGCCAGTCAAAACCCTAAAATTCAAGAATTAGAAAAACAAAAACAAGTAGAAGATGAAAAGGGTTTGATCATAGTAAAACCAAATTACAATATCGCAAGTGAGATTAGTAGAGTTAATTATGTTGATGATAGTTTTGTTTTTCCACCTGGATATCGTTTTTGTCCACATGATGAAGAGCTTATCATTCATTATCTTAAGAAGAGAGTGATGAATGAACGTTTACCACATGACAAAATCAAGGAGGTTAATCTTTATAAATATAGCCCTCAAGAGCTTTCAGGTTATTTTTGTTTTTCTTAATCTATTTTCATTAATTAATCTCTTACAATAAAATAATCATGTTTAGTTTCTTGTGTGTTTCATGACTGAGTAGCTTTAATTAGGGTTTGTGTATGTTAAACTTAAACTTCAAAGATCTTGGTAAGTTATATTCGTGTAGTTTAACTTTTTCTGATGCACGCAGTGATGAATTCAGAATTTAGAATAAGGCTATATACTATTTTTAGAAGCAATGGATTCGAACGATCTATTGCATCTACTCTAAATTTCTTAGTGTTTGACACAATCACGGATCTACATTCAACCAAGGGGTGTCAAATGATACCCCTATTACGCTGTATTGTTAAATAATTTTTTTATTTTATGTATATTTATATACGTTGACTACCCTTGATTTTTCGGTGTATCTTATATTTTGATATCTCTTAGTGAAAAATCTGGCCCGTCACTGGTCTGACACTAACAACATGTGATCAGGGTTTGTTGTTTCACTTGGATCCTAGATATCTTTTGTTTCTTGTATACCTTTATTTTTAGGGTTTATATTTATCATTAATGTAGATTCTTGACAGTAAAAGTTTATTGTTTGCGTCTATCCTGCATTTTCTCTTACATTGAATGTTAATCTATGTTTTTGGATTTCTCAATGATACTGTAACAGATTTATTTGAACCCTAATTAATCATGCATAAACTCTATTTTTGTTGTTTATCCTACTTAATTAGGTTTTATTCATTTTCTATTGTAGAGAAGTGGTTTAGTTCTTTTTGTATGATCTATTAGGATACTATATATTTATTATGTGGTTTAATCTAATTGAATTTTGTATTACTCTATAAGCATACATAATTGTCTTTTTCTTTTCTTTTTTATTTCTTTTTTCAAACTTAAACTATTGCTTAGACTTACAACTGTTTTGTTTCGAGAAAGTTGTTTTGCTTGAAAATTGAACAAGCCTCAACCAAATAAAGACACCATTTTCATCTATCTGTAAACTTCTTAAAAGGTCTTTAGCATACCTTTTGTTTCTTTTAATTTACATTTTAAAATTTCCATACTTTGTATTACTAATTTCAAGAGTACCATCATATGAATGCATTATGACTTTTACCTCTTGGATATTCAATGTTGGACTATGCTATACTTTGATGACTCTTCATAATTAAGGAAATTAACCCAAATAATCGTTCGCGCAACCGCTTAAACTGAAAATAGCCAATGGAGGTATAATATATGTATAATTATGTGTAATTAATGTATAAATTATGTATATTACTAGAAAAATAAATAACAAAAGATTATTGCTGATCTTTGTTTCCACTTTCTAAGTTAATGATGCTCATTTTTTTTCATGTGTAACATGCAAACAGAGAACTATTCAATGTTGGGAGACAAGGAATGGTACTTCTTCACTCCAAGGGATAGAAAATATCCAAATGGAAATAGGCCAAATCGAGCAGCAGGAACAGGTTATTGGAAAGCAACTGGAGCTGACAAACCTATAAAGCACAATGATATTAAAGTTGGATTTAGAAAGGCTTTAGTTTTTTATGAAGGTAAACCTCCCAAAGGTGACAAAACAAATTGGATTATGCATGAATTTCGAGTGAATGAATCTCGCAGGCTCAAAAGACATGCACAAGACATGAGGGTAAGAATATTATTTTTCATATACTTTCAATTTTTTGTTAGTTTCAATAGTATTCAACTTAGATTATGAGTCGGACTAGCTGGGTAGAAACAAACGAGGGTCTATCGAAGATAACTTCTCCCTTTACGTAGTGTAGGGGTAAGATTGTGTACACACTTCCCTCTCCAGACCTCACTTGTGAGATTATACTAACAGTGACGAAGCCGGAATTTTCATTAAGTGGAGTTAAAATATAAAGAAATAAACTCTCCAAGAAGTCAAGGGGTGTCATTATACAGTATTAAAAAAATTACCGAGCTATACAGTGTAATTTTCCGGCGATGGGGTGTCGGTTAACACTCCTTTGGTGCATGTGACTCCGCTACAATATACTGAGTATATTGTTGTTGTACTAGCTAGCTAGAAATTCCATATTCTTAACTTGAAAGTTTAAGTGAGTATTAGGGGTTTTATTTAACAATAAAGTGAGTCTACAAATAAACTTTTTCAACCTTTCTGTTTCTCTTTGTCTTTTTTTGGTCTGTTACTATTTATTAAGGTTTAGTTATAGGCGTTGACAATATAAAAAAAATTTACATTTTAAGTATAATTTAAATTTTATAGCACGTTATCAACTTTCTTTTCAAGTTATTTGATCATTTATTTATATTATAAATACGTATTAATTTGTTATTACATGTAACTTAACCTAATGGTGAAAAAATATATAAAGTACACTTAAATTCAATTACTATCATGCAAATATTTAGATGAAATTCACAGTTCTTTATAACCGAGGACATGGTGAAAAAATATGCAAATACTAAGGATGATAGAAAGGTGCGGAGTCGAAAATTAGGGTGGTGGGTTGATAGACAGTCTATAGTTTTGCCTTGTCTTATCACTAGTAGTACTAGTCGGGTACCTTCCTCTTCCTAGTCCTTTGTTTCTATATGGTATGTTAGTACTAACAGTAGGATGGATACTATTTTTGTAGTTTCATACGCCTGGATCTCTGTCATTATTCGTTGTATTATTTGCTTACATTGTCTTATTACATTATTATTGCTATTGTTTCTCTATTGCTCCATTTTTTTACATTCTTGAGCTGAGGGTCTTTCGGAAATAGCATCTCTATCTTCATAGGTAGGGGTAAGGTCTGCGTACACACTACCCTCCCCAGACCCCACTTGTGGGATATTCCACTGGGTTGTTGTTGTTGTTTTGGTAAGAGGGGAAACCCGCAGCCGCTACAACCTTTGTCACAGCCTCTACCACAGTCTCTGCCCTTCGGATTAGCACTCTGTGGTGAGCACTTTGTGCGCACTCGGTAAACCTCCCCTGCAAACGACACAGGAGATGTAAACCGCACTAGGCAAGCCCTGTACGTCTTGCTCAGCCCAGAAGGCATTGAAGGCGGTCATCCGTATGGATGATCGCCCTCCAAACCAACAGAGCAACCCCGAAGGGTTGTTGTTGCCACAGTTCTTTATAAAGTAACTTTTTTTTTTTTCTTTTTTGTTGTTGCAGCTCGACGATTGGGTTTTATGCAGGATTTATAAGAAAGTTGACAAGTCATTCAAGAATGCCCGAAAGGAACAAGAGCAAGACGATGCAAGCATAAGTTGTTCTTCTATTGGTAAGATGGAGAATTGTGACTACGAAGGAACTACAGATTCATATGAAATTGTGAGACAAAATTTAACATTACCTCATCATTATGATATCACTTTCGACGATCCTGGTTTCAACATGGATTATAACAGATACAGTATAGATAATTTTTCCCATTTTGGACCAAGATCAAACTATGGTATGCCTCTTCAACCATCATTTTCTCCTGGAAATATCTTTTGGGATCAAAAAGGATATCAAGAAAACTGCTATCTCTTTCCTATGCATTTCGACGTCAATAACTTTTATCAAGATTCCTATGATGAAATTCAATCCCAGAATATTCTTGATAGTGTTCTTGATGAGAACTCATCCATCTATAACGATTAATCATATATTGATCGTCAATAATGAGGTTTTAGGGTTTAGAATTAAGATTAAGACCTTAATTATAGCTAGTTCATTAGCTTAATTCCACTGTTTTTTAGATAGTATTAGTTTTTGTGACTTCTTGATTGAAGTTCGTTTTAATGTTTGATTGTTTAAATATTAATTTTCTTCGTCTTGTGCTATAGTTATATCTCTTTTCTTTTTCAATCATTTGCTATACTTATTATTAAGTTGGAAAATAATCGCGGTAAAAATAATAGACGAAAAATATATAAAATTTGTAATGTTTTTTTGTATATATATACATTATGTATGTTATATACTAAAATTATACAAGTTTTATACACTTTTTTCGGCTATCATGTGTATATAGTTTCTGGAATGAGCTAAAAGTGATAATACCCCTATTAAGTTTGTGCTATTATTATACCACCAATTTATCGTCTTATATTGGAGATTTGTGCGTAATATGTACTTTGCTTTATATGGTTTTTTCATTCTAATCTGATTTTACCTAGTCTTCTAATAAAAAATGATTTTATTAATCAAAATTAATAATTTGTTATCACGGTTTAAAATCACATTTTTATCTTTACTCACTTATATTTCTCTAATGGAATTAGTTATATAAAATTGATTATCTAATGATTTATCTAAGTATTATATTTGATCAGTTCTATAGTTGAAACAACTATGATATTCTTTATGTTATGTAAAGATTGTCTAATCTAGAGTGCTGCATTTTTTTTTTTTTTCAATTAAGGTAAAAAGCTAATACTTCTAGGTCTACTAGTGAAAATAATTCTTTTGCATAAATATAATTTGTTGAACTCCTTTAACATTAAAAAAAAATCAAGTAAAATGGAGAAGGGGGTTCATAATTTGCTTTAGGTCTGACATTATTGTTGTTTTTTTTTTCCTATTAGAATTCCTGGCTCTACCACTAAACTCAATTTATACTTGGTGAAAGTTCAACCTAATTGTACGGACATATCTCTAAAAAAAAAACTCGAACGCTGCATAAAGCAAAGAAAGAATTATAAATGGTGCAACTTGAGGCACTTATAGATTTGCAAAAAATAAGAAGAATGAAAACCTTAGGGGATTAGAAAATATATATGGTGAAAATGGCAAAAGGATAACTCTAACAATTATCCTTACTTTGACCAGAAAGGGCATAAAATTTGACTTTTCGAATATTAGGAATTTAGCAAGTACGGCGTCTGAAATCATTTTCAATTTAATTATCTTCAAATCCTTTTCTCATTTTCCTTAACATTGTTCAAAACTAAAATGATTAATAATGACAATGAGAGAGTGTGTGTGTGT
>NC_032000.1:32627520-32680618 GCF_001879085.1 Nicotiana attenuata | reverse complement strand
GGGGATGACATGGGGAGAGAAAGAAAGGAGGATAAGAGAGGACAAAGTACAGGATATTCGCCAAATAAACCAGAGGACAAAGCAGTGTGGAAAGTAATCGTCATTACTCGTTATATATCTATCATCGTAAAGTAAGAAGAGAAGAAAGGATAGAAGATTCAATATTCAACTAATGATGAGAACGATGAATATATGCAATGGAATTTTTTTTTTTTAGCCAAATACATAAACAGGCATCAGAACTGTCACGACCTCAAATACCGATCATGATGGCGCCTATCACATTACTAGGCAAGTCAGACCAACTATCAAACCACAACTCATTTTCATTTAATGAATCATTTACTAACACGATTTAATTACCAATTACCATAATAAGTATTTAAAACAGCAAGTAGATATACAGAAGTCAACAAAATATGAAAGACTACACAGCCTACACTGATCTGGTGTCATCAGTCTAGAGCCTCTAATACAAGTCTGAACAGTGTACTACATGAATAGTCTAGAAATGCGGAAAAATAATAAGATAGAAGAGAGAAATCAGGGCTGCGGACGCCATGCACCTACCTCGAAATCCCCGCTGAATGCTGGAAAACAGTTGAAAGCTCTCACTCGGCCTTTCGGGCACTTGTATCTGCACACAAGGTGCAGGGAGTAACGTGAGTACGCCAACTCAGTAAGTAACTAAAGTAAATAATGGACTAAAAGCAGTGACGAGCAATTCAAAACATATATTCTAAAATCAGTTCTGTCATAAGTTCATCATGTTCAGTTTAAAACTTTGAAATCAATTGCTTGACAATATGTCCGACAGAGAGTTATTTATAAAAAGAGTGAAAACAGTAGAAATATCATAACAGGGCCCCTTAGGCAAGAAGTCACTCGAAATATAGCCCCTCGGGCAGCCTCTCAGTCACACTTAACTTAACTCTGGTCACACAATACTCACTATCAGCACTCGGCTCAGTCTTAACTCATAATAATAGAAATCATAATAATCGGTGTGGCGCGCAGCCCGATCCGTATATTTATAGTCGACTACGCTCACTAGGGGTGTGCAGACTCCAGAGAGGCTCCTACAGCCCAAGCGTCATATCGCTGCAGCGCGCAGCCCGATCCAATATATATATATCTTTGCGGCGTGCATCCCGATCCATATAGGTATCGCTGCGGCGTGCAGCCCGATCTATAGTATATATACATATAATATCCTCACCATAAGGTTCTCAACCTGTCTCAGTCATTAGCCTCACAGCCTCTCGGGCATCGCAACAGAAATCAGGGAACTCAGCCCAAAACGGTCCTCACAATAGGAGTAGAATGATAAAAAACAGTTTTAAACATTTAACAGGTAAAACATCACTGAGGATATGCTTTTTAATAAGTAATGTAAGGAAAAAAAATAGTTAAAAATGTCCCTAAGGGTTTTCTACAGATCGACACAAAACCCCAAACATGGCGTAAGCCCATAACATAGTATAAGGATCCAAAATCCAGAATAATATAACATTTTCAAATAATATACGCGACTCAGTAGTTGCTACGGGACGGACCAAGTCACAATCCCCTACCGGTGCACACCCACACGCTCATCACCTAGCATTTGCATCACCGCATTTATCAAATCAAGTCAAATATCGGGGTTTATACCTTCAGTTCCAAATTTACAATAGTTACTTACCTCAAACCGGTGAAAATACTATCCGCGATGCCTTTGCCTCTCGAATCGGCCTCTACTCGCGTAGAATATAGTCAAAATCAGACCGAATGCGTCACAATATGCTAAGGGAACAAAGCCCAAGCGAAAACAATCGAAAAATACCAAAAATTCCGAAATTAGCAAAACCCGATCCCCGGGTCCACTTCTCAAAACTTAATTTTTTTACATCAACAGGTTCCTTATCTCCCCACGAGTCTATGCATATAAAGAACACCAAAATCGGAGTCCAAATGACCCCTCAAATCCCAAATCAAAAATCCAAAATTCCAAGCCCTAGTTCTTCTATTTTTGTTCAAGTTTTCATGAATTTCTAGATAGATTTCACAATAGAATCAAGTTTTAGGTCCGAAATTATTACCTCCAATCGTTTCCCCTTGAATCCCTCTTCAATCCCCTTCAAAAATCTCTCAAAATGAGCAACTATAGGTGAAAATTGACCCAAAATCGCAACTGAAATGTCTTAAAACATTCTGTCCAGTTCTGCTATTCCTTCATCGCGATCGCGAAGCACAAATTCTAAATTCCCAAAAAATAACACTACGCGAACGCAACATAGGCCCTGCGAACGCGATGTTCTCGCTTCTCACACCTACGCGAACGCGAACTCTCAAACGCGATCACAAAGAACAATTCCTCTTGGACCCTTTTGACCCCATTCCTTATACGTGATCGCGGACAACTCCATGCGAACGCGAAGCAAAGGATCTGTGACGACCCAAAGGGTCATCACCTATTTTAAATTAATTCTACACTTCCGAGGCCTTGAAAACCTCATTTAAAATCACCTCGATTTACATGCGCAGTCCGGCGCGCGTAGCCGAAAAGCTTAAACGTGAGATTCTGCGAAAAATGCTAAATTTTGATGTTAAAATGAATAAATTTGACTTTGGTCAATATTTTGGATAAACGGGCTCGGACTCGTAATTTGACGGTCTCGAAGGATCGGTTGGAAAATATGAGACTTGGACGTATGCCCGAAATCGAATAAGTCCCAAGCCCGAGAAATGAATTTTTTTGTAAAATTATTTTCTGAAATTGTTTAAGGAAATTTGAAATGAAAATCGATTAGAACGTGTTGGTATTAGGCCCGTATTTTGGTTCCGGCGCCCGGTACAGGTCTTATATATGATTTAAGATGTTTCTGTGAAATTTGGTTGAAAACGGGCGCCGTTTGACGTGATTCGGTCATAAATTGGAAAATTTGATGTTTTATGAAGTTTGAAAGAATTCTTGGATTTTGAGGTTTAATTCGATGTTTATGATGTTATTTTGGCGATTTGATCGAATAAGTCCGTAGGATATTTTTGAGGTTGTGTGTATATTTTGTTTGGAGCCCCGAGGGCTGGGGTGAGTTTTAGATAGGCCACGAGTGCATTTTTAACTTTGAAAAATAGATGGTGTGTTTTTGAGCTGCAGGCTTCGCATTTGCGAAGCCAGTCTCGGAAATGCGAGCCATGAATCGCAAATGTGAGAATTGGCCTGGGCAGCCTTCTTCACAAATGCGAAGTTGCCATCGCAAATGCGATGCCCGCCTAAATCCCCTGTTATCGCAAATGCGATATGTTCTTCGCAAATGCCATGTCGCAAATGCGACAACTTCTTTGCAAATGCAAATGTTTGGGATTTCTGAAGGGTTCGCAAATGCGAACCCTGTTTCGCAATTCCCTTATCTGCAGAGGTTGGGGTTCGCAATTGTGAACCCCTGTTCGCAATTCCCATATCTGCAGCCTGCATTTTTTATACTTAGCCGATTTTTGAGCAATTCTTAACATTCTTTCAAAATACAAACTTCATTGGGCGATTTTTCAAGAACAAGTCTTCTTCCAAATCAATTGTAAGTTAGTTTTTACTCATTTCTTTCAATCATTAACATCATTTGACATGTTTTCAACTTAAAATCAATGATTTTCTTGGGTGAAACTGGGTGTTTTTGGTAGAACCTAGGTTTTTCAAAAATTGGGGATTTGAACCTCAATTTGAGGTCCAATTTCAAAACAAATCATATATTTGAGTTCGTTGGGAAATGGGTAATCGGGTTTTGGTTCGAACCTCGGGTTTTGACCACGTGGACCTGGGGGCGATTTTTGACTTTTTGGGTAAAACTTTAGAAAACTTATTTTCATGCATTGGGGTTGATTCATTTAGTGTTTATTAATGTAATTAAGTAATTGGTGATTAGATACAATCGAATTGGAGGTGGAATCACGGGGTAAAGCTATAAATAAGGCTTGAGTTGTGTTCAAGGTATTGAGGTAAGTGTTCGGTTTAACCTTAGCTTGAGGGATTAAGAGTTGAGTCATATTTGCTATGTGTTTCTTGTGGAGTACGACATATAGGTATGGGGACGAGTATCTATACGTCGGTGTCGAGCATGACCGTGAGTTTTAAATTGACATTTGTTGTATTCTTGAATAATACTATGGTTGAAATAGTGAGTAGACCTGTGATATTGAGCAAAGGCTTAGCTTATTTTCGTGGAAGTTAATTATGAGTTAGAATTGGTGATAATAGAGATGATAAAAGTTGAATTGAGATTGGTTATAGCCGGTTCTCCCTTGCCGAGATGAATATACTTGTACTGTTGAGTTCCCTTGCCGGGATAGAGTATTTTATGAATAATTCCCTGCCGAGATTTATTGTTATGATTACTGTAAGCTATATAATTGGAACGGGTTGTGCGCCGCAATATTTTTATTAATTTATACATATATGAATCGGGTTGCACGCCGCAACATATATATTATATTGGACCGGGTTGCATGCCAAAACAGATATTATATTGGGTCGGGTTGCACGCCGCAACATATATTATATTGGATCGGGTTGCATGCCGCAACAGATATTATATTGGATCGGGTTGCACGCCGCAACATATATTATATTGGATCGGGTTGCACGGTGCAACAGGTATTATATTGGATTGGGTTGCACGCCGCAACAGATATATATTATATATTTATCGGATCGGGTTGCACGCCGCAAGAGCTATATTTATACGTACGGATTGGGTTGCGCGCCGCAACAGTAGTGCTATCATATTATTTTAGACATTGTGTTGTTCCTTCACTTTTATTCAGTTTCTGTTAAGTTGAACTGTTTCCCCGAGGCATGTACCCCCTCCCTTTTAACTGCTCATTACTTGTTTATTCTTCTGCAATATATTATTGTGACGACCCGACCCGTCGTCTCAAGAGTTACCGCTCCGTTTCCCCATTTTATGCTTCTTCATATTTCATTATCAGCATTTGGTGTGTTATAGTTGATTTGGATTGGTTTTGGTAGAAAATGAGACACTTAGTCTCTTTTAAGAAGGCTTAAGTTGGAAAAGTCAACCAGACGTTGACTTATGAGTTAGAGGGCTCGGATGTGATTTCCAGTGATTCGGTTAGCTTCGGGGGATGATTTGTGAATTAGGAGCGTGATCGGAATTGATTTTGGAGGTCCGGTGTAGAAATAGGCTTGAATTGGCGAAGTTAGTATTTTGGCGAATTCCGGTTGGTAGGTGATATTTTGATCTGAGGGTCGGAATGGAATTCCGAGAGTTGCAGTAGCTCCGTTAGGTGATTTGGGATGTGTGTGCAAAATTTCAGGTCATTCGGACGTGGTTTGGTTGGGTTTTTGATCGAATGCGTGTTTTGGAAGTTTAAAAAGAACTTAGGCTTGAATTAGATGTAATGTGATGATGTTGTGTTAGTTGAGACGTTTTGATAGTTGGAACAAGTTTGAATAACGTTATTGGATGTATTGGTATTTTTGGTTGAGGTCCCAGGGGCCTCGGGGTGATTTCGGATGGCTAACGAGATGAAATTTGGAGTTGGAGACTGCTGAAGGGTTCTGGTATCTGGTGTTTTCGCTTCTGCGGAAATGGACCGCAGAAGCGAAGGGGAAGTCGCAGAAGCGGAACGTGGAGTTTGGGCAGCTTCCGCAGAAGCGGACGTCTGGACCGCATAAGCGGTCTCGCTTTTGCGAAAAATGGACCGCAGAAGCGGTCCTGGGCAAAATGAGGGAAACCGCAGAAGCGGAAGTCGCAGAAGCGACATTTTATCGCAGAAGCGGAAATAGGCTTGGGCAGAGAGGTTAAGTTCTGGAAATGGGACTTCGTTCCCATTTCCCATTTTTAACGATTTGGAGCTCGGATAAGGCGATTTTTGGACAGATTTTCGTAGAGAACAACGGGGTAAGTGTTCTTAACTCAATTTTTGTTGTATAACTTGAATCTATCACGAGTTTTGGCGTTTAATCTGAGAATTTTGTTGAAAAAGTGTACAAAACCCTCTTGGATAGAATCACGGATTTGAGGGTCGAAATGATATGGGAATTGAATGATTTTTACGTGGTTAGACTCGTGGCGAGATAAGGAAGCTGGTGATATCAATTTTATAATTTTTCGAGGCGTGGGCCCGGGGCTCGGGTTTTTGCAAATCTCATGAATTTTGATGTTTTTCGAGTCTTTTCGATTGGGTTATGTCCCCTTAGCCTATTGTAATGTATTCGTTGTGGTTTTGAGCAGATTCGACGCGCGAGGAGGTCGATTTGCGAGGCAAGGGCATAGCGAGCCAGGATTTTGGCCGGCTCGAGGTGAATAATGTATGTAAATGATATCCTGTGGGTTTGAAACCCCGGATTTGCACACCGTAGTGCTATATTGAGGTGACTTGCACGCCGGATAGCGAGCGTGGGGTAGAGCACCGTTGGGGATTGTGACTTGGTCCGTCCCGGTTGTTGATATTACCGCGTATTTGACTGAAACTTATTTGATATTATCATGATTTGGGCTGATTGTCATATTTGGGCTTAATGCCGATTACTTGAATCCTTATTGGATATTTTTATCACTCTTTCCTCACTATTTGAAATATTATTTGAACTCAGTCCAATTGAATTACACTGTTTCATGAACTCAGCTACATTTATACTCAACTTGAGATTTAAATGATATTTCTAATGTTGTTTGAGCTGAGCACCATTATTTTACTGATGCCCAAGGGGCTTATAATTATTTCTGGACTGATTGAGGCCGAAGGCCATTTGTGAGGATATGTTGAGTGATGTGAGGAGGCTTCCAGGCCTCGAATGTTATGTGAGGAGGCTTTCAGGCCTCGAGTGTGATGTGAGAAGGCTTTACGGCCTTATGTTGATGTGACAGGCTTTAAGGCCTTATGATTATATAGCGCTTGGGCCGTAAGGGGCCCCTCCCGGAGTCTGTACACCCCCAGTGAGCGCGGGTACCCATGTGAGTTGGGAGAGAGCCCGAAGGGCTGATGTGAGTTGGGAGTGAGCCCGAGAGGCTGATGTTGTACCATGTGAGTTGGGAGTGAGCCCGAAGGGCTGATGTGAGTTGGGAGTGAACCCGAGGGGCTGATGTTGTACTGTGTGACTGATACTGAGCCCGAGGGGCGAACTTTTATGTGCTCATCTTGCATAATTCTTTGTCTTTTACCTGTTATACAGTGGTACTTCTGCCCGAGGGGCGGATTTTCTGTGCTTATCAGCACTAACTATTTTGAAATAGTTTTCGTAATTATTGAAAAGACCATTTTCAAAAGAGAATTGAACTCAGCCAAGGTATTTCTAAAGATTTCATAGATTTTTTTTTTCTCAGAAATTGTACCCGGCTTCTATACAGCATGTTGGTTGCTTTACGTGATTTCTTGCTGCTCAGTTATTATTTATTTTTATTACTCACTGAGTTGGAGTACTCACTTTACTCCCTGCACCTCGCGTGCAGTTGCAGGTATTTATTTACCCGGTAGCGGGTATTGGCTGCGTGGAGGCAGAGTTGTAAAGGATTAGCGAGGTGACTGCCAGCGTTCACAGCACCACTGTCTTTCTGTGTTATTCATTATTCCTGTTCAGTGTATTTCTAGACTTGAAAGGAGGAATTACATTCTTATAGATGCTTGTGACTTGTGACACCCCGGTTAGGGCTGTGTTGGGTTGGATTTCTGCATTTTTATCTATACTTCCGCTATTTGGTATTATTAAACCATGTTGTACTATAATTGTGTTAAATAATCGTTTTGAAAGGATGAATTGGGTTGATTGGCAGGCCTTGTCTTCACGAGAGGCGCCATCACGACCAGGTTCGGGATTTGGGTCGTGACAAGTTGGTATCAGAGCCTAGGTTACTAGGTCACGCGAGTCATGAGCAGGTTTAGTAGAGTCTCGCGGATCGGTATGGAGACGTCTGTATTTATCCTCGAGAGGCTGCAAAACCTTTAGGAAAACTTCATATTCTTGGAATTCTTATCGTGCGTCCTTGATTCGGCTTGAAAAGTAACTCTTACATTTCCTTCCACGTGATCGTACGCGCGAACGAGCGCTCAGTATCAGATGTGCCTTGATGGCTTGTGATTCCCCGATGAAGGGGCGAGATGTAATCTCCGTGAGTTTGGTGTTGGGCCAGTCTGGAGGACTTGAGGCCGGATCTTTGCCTATGGCTTGAGCACCGAGGTGCTGATTGTGTGAGCAAGTGTTTTGAACTTATATGTTCGGTATTGTCCCTATTAGACGGAAGGGCGGTCGGATATCCACGTGATGAGCATGTGAGTATTGCGAGATGTATCCATATGACTTGGTAGTGACGAAGAAGTCTGCTGGATAATAGATGAACTGTTAAGTGTTCGATTCCTATTGTGATTTGATGTGTATCCCGAGATATGGGCGCGTGAAGAATGTTTTCGTGTCCCCTAGTTGGGGAGTGAAGTGCGTTACATGTGGTGGTATGAGTTCAGACTCAGGAAGATTAAATGACTGTGTAATGTGTATGACGGTGGAAGGTATGCTGAAATACTAAATTTAGGCGAAGCAGGTGGGTTATCCCCTGCGGAGTGTTCTTAAGTGGTACGATCCTTATGTGTATGTTAGAAGATCTAGTGTGTAATTGAAGGGTACGTGTTGTAATTTGAAAATTCGGGTCGCTCAAGAGGGTGGACTCAACTGATGTGGTGATGACGACGAGATTTGCAGAGGATTACAGTACTAAATGATCTGTGTTTTCACGAACTTGTAAATGATTTGAGTTTAATCTCACTATGGTATTGTGGCATCATTAGAGTAAAAGTGTTATGGGTTATTGAGTGTGTCCTGAGCTATGGCTTCGAGCCAAGTTGGGAAGCTTGTTATTGGTTAGTTGATGGTACGGTTATGTGCTATGTGGATTCCAATTTGAGGCATGCTGGCGAATCAGTTCTGGTTGTGGAAATTAGGCTGAGAACGACACGAGTGGAAATTTGTCAAAAAAAAAAATTTGACAAAGATGTCATGAGCTCGGATGAGCAGGAAAGAAGTTTTGATGGTTAAGATAAATTGGTATTGTCTTCAGCGTCACCTGAGAGCGGTGTTGCATCCTGGTTAATGATTCTTGATCGCTTTACAGCGTTAGTGTGACCGGTGGTTTGGAGGTACGCTCCAGATATTGTTGTGGTAGGTTGTGGGAGTGTGTCCCACGGGAAGATTATATAAGTGTGGCATGTGATCACTTGATTGATTAATGATGTAAACCAAGTATGAAGGTTGTGATAGTGTCGTTAAATTGAAAATTTATGCCGGAAGGGCACTTGGCCGATTGGGTTGCGAACTGGGGAGGATTACTCCGATTATGATGGTCGTTCTTATGTGTTATGAGAAAAGGGGAGTTACTATGGACATGTGAAAGGTTATCAGACTAGTTCAGTGTGATCAGAATCAGCGGGAAGTCGGCGAATGTGTTTAATGTGAATAATGGCTCTATATCAGTCCAGATGTGTGCATTTTGTGATGCGTTCCTCATGGAGGAGTAGTCAGATTGATGTTTCGTTGTCAGACGTTTCAGGTAGTGATACATTACGCCGTGTGACTTGTGAAATGGCTTGAGAAATTGCTTATGTGTTGAGAATCCGCGTAGGAATGATGTTACTTGAGCAACTTGGCTCTTGAAATTCATATTGTATATCGCACCTCAGTTGTGCTTGAGTTTTATAGCTTATAATGCTAAATATCCCTCAGAGATGTTATTATGCACTTAGCATGCTTATGACCGATATTCGGTATTTTGTTGTAATGAGCAAATTTGGCTCGATATGTATCTCCTTATGTGAGACCTATGTGTGGATCGGGTGGCACGCCGCCATTGGTATGTTATCTGGATCGGGTTGCGCGCCGCAACAGTGTGATGTTAAGTATAGTTTTCTATATGCTATGCCTTGCTTCCTGTTTTCTAAGGAAAGTCCGTATTAGTGCGTGGGATTTGGTAATTCCTTCCAGAGCTCGTTTTCTTTTGTACCGCGTTTGAATTGGTAGCCTATTGGCACATTGGGGCATCATATGCGACTTTTAATTATGTCTGGAGTGGCTTATTGCCTGAGCAACTCGTACTGGGTGAGACGAGATCATTGAATTCGAGATCAATGCAACCTGAGTATATGAAGTAAAGTAAAGAGCTAAGACCATTGTTTGGTTCAGAATGAGATGATAGTTCTTGCCAAGAGTATAGAACTAATGAATTGTTGTTTCGACAGTGGTTATGAATGTATATAGATCTCATCCGTCGTGTCAGTATTGTAAGAATTTGAACAAGACCTGTGTATGTCATGCAGAGCATGGGATGTGTAGTGATTCCTTCTAAGCGATTAGATAAGAGAGCTTCAGATGATTAGGGAAGATGGTATTGCTAAGTGGAAGTGATTTGACGAGAGTATATGTCTCAGAAAAAGGTAATGTGATTAAACTGATTATACTTCAGTAGTATTGCGGCATGTTCTTGTTGGGTCCACTGGTGGTACTCGGGTTGGCTTGGTAGCACAGGTAAATATTGAGTAGCTGTCGTGGAATGATTGGGTATCAAATGTGTGCATGTATTCGCACGGTGGAGACTGGGATCAGGTATGATGATTCGTATGCTATATGGAGTTGGAGACCGGAGTTCTCATGTACAGGCTATGTTGTGGTGATGGATCTTTATTCGCTGGTATGTTATATATTGGATGTGATGTTGGAATTCACTGATTGTCTTAGTGTTGGGTGATTTTGAACTATTGCACTAGGCGCTACACCGGAAATGCCACGGGTTAAGTGGTGAAGTGCGTTAGATTATGTTCTATTAGAGTGGTTTATATTTCAAAGAACCAGCGGACAGCTGGGGAGGACTGCCTTCTTAATTGGGCCTTCGTGATGGATGTCAGTGCAGAGGTTGCTATCATTGATTCCGTTCCGGTATTGAGGGACTTTTCGGATGCATTTCTTGTGGTCGGGCATGTCGCCGGGCGAGGTTGTTGATTTTGGTACTAATTTGGTGCCGGGCACCGGATCGTATGGCTCCGGTAGGAGTTGTAGTAGTGAAGGTCGAGGGGGATGAGTAATTGGTTAATGCTGGGTGAATAACGTACCGGTTATGCTCTATCAGGTTGCGTGGTGTATGTTATTTATTCCACCGTGGGTGTAATGATTTGCTTGGGCTCCAAACATCAATTGAGCATGGTTGTCGATTTTGAGCATAGCGACTAGAGGTGTTTCATGTGGAGTAGTATTTGGATAGGATCGCGCGTTGCAGCAAAGCTGTGTGAAAACATAAACTTGCGAGCCAAAAATTTGTGTGTCCTATTTCTATGATGTGAGACAGGGTCTCAGCCTTGTGTTGTGGCAGTAGTGGTGAGTTTGAGGTACAGCTCTCTCAGTTGAGTCATTTTCATGATTCGAGCATGTTCAGACCGTATCTTATTGGTGCGCGTATTATGCAAGTTGTGGCTTAGGCCTGTATTGAGGTGTCATATCACCAGAGTGGTGTGTTGGATTCGAGGGGATCGTTGGGGTCACTAATGAATACGAACGGATTTGATTTCAGCTTGTTGGAAGGATAATATCGAGGTTTGGCTCGGAATCTGCTGTGGTATTAGTTCAAAGAGAAATGGCCTCATTAATGGTTGATCTGAGAAATGGTTATAGTTTATTGCGTGTTTCATTTATCATTGGCAGTATATGGAAATGTTGGAATGACACTTTATCTAACAAGAGGTTTTTCTATCGATATTTGGTTGTCGTGGGCAGCTGTTGTGAATGGAAGTTATCGCTGCATGTGTTTGAGTTACGTGGTATATCGTATGATTGCAGCCGAGGTTGCAGGTATGGGTTATTACAGCTGGTTCGGGTTTATTCTGAATAAAGATGTGAGGTTCTGATCTTGTGTAAGATTTCGGAAGGTGAAATGCGGTTCTATGGTTTATGGACTAGAATAGATTGTGTAATTTCGGTTTAAATGCGTGTCGGACCTATATGAGATAGGGTGATGTGGGATCACCCCCGGGTATATGCTTGTAAGTTTATTCAGTTGTTGGTTGGCTTCTAGGACAACTCTGGGTACGCTCGAGGACGAGCGTTGGTTTAAGTTGGGGAGGATGTGACGACCCGACCCGTCGTCTCATGAGTTACCGCTCCGTTTCCCCATTTTATGCTTCTTCATGTTTCATTATCAGCATTTGGTGTGTTATAGTTGATTTGGATTGGTTTTGGTAGAAAATGAGACACTTAGTCTCTTTTAAGAAGGCTTAAGTTGGAAAAGTCAACCAGATGATGACTTATGAGTTAGAGGGCTCGGATGTGATTTCCGGTGATTCGGTTAGCTTCGGGGGATGATTTGTGACTTAGGAGCGTGATCGGAATTGATTTTGGAGGTCCGGTGTAGAAATAGGCTTGAATTGGCGAAGTTAGTATTTTGGCGAATTCCGGTTGATAGGTGATATTTTGATCCGAGGGTCGGAATGGAATTCCGAGAGTCGCTGTAGCTCCGTTAGGTGATTTAGGATGTGTGTGCAAAATTTCAGGTCATTCGGGCGTGGTTTGGTTGGGTTTTTGATCGAATGCGTGTTTTGGAAGTTTTAAAAGAGCTGAGGCTTGAATTAGATGTAATGTGATGATGTTGGTGTTAGTTGAGGCGTTTTGATAATTGGAACAAGTTTGATTAACGTTATTGGATGTATTGGTATTTTTGGTTGAGGTCCCGGGGGCCTCGGGGTGATTTCGGATGGCTAACGAGATTAAATTTGGAGTTGGAGACTGCTGAAGGGTTCTGGTATCTGGTGTTTTCGCTTCTGCGGAAATGGACCGCAGAAGCGGTTCCGCAGAAGCGAAGGGGAAGTCGCAGAAGCGGAACGTGGAGTTTGGGCAGCTTCCGCAGAAGCGGACGTCTGGACCGCATAAGCGGTCTCGTTTTTGCGAAAAATGGACCGCAGAAGCGCTCCTGGGCAAAATGAGGGAAACCGCAGAAGCGGGAGAAAACCGCAGAAGCGGAAGTTGCAGAAGCGACATTTTATCGTAGAAGCGGAAATAGGCCTGGGCAGAGAGGTTAAGTTCTGGAAATGGGACTTCGTTCCCATTTCCCATTTTTAACGATTTGGAGCTCGGGTAAGGCGATTTTTGGACAGATTTTCATAGAGAACAACGGGGTAGGTGTTCTTAACTCAATTTTGGTTGTATAACTTGAATCTATCACGAGTTTTGGCGTTTAATCTGAGAATTTTGTTGAAAAAGTGTACAAAACCCTCTTGGATAGAATCACGGATTTGAGGGTCGAAATTATATGGGAATTGAATGATTTTTACGTGGTTAGACTCGTGGCAAGATAAGGAAGTCGGTGATATCAATTTTATAATTTTTCGAGACGTGGGCCCTGGGCTCGGGTTTTTGCAAATTTCATGAATTTCGATGTTTTTCGAGTCTTTTCGATTGGGTTATGTCCCCTTAGCCTATTGTAATGTATTCGTTGTGGTTTTGAGCAGATTCGACGCGCGAGGAGGTCGATTTTCGAGGCAAGGGCATAGCGAGCCAGGATTTTGGCCGGCTCGAGGTGAGTAATGTATGTAAATGATATCCTGAGGGTTTGAAACCCCGGATTTGCACACCGTAGTGCTATATTGAGGTGACTTGCACGCCGGATAGCGAGCGTGGGGTAGAGCACCGTTGGGGATTGTGACTTGGTCCGTCCCGGTTGTTGATTTTACCGCGTATTTGATTGAAACTTAT
Source organism: Nicotiana attenuata (assembly GCF_001879085.1). Taxonomy (NCBI): domain Eukaryota; kingdom Viridiplantae; phylum Streptophyta; class Magnoliopsida; order Solanales; family Solanaceae; genus Nicotiana; species Nicotiana attenuata. The sequence continues at coordinate 32,666,901 of NC_032000.1, read as the reverse complement.
TTGATATTATCATGATTTGGGTTGATTGCCATANAGTCCAATTGAATTACACTGTTTCATCAACTCAGCTACATTTATACTCAACTTGAGATTTAAATGATATTTCTAATGTTGTTTGAGCTGAGCACCATTATTTTACTGATGCCCAAGGGGCTTATAATTATTTCTGGACTGATTGAGGCCGAAGGCCATTTGTGAGGATATGTTGAGTGATGTGAGGAGGCTTCCAGGCCTCGAGTGTTATGTAAGGAGGCTTTCAGGCCTCGAGTGTGATGTGAGAAGGCTTTAAGGCCTTATGTTGATGTGACAGGCTTTAAGGCCTTATGATTATATAGCGCTTGGGCCGTAAGGGGCCCCTCCCGGAGTCTGTACACCCCCAGTGAGCGCGGGTACCCATATGAGTTGGGAGAGAGCCCGAAGGGCTGATGTGAGTTGGGAGTGAGCCCGAGAGGCTGATGTTGTACCATGTGAGTTGGGAGTGAGCCCGAACGGCTGATGTGAGTTGGGAGTGAACCCGAGGGGCTGATGTTGTACTGTGTGACTGATACTGAGCCCGAGGGGCGAACTTTTATGTGCTCATCTTGCATAATTCTTTGTCTTTTACCTGTTATACAGTGGTACTTCTGCCCGAGGGGCGGATTTTCTATGCTTATCAGCACTAACTGTTTTGAAATCGTTTTCGTAATTATTGAAAAGACCATTTTCAAAAGAGAATTGAACTGAGCCAAGGTATTTCTAAAGATTTCATAGATTTTTTCTGTTTTCTCAGAAATTGTACCCGGCTTCTATATAGCATGTTGGTTGCTTTACGTGATTTCTTGCTGCTCAGTTATTATTTATTTTTATTACTCACTGAGTTGGAGTACTCACTTTACTCCCTGCACCTCGCGTGCAGTTGCAGGTATTTATTTACCCGGTAGCGGGTATTGGCTGCGTGAAGGCAGAGTTGTAAAGGTTTAGCGAGGTGACTGCCAGCGTTCACAGCACCACTGTCTTTCTGTGTTATTCAGTATTCCTGTTCAGTGTATTTCTAGACTTGAAAGGAGGAATTACATTCTTATAGATGCTCGTGACTTGTGACACACCGGTTAGGGCTGTGTTGGGTTGGATTTCCGCATTTTTATCTATACTTCCGCTATTTGGTATTATTAAACCATGTTGTACTATAATTGTGTTAAATAATCATTTTAAAAGGATGAATTGGGTTGATTGGCTGGCCTTGTCTTCACGAGAGGCGCCATCACGACCAGGTTCGGGATTTGGGTCGTGACAATTATATAACTATACAGGTTTATCTGGAGTCTGGTGCTAGCCTCGTCACTACCTCATCGAGGTTAGGCCAGACACTTACCAGCACATGGGGTTGGTTATGCTGATACTACACTTTGTGCTCTTTTGCACAGATTCAGGTACCGGAGCAGCATACGGTGCGCAGCAGTAGTTTGGGAGCTAGTCTTCATTCCACGAGATTTCCAAGGTAGTCCTGCAGGCGTCCACAGGCCCGGCATCTCCTCTATCTTTACTTATGATGTGTTTCCTTTTGTATCCGAGACAGACTTTATTTCTTATTTCAGACAGTTGAATGTAGTAAATTTTAGATAGTTCGTGAATGTTGTGACACCAATCTTGGGTAGAGGTATAAGTGGATTTTCCTTGTTATTTTGGTTTACTTCATTTATGTCTTTCGCTATATTTTAAATTCCGTTGTTGTCTAGTCATTTATATCCTGTCAATTTAATTGGTAAACGTGGATTTAAAACAAAAGTATTATGGATTCTAAATGTGTGGCTTGCCTAGCTTCTATGAGTAGCCGCCATCACGACTCCCGAAGGTGAGAATTTCGGGTCGTGACAGGATCCCAGCCTTCCGCGATCGCGAAGCCTCCCACGCGAACGCGAAGGCTTAAATCTGGCCTTCCAAAATCTCTTCTATGCGATCGCAATACACCCTACGCGATCGCGAAGGGTAATTCTCTGCAACACCTGAAACTTCAAAATCTCCAATCTTGTAAGGCACAAAATGGTCCATTTGACCATCGGAAACTCACCTAAGGCCCTCGGGACCTCAACCAAAGGCACCAACACATCTTAAATCCTTATTCAAACTTGCTCCAATTATCAAAACACCTCAAACAACATCAAATTTCCCAAAACACATCGAATTCAAGCCTAAGTTTCTAAAAGTCTTCTAAAATACGCCTTCGATCAAAAACCCAACCAAACCACATCCGAATGACTTGAAATTTTGCACACACATCCCAAATAATACAATGAAGCTACTGTAACTCTCAGAATTCCATTCCGACCCCCGGATCAAAATCTCACCTACCAGTCAGAAATCGCCAAAATATCAACTTTGCCAATTCAAGCCTAATTCTACTCCGAACCTCCAAAATCCATTTCGATCACACTCCTAAGTCACAAATCACCTCCCGAAGCTAACCAGACCATTGGAACTCACATCCAAGACCTCTAACTCATAAGTCGACATCTGGTTGACTTTTCCAACTTAAGCCTTCTTAAAAGTGACTAAGTGTCTCAAACCTTATCAAAATCATTCCGGATTCAATCCGACTAACTCGATACCTCAAAACATAGATGAACAAAGCAAATAGGAGCAGAAATGGGGAAAACGGGTCGGTAACTCATGAGACGACTGGCCGGGTCATCACATCCTCCCCAACTAAAACAAACGTTCATCCTCGAACGAGTCAAGAAACATACCTGAAGCCTCAAACATGTGAGGATATCTGCTCCGCATCTCCCGCTCTATCTCCCAGGTGGTTTCCTCCGCAGGACGAATTCTCCATTGCACCTTCACTAAAGTTATATCCTTTGGTCTCAACTTCCGAACCTGATGCTCCAAAATAGCTGCTGGCTCTACATCATAAATCAAGTCATCCTCTAAGCGAACCGTGCTGAAATCCAGAACATGAGACGGATCCCCAATATACTTTTGAAGCATAGAAACATGGAAAACCGGATGCACACTTGACAAGCTGGGTGGCAACGCAAGCTCATAAGCCACCTCCCCAACTCTCCAGAGTACCTCAAAAGGCCCAATAAACCGCAGACTCAACTTCCCTTTCTTTTCAAACCTCATAACACCCTTCGTGGGCGAAATCTTCAACAGGACCTTCTCACCAACCATGTATGCCACATCTCGAATCTTTCTGTCAACATAACTCTTCTGTCTCGACTGCACTGTACGAAGTCTCTCCTGAATTACCTTCACCTTATCCAAAGCATCCTGAACCAAATATGTCCCCAATAGTCTAGCCTCACTGGGCTTGAACCAACCAACTGGAGATCAAAACCGCCTTCCGTACAGGGCCTCATACGGAGCCATCTGAATACTCGACTGGTAGCTATTGTTATAAGCAACTCTGCAAGCGGTAGAAACCGATCCCATGACCCTCCGAAATTAATAACACATGCGCGTAGCATATCCTTCAATATCTGAATAATGCGCACAGACTGCCCGTCCATCTGAGGGTGAAAAGTTGTGCTCAACTGTACCTGAGTACCCAACTCTTGCTGAACAGACTGCCAAAACTAGGAAGTAAACTGAGTGCCCCAATCTAAAATGATGGAAACTGGGACACCATGCAACCGAACAATCTCCCAAATATATATCTCTGCTAGCCACTCTGAAGAATAAGTAGTACAGATAGGAATGAAGTGCACGGACTTGGTCAGCCTATCCACAATCACCCAAATAGCATCGAACTTTTTCAAAGTCCGAGGGAGTCCAATTACAAAATCCATAATGATCCTCTCCCACTTCCACTCAGGAATAACCATCTGCTGAAGTAAGCCACCTGGTCTCCAATGCTCATATTTCACCTGCTGACAATTGAGACACCGACTACAAATCCCACAATATCTTTCTTTATTCTCCGCCACCAATAGTGTTGTCTAAGATCCTGATACATCTTCGCGGCTACTGGATGAATAGAATACTGCGAGCTATGGGCCTCCTCCAGAATCAACTCCCGAAACCCATCCACATTGGGCACACAAATCCGGCGGTGCATCCTTAACACCCCCATCATCCCCAATGGTCACATCTCTGGCATCATCATGCTGGACTCTATCTCTAAGGACGAGCAAATGTGGATCATCATACTGGCGCTCTCTGATGCGCTCATATAAAGAAGACCGAGATACCATTCAGGCCAATACCCAACTGGGCTCAGAAATATCCAACCTCACGAACCGATTGGCCAGGGCCTAAACATCAACTGCAAGAGGTCTCTCCCCAACTGGAATATATGCCAAACTCCCCATACTCACTCCGTTTTGGCTCAAAGCATCAGCCACCACATTTGCCTTCCCCGGATGGTACAATATAGTGATGTCATAATCCTTAAGCAACTCCAACCATCTCCGTTGTCTCATATTAAGATCCTTCTGCTTGAACAAATGCTGAAGACTACGATGATCAGTGAATACCTCACAAGACACGCCATATAAGTAATGCCTCCAAGTCTTCAATGCGTGAACTATGGCAGCCAACTCCAAATTATGAACGGAATAGTTCTTCTCATGGGCTTTAACTGACGAGAAGCATATGCAATAACTCTACCCCCTGCATCAATACACAACCAATCCCTACTCTCGAAGCATCACAATACACGGTATATGAACCTGAAGCTGACGGCAAAACCAACACTGGAGTTGTGGTCAAAGCTGCCTTGAGCTTCTGAAAGCTCTCCTCACACTCATCTGACCATACAAATACAAATGGAGCACCCTTCTAAGTCAACTTGGTCAAGGGCGATGCGATAGATGAGAATCCCTGAACAAACTGGCGATAATAGCCTGTCAAACCAAGAAAACTACGAATCTCCGTGGCTGAGGACGGTCTGGGAAACCTCTGAACTGCCTCTATCTTCTTCGGGTCAACTTGAATACCCTCACTGGAACCACGTGTCCCAAGAATGCCACTGAACTGAGCCAAAATTCACACTTGGAGAACATTGCATAAAGCTTATCCTCCCTCAACCTCTGCAAAACAACCCTCAAATGCTCCGCGTGCTCCTTCTGACTACACGAATATACCAGAATATCATCAATAAAAACTATGAAAAATGAGTCAAGATAAGGCCGGAACACGATGTTCATCAGATGCATGAACGCTACTGGACATTAGTCAGCCCAAAAGACATAACCAGGAACTCATAGTGACCATATCTGGTCCTGAAGGCCGTCTTAAGAATATCTGAATCCCTGATCTTCAACTGGTGATAACCTGAACGGAGATCAATCTTGGAGAATACCCTCTCTCCTTGAAGCTGGTCAAATAAATCATCAATGCGAGGCAAATGAGACTTGTTCTTAACTATTACTTTGTTCAATTGCCTATAATCGATGCACATTCTCATCGTGACATCCTTCTTCTTCACAAACAGAACCGGCGCACCCTAAGGTGACACACTAGGCCGCATAAACCCTTTATCTAGGAGTTCCTGAAGCTGCTCCTTTAACTCCTTCAGCTCTGCTGGTGCCATACGATATGGTGGAATAGAAATGGGCTGAATGTCGGACACCGGGTCAATAACAAAATCAATATCCCTGTTCGGTGGCATGCCCAGCAGGTCTGCAGGAAATACATCAGGGAAATCCCTCACAACTGGGACAGAATCAATACAGGGAGTCTCAGCTCCAACATCCCTCACAAAGGCAAGATACGAAAGACAACCCTTCCCAACCATACGCTGGGCCTTCAAGAAAGCGATCACTCTGTTAGGAACATAATCAGTCACACCTCACCACTCCGTGGCACACCCAACATAGCCAAAGTGACTATCTTAGCATGACAGTCTAGAATAGCGCCGAACGAAAATAGCCAATCCATGCCCAGAATGACATCGAAATCCACCATACTCAATAATAAAGGATCAACTCGGGTCTCTAGACCCCTAATAATCATTACACACGACCGGTACGCACGGTCTACTATAGACATGTGATTTTTGACCCTCCCCAAGATTTTTTATATTTTAGCACGTAAATATTTAATTTAGGCCTAATATAGCTATTTCAACTTATTTTGACTCTTTTACTTTATTCTATTACAAGAAAAATAAAAATTACAAAAAAAAATATTTTAGTTTATGTATTTTTCATAAATTTAAAAAAAAATACAAAAATATTACCTTATTTTATCTTTATGTAATTTCGAAAACACAAAAATAGTTTCATGATTAGTTTAATTAATTAGGATTAGCTTTGGCATTATGTAGTATTTCTATCTTATTTTAAAAGTAGTCAATTAAGGTGTTAGACCATAATTTTAAAAGTTTTAGAACCCAATTCTTGGCCCAATACCCAATACCCATTAAGCCAACCCTAGGGACACTTCTAGACTCTTCTTTGGAACAAAAAATAAATAAAAAGACCCTAAGGACTTAACACAAAAGACCTAGGGACTAATTGGCAAAATACACAAAAATACATCTAGACCTAGACCCTACACCTACAAAAGCTAACGCTGAACACCTAAAAAAGAGGACACATGAACAACCGCATACCAAATGACCAGAGTCTGTCTCCTCCAGACCTGTAAGCTTCAGAACACTGACCAGCCGACCACCAGCCATGACGCTCATCTCCCTCTCGCCGAAAAACACTTACACACAGCCACACACGCACAGAACGGGAAAGGGACAGTAGCGAACTCGTTGAGTTTTTGTGAGCATGAGAGGCACGTGAATCTGGTTTCAAGCTTCGCTTGTTTTATTACAGATATCGTCATTCAATCTAATTTGAAATTGTGATTGAGATACTGTCGGAGGCGAGGTTGTTCGTCGAGGTTTTACGTGGTCCGCGAGATCCAAACGATTTGTTGTTGTACATTTGAGGTCTGACTTTTTCTCCGTTCCTCCAATCTCTTTTATCTTGCTGCCTGATCTTATCAATGGCCTGAATATTGAAATTAAATGTGTTATCTTTGTTGGTTGCCCAAAGTAGCTTGATGTCACGAGTATGATATTTTGGTAGTTTAGATATTATTTGGTTTTGACTTTTTGAAATTCAATCATTCAATCTGCTTAAACCGTGAAGAGGAATGACTGTTGAGTTCTTCGTAATCAGTCAAGGATGGAATCATGTGTTGTAATGTTGGCAGACTTGGAATGAGGAGGGTATAGAGTTGAGATTGGCTAGTGTTGTAAAAATGGCTATCTTCATGAATTGCTTAGATGTGATTAGTCTGGCGTTTATTTCTAAATTGTTTCAAATGGTTTCTCAAGTCAGTACTAATGCCCTTCCACAATAACCACTTGATACAGTTATGACTCTATTTTCCATAATCCATGACTTTTATAATAATCTCGAATTAGTTTTAGGAAAATTATGAACATTTATTGTTTGCTTTAGTTGAGTATAATTTTTTAAAATAATTTGAGGTGTGCCCTGCCAAATAAAATCTCAAAATGCATGGCCCTCGCTTAATTAATATTTTAATCCCTAGAATTCGAGGCGTGCCATTTAGTTGAATTTCCATGGCCCTCGCAAAGTTGAAAGTGCGTAGTTGCTTTAGGTGCGCTATTTAAAAATTACCTTCCTAAACTCGGGTGTGCATTTCATGTGACCCAAATCCAAATCTTAACAATGTTAAATAAAATGTGTCTCGGACTACGGGTGTATTTCATGTGGCGTGGTCCAAAGAGGTGTTTTAGATGACGTTGAAATCTTCCTTAAAATAATTAAAAGCGATTTAAATTTAAAATGCACATAGGTTTCAAAGATGTAATCAGATAATTAAGCCGAATATAACAGTTGAGCGACCGTGCTAGAACCACGAAACTCGGGAATGCCTAACACCTTCTCCCGGGTTAACAGAATTCCTTACCCGAATTTCTGGTTCGCAGACTGTTAAACAGAGTCATTCTTTTCCTCGATTCGAGATTTTAAATCGGTGACTTGAGACACCATAAATCTCCCAAGTGGCGACTCTGAATCTTTTAATAATAATCCCGTTTCGATTGTCCTTTAATTGGAAAAACTCCCTTTATTATGCCCTTCCGGGGGTATAGAAAAAAGGAGGTGTGACAGCTCTAGCGACTCTGCTGGGGATAAGAACCCAGAACTTTTGGTTCAGGGTTCAGAATTCGAGCTTAGATGAATTGTTATAGTTGGCTTTATTTATTATCTGATTTTGTTACATGCTTGGGCCTAATGTGCTAAGTGTTGCTTTTAGCGCTTTGGTATTCTGTGAACTGTATATAAACTATTACGAAACCTTTCTTCTCTCTGAGTCTTCTCTCTGAGTCTTCTAAATCATGAAAGAGTGTGCACTTCGTGTGACTTATTTTCTGTTAGAGTCATATTCCAAAATTTAGAACGAGGTTCGGATAAGTTGCAAAGCCGGCGAAGCTTCTGTATTCCCGGTACGCTGCCCCCCCTCGGCTCGAGTTGTCCGCTCGGGTAAGCCAGGTCTAGAACAAATAAACCCAGGTTTTTTAAACCTAGAATAACTCAGCCTCATGCCGGATCCCTAGTAGGAGCGTTGTTGCATCACGTGCATTTGACTTAGGGGACTCAACACAGGGATTGGGTCCGTCTAGGACAGGTGTACCCACAATAACAGACCATCCTGATGCATATTTTACGTGTTATTTGTTGCATTTGTTTGCTTCGGGTTTGCATGTTGACCGGCTTTTGAGTGATAGGAGATAATTGGAAAAAGAAATGGCATTGTGAGGCTTAAATGAAAATTCCGAATTGTACAGAAACTCTGCCGAATTTTGAGAAAAATGAAAAGAAAAAAAAAAGAAAAAGGTTTTGTTTTCAAAAATAGTTGGTTTTATTTTATTTTCCCGAACTACGCTAGTTTGATTCTCACAGGGTGTGAGATACGTAGGCAACCCCCATCGGGTCCAACTTCCCTTTTTACAAATATAGCCCAAAAAGAACAAAAATTTGTCTTTACTGTAAATAATTAAGGTGATGTCATTCCTATCAAGAATAGCCGAATGTCCCTCAAAAAGGCGCCGGAAGGCTGTTTTTGCAAGAACAGCTGCCTTTAGTCATTTTTCAAGGTTTTTGGCCGGTTAGCCGACACAACCTTAAAATCTTTGTTTTCGAAGAGCTGAAAGGCCGTATTGGCAAAGCCGGATATTTTTGTGAAAACTTTGAAAAAACAATGGTCATTTTTCTGGAGTCAAAATGACTCGTAGTTTTATTAAAATCACCTTAATAAATGTGCAGGATGAGCACAAATCAAAATGAACCTTTTTCAGTCCGTGAGGAGATCCCTTTGGAGCTACATATGTGGTGGCATGATTTGGGGGGCGACAGTAGGAAAGTTGTGACAAAAGCGTCGGGTGCTCTTATTGGACTCTTGAAGGTTAAGCCGAGAAAGGACATAATTGAGGCCTTGATACCATTTTGAGACCCGGCACATAATGTATTCCACTTTGCTGATTTCGAGCTAACTCTTACATTGGAAGAGATAGCAGGATACGCCAGTTCCGAGGGGAATCTCCGAACTCGATACCCGGTGGCACCTAGAACAGTAACCCCTCACAAATTTTTGGACTTGTTAAGCATCACTCGGGACGTCAGATACGGGAATTTGGCCAATGGATTATATACCTTCTACTTTCTGTACCGACATTACGGGAACTCCCGTGGCTTTGAGATGATAGATACTGGTCTTACTCACGTAGGAAATCAAGACAAGTGGGAATCTCGGAGAGGGCTAGCTTTTATAACGGCGTTCCTGGGTATTTAGGTTTGCCCCAGAAAAGATGGGAATATAGAGCTGGGACTCGTAGGGATAGCTGACTTTATGACGAAAAAGGCAAATGGGACAATAGTGCCGTTGATCTTGGCAGAAATTTACAGAGCCCTGACCCTTTGCCGAGAAGGAGAAGTTCTTTGTAGGGTGCAATACGCTGTTACAACTATGGATGGTGGAACACCTTTGCCACCATCTCGGATACTTGAATTGTGGTATGACTGGCCTCAATTGCATTGAAAACCATGAAAAGCGGGTAGAGCGTTATGAGTTCCCGGAGAGTACAAAAGCATGGCATGCTCACTTGAAATCCTTGACTGCAAACAAAATCGAACGGATGTTTGGGTGGCTGTCGGTTGGAGAAGTAATCTATATGTCCGCTGAGGAGTGTTTTCTGCTGTTGATGGGTCTTCGTAGTATCCAGCCGTATGCCCCGCATAGAGTCCTACGCCAGTTAGGCCGATACCAGACCATCCCACACGATGAGGATTTGAGTCGACAGGTCATTGAGTTAGAACCCAAAGCTGCCTTCCCAGAGGAAAAAGTGCGCCGGATTTGGCATCAGTGTAGATTCTTAGAGTCTAAAACTCAAGTGCGAGATCTATCTAGAGGAGAGTTGGAGCCTGGCTACCTTGCTTGGTATGGTAAAAGATCCCGAGTTCATCAGGAACCTGAAAGGCCCGCAAAAAGACCCCATGTCCAACAGTTCACCGATGGAGCACTACCCGAGTTCATCAGGAACCTGAAAGGCCCGCAAAAAGACCCCATGTCCAACAGTTCACCGATGGAGCACAGGTGCAGCGGGACTGGCTGACCAAAGAAAACGAGTACAGAGCCACCATAAGCAGGTTGGAAAAGCAGGTCCGAGACCTTCAGTTTGAAAACAGTTTGCAAGTCGCAGCCGATGAGGGAGAAAAGAGAAAGCTAGCCAAAGAAAATGAAGCCCTTCGAGCTCAAATTCGAGAGATGAAAATAGCAGCCAAAAATCCTGCCAGGAGTGCAAGGGATGAAAAGCTTATAAAGAACCTTAGGCAGAAAGTGGATGATTATGGTTTTGATTTGAACAAAGCGGAGAATGAGTTGGCAAGAGTGCGAACACAACTGGCTAAGAATGCGGAAGAGAGAGCATGCCTGGTTAGGCAGTTAAAAGAGCAATACGACAATGAAGTTGTCGGGTTAAAGAAAAGGGTCATCACTGTCAAGAACAAAATGATCAAACAAGCCAAGGATTTTAAAGCTGAAAGGGCACAATGTTATGATCTTATGGCTCAGATGGAGGAAGAAGTACAACAGCTGCAAAATCAACATTTCCACGACACTCAAGTATTAGAGTCCCGTAATCAACAGGTCGGGCGTCTACTTCAGGAGAAGGGTAGGATCAGAGAGAAGATCAGGGCCATTGCCGATTATATTATTGTGAATTGCCAAGCATGTGAGGATATGACCCGTACCACTTTCATTGCAGTGGTGATGACATTTGTCCGATAAATCATGAGTGATTTAGAGAGGCTCCAAGGGGATCTTGCACATAGGCCCGCGGCGAGGCCGAATGATGCCCCGCGGGCACCAGGATGTTTTGAGGCATTAATGTATTCGTGATTGTTGAGTTTGTACTTTTATGCTTTTGATGTATGTCAGTTAAATTAGAGTCTGTAGTTCTTTGAGTCAGTATTGTCATTTTTTCAGAGCCTGTTAGTTGCTTTTGAGTCTTGAGTTTTTCGAGTCATTGTAATCAAAGTATTTGCTTTTTATGAAAAATTGAAAATCCCAAAATATTTTTTGTTATTCATTTTTTCATTTATAACTTCCAGAACTACGCTTGGTCTGATTCATGCAGGGTCATGATACGTAGGCAATCTCCATAGGATTCGACCGTAACCAAATACAAAAGAAGGAAAAAAAAAAGTGAAAAGAGAGGAAAAACAAGAGGGGAAAAACCCAAAAAAAAAGAGAAAAAACAAGAGAGAAAATGAAAGAAAAAAAGAAAGAAACTGAGAGAAGAAAATAATGGCAAAACAAGAGGGAGGAATGAGAGAAATTTGGCAAATGGAAATGAGGAAAGCCGGGATGACGCATGCAGTCGATTAAAGGCATAATAGAAATGGTTAACTGCTTAGGTGCATTCATGCCCCATAATGTGTGGTTACCAATCTGTAAAGCCCTAACCACTAACAAGGTTGTTGATTGGTGTATTTGAGTTCAGGCAGGTGGTTAGTTTGTGGCATTCGGGCGAGTCATCCATGCACGCTAGGTCAAACAGCAAGACAGCCATGACTAGTGAGGGATCAGACATAGGTGTTGTCAAATCAGAATTTGAGCTAAATGAAGAGGCCCAAAGGTTGAAATGCCAGATAACGGAGATGTACCAGGCTTGGATTAGTGGGCACCCTCTACCCTCATTCCCCACCAACTACATTGAAAGTCTTGTTTCCGTCCCACTACCATCACAATCCCAGATTCCCAATGTCGTTGGCTCTCCTCCCAACATGCCCCAGGATTTACCCATTGCCACAACTACCCCAACATCTTGTCCCAGCCTTTCCATGCTCCACCCGCCAATACGAGCGTGCATTAACTACTCCCATTTTTGCAGCTCCTCCCCATGCCAACATCCCTTTATCTTCTAGTGAAACCTTGTTCAAAGTTCCTGATGCCCAATATTATGGTACAAAACCAACTTTCAAGACCTCGGACCCATGCTGTTGCGCTCCTCATTTCGAGCCTCCCATTGAAATTGCAAAACCCGCTAAGGTTGTGGAGCAAGATGAAGTATCTATAAAACGTGTGATGTTTGCAGAAAGGTCTTCGAATGGTGTCAGGGCAAGTTGGAAAAAGACAAAGTTGGTGGTATTAGGGATGCCAAGCAAGCCTGTTGTAGTTGTGAAAGGGTCTCCCGTTACCCCTGTTGCAATTAAATCAATGACTCAGTTGCCAGCGGCTGAGACAAAGGATGTCCCGGGGAACTACAAACGAGCAACAATGACACACAAAGGAAAAGAAGTGGCGGAAGAATTTATTGATATCGAAGGGCCGACTCATTTCGGAGGATATCTTACCTCCAAAGAACTAAGAAAGGCCAAGCTCTTCAAGGGTAGCCAAATGCTAGTAAGGAAACCAGTGACCGAGGAGGAGGTCGAAGAGTTCTTGAGAAAGATGAAAGTGCAAGACTATTCCATTGTTGAACAATTAAGGAAAACTCCAGCTAATATTTCTCTGGTATCTTTGTTGACACATTCGGATGAACACCGCGGGGCCATAATGCAGATTCTGAAAGAGGCACATGTTCCTGATAACATCATAGTAAATCAATTGGAAAAGATTGCTAGCAGGATCTTTGAAGCAAATAGGACCACTTTTGCGGACAATGAGCTTCCTATAGAGGGTACGAAACACAATCGAGCTCTTTGTATCACGGTGAAGTGCGAAAATTATTTTGTCACTAGGGTATTGGTTGATAATGGATCCAGTGCAAATATTTACCCTCTTTCCACTTTGCAAAAGTTGAAGATCGGCACCGAAAGAATCCACATGAACAGTGTAGGTGTTCGAGGTTTTGATGAGGAAGGAAAAGGTTCTGTTGGAGATATAATGCTTGAATTGGTGATAGGGCCAGTTAGTTTCAGTATGAAATTTCAAGTGTTAGATGTGGTTGCCCCGTATAATTTGTTATTGGGTAGGCCTTGGGTACATGCGGCTAAGGCAGTGCCATCGTCGTTACATCAAATGTTGAAATTTGAATGGGACAAACAAGAGAGAGTGGTGTGTGGGGAAGAGGATTTATCCCTTTATAAAGATTCATCTGTTCCATTTATTGAGGCCGGAGATGATAAAGGACCTTTAGCTTATCAAACTTCCGAAATGATGTATGTCGAAAGGATTCCTGAAGGAAAATGCATTCCAAAGCCAAGGCTATCACCTTCGATCTGCATGGTAGCTAATAAAATGTTGAAGTATGGTTTTGTGTCAGGTAAAGGTCTGGGCGCATCTTTGCAAGGTATCGTGCAGCCAGTATCTCTACGTAAAAGTCTGGGTACATTTGGTCTGGGGTTCAAGCCTACAGGGGATGATGTGAAGAAGGCTACAAAGTTGGAGGAAAGCGTGGCCGATCTCTAGGCCTATCCCACACCTCTTCAGAACTTTTATCAATTCAAGGGCAGTGAAGCGTTGATGACATCCAAATCCACTACTAAAAAGCAATAGACACGGTCGCATGCAATATAATTTACCCAACTATGAGTCGGGGTCGAATCCCACAGAGAATAATGTGTAGGCGATTAGGCATGTAAGAAAATTATCGCTAGTTGCACAATGCCAAACACTAAGAATTTTGGTTGAAAATGTTTTATATCTAAATGCAGAAATGTAAACTAACCTAGAAAGCAAGTAAAATGATCAATGGCTACAAGTACGGGTGCATCGGGAATTACACTCAAGTAACGATCCAATGTATTTCACGATTTTACAAATATGAGCGAGTTTATGTTAATTAGCCATGGATAATAATTCTTAATTAGCTTCTTCCAAAGACTAACAAGACTTCCTAATTGAATTATCCCTAAAACAATTAGAATATTAAGCACACCCGGAATGGCTACAAGTAGTTCAATCCTATCCGTAGGTAGAATCTATAAAATGAGGGTTAACGCCTCAAGTTCTTGTTAATTAATCTTTCCCAACCCCAAATTATCTTTCCCAAAATTAATTCGGAGTTAATAGGCGAGTCCTAGGGTTAGCTAATCCCTTTGGAAACATTAAAGAACAAGAATAATTAAAGTAACAATAACTCACTTCATACAAGAATAAAAATCATTCAATACATAAGCACAACAAGGTATTTAATCCACACTTTAAATATGAATACTTCCATAAACAAGGTTCAAGTGTTGGAAATAAATACTACACACTTAAATATTCAATACAAAACAAGGAAATGAAGAAATAAACATAAATGGGTAAGAAAATCTTAACCCCAAGCTTCAATCTTCAAGACCCAAGTGTGTGTGCAAAACCCTAGCTTCAATAAATGTTCTCTCTAGTCTATGAGGACTGAAAATAAGCCAAAGATCCCTAAAATGTCTACTTGGACGAGTATAAAAATGATTTGGGATGAGAAATTATGAAATGTCCATTCTGCCCCAAGTCTGATGCTCGATTTCCGCTTCTGCGGAACAATTCACGCATATGTGGTGACGCAGAAGCGGACACCCTAATCGCAGAGGCGAAACTCCTGATCAACACAGCTACCGCAGAAGCGAAACAATTTTCGCAAAAGCGCTTCCGCAGAAGCGGTTTCTTTCATCTCAGCCTTTTCCGCAAAAGCGGATCTTCCTTCGTAGAAGCGGAGGTCGCTTCTGCGGTCATACTTCCGCAGAGGCGGAATTCACTGGAAGTTTTTGCATGATTTCACCTTCTTTTGCTCAATTCCGCTTCAATTCAACTCAAATCAACTCGTGGCACCATTTACCTAAAAATCTAACAACAACCACCATAAACAACCTCATTTTGTAATTAAAAGGACATAAAAGCTAAGGAAAAGAAGCTAGAATGAGTGGTAAAATCACCACTCATCAACACCCCCAACTTAAAGCTTTTGCTTGTCCTCAAGCAAATCAAAACCAAAACTTCGATGAGGATTCACCATTTAAAACACAAGTGGTATTGCTATTATTTACATATCACATTCTCCAATTTAAACACTATACTAATGGATTTGGTTGGTACTAACAATTAGGCTCAAGTATGTGCATCTTCCCGAATGACTCCTTCATAAAGATAAACAACTTCAAGAACGTGCACGGGAGTTTCAAAATAATCAAGTGATAAAAATAAGCCTCAAGAAGTGACTCAAAAACACTAGTTCACTACAAATGCTCACTTTACTCAATTTCACAAATCTTTCCTAATTCATGTGCCCTCACAAGAAAGAAAGTCCCAAAATCACTATATTTACAATACAACATAAGGGACAAATTTTTCAAGAACACTCACTCTCACAAAAGACTTCAAGTGTTACAACATTTCATACCATAAGCTTGCCCTTATTTTAATTCATCGCTTATTCAAGAATGTTCGGTTGGAGGTCCCATAAGGACTTTTTAAGCTTGTAATGTAGGTTTAGGAAAGGGTTGGATAAACATTTGGGTACAAGTGACTTCACCCTCCTTGAACACTACTCACAAGTTTCCTTCTTTTTGCACTTTGATTCTCTTCAACTCACATAGCCTCATTGGCATCTAGTTCCCAATATAGGACCACCTTACATACCTCTCTGATTTTCTTCAAGGCTCCATAATATATATAAACAAACAATTCTCTCTTTTTTTATATACACATTTTTCTTTTGGAGCTTGATTGATTTAATACGAAAACTTTGAGGCATATGATCCTACACTCAATGTACAACCTTACCAATTTTTACTTTAGCACCGCACCCCCAACTTAGGCTTTTAGTCTCATTCTCAATATTCAAGGAGGGACGGGTTCAAAAGAGGGAATTATTTTTCAAGAAGGTCAAAGGTTTGTAATGATTTGGCCAAAGAAAAAGGTTTCAAGGCTCAAATAAGATACTAGTGATATTATTTAAGCAAGGGTAGGCTTGAAAGGCTAAAGAGGTTTTCGTAAATAAAACAAAGAATGCCTAAAATCATTCCTCCAACCAAACATACTATCATTAGCATCGAAAGACCAACCGGGCAAGTTGTAGATGATAGAAGTAAACACAAGATTTATTTCAACAAACACTAACACACATGGCACATGAATTAATCAAGACGGATTAATTTTATTTTCTAATAATGGCATCTAGAGCATTATTCCAGGGTTGTGCTTCAGATTCTATGTTCCGTCCGTTTGGATGTGTTAAACCTTGTTATCTTTCAATTTCAATGAAATGCATTTCCCTTCTTCTTCATTCCTGATAGTTTTATTTTTGTTTTTCTTTTCTTTCATGTACAGTTTTTTTTTTGCTGGTTTCAATGACATGACATGCATGAGGAATCTTCGGCCCAGTCTTAGAAGCTGATCTAATTCTGAAATAATAATACAAGAAATTGAGTGTAATGATGAAGCACAGATTGATGATGATGAGCGGGTCAAAACCCGATTGGAGCAATTGAGTTTGATCGATGAGAAAAGATTGGCAGCATTGTGTCATGGCCAATTGTATCAACAAAGAATGGCAAGAGCATATAATAAGAAGGTACGTCCATGAAAGTTCGAAGTGGGTCAGCAAGTGTTGAGACGTAGTCTTCCGCATCAGGCTGAGGCCAAAGGCAAGTTCGCCCCAAATTGGCAGGGGTCTTTCATCGTGACGAGAGTGTTGTCCAATGGTGCTTTGTATTTGATAGACATAGAAGCAAGTGTGTTGAAATGGCCATCAATTCCGATGCGGTCAAGAGATATTACGTATGATTTTCTTTGTTTTAATTGTATTTGTTTGTACTTGGCATGTTTTGGAGATTGGAATGACGAAGGCATTTTGTTCTGCTATCTAAACACTTTATCCTTTGTTACCCCTTTGAGCCTTATTTATTTTCTTTCATACCCCTCTTTTGGAATTAGTGGCAAGGCTCAGAAACACAAGCGTAAAGGATAAATAAAAGAAAAGAGAGAGAAGAAAAATGAAAAAGAAAAAAAGAGAAGAAAAGAAAAGAGTAGAAAAAAAAAGAAAAAGAAAAAGAGAAAAAGAGAAAAGGGAAAAGGAAGAAAGAAAAGAAAAGAAGAGAAAATGGAAGAAAAAGAAAGAAAAGTCACAACAACAAAGTAATTTCTATTTCATAAACAACGTTCGACCTGATTCCTCTTAAGGATACGTAGGCAGCCTCACGGTTCGGTCCCATCAAAATAAAAATCCAGAAGTCCCCAAGCATGAAACTGGGGCAGAAGTTGTGATTGTTGTAAGAAATCTGATTCCGAAAGTTGTAATTTTGAACCCATTTGAATTGTTTTGAGCTTTTTATACCCATTCTTTCTAACCATATCCAAAAGCCACATTACGGTCCAAAGAAAGACCTTCTGATCAGTCTTCGGGAAATGCCAAGTCGAGCAGATAGAGGTGATTCATCTCAGGGGTAACACTTTGGTCCAAGCAGGAAAATAATAAAATGAGAGTCTTATTGGTGAAAACCCTCACGGGCACCGTAAGGCGATGCGACCTGAGAGAAATAAAAATGAGAGAGTCTTATTGGTAAAAACTCTCACGGCACCTTAAGGCGAAAGTGAGTTGAGAAGTGAACAGATGGGAGAGGTCTGTAGGTGAAAACCTTTTAGGGCACCGCAGGATGAACAAGGTTAAGGTTTGGGTGAAGCAATCAGGTTATGGAATTCTGGGGCAACAAAGTATGGAAATTGAAAGATGGTTGATTGGACGGGATAGGCCGATTAATCCAAAATGCATTTCATGATCAATGGTACCAGCTATTCCACTCAGATAAGTCTCTTTTCCTTTTTTTTAGCAAGTCGTCCGGTTGTGGATTTTCTTTATCCTTAACTCTCAAGGTCATTGCATTTCATTTCTTTTGGGGTTTTTGTTTCTCTAAGATGTTTCAATGTCAGTTTTGTTCAAAGCAAATGAGAAAGAATTTCAAAGTTCACTACCAGCTTCCAAAATGGCAAAGCACAGTGTGGCCAGAAAGTGTGATGTAAAGTGGGATACAAGGAATCACCGAAAGTTTCATCGGTAGAATGATTTGGTAATGTCATGGGAGATACAAAGGTTCAGATAAGAGGTCAGAGATGTAAAACAACATTATGGGCATAGAACACTCAGATCATCAAAGGTCGTGAGGTTTGAAAGTCAGTCAGAAAGTCAAGCAGTTTAGGGCCAGTTCGGGGAAGCGGGTCAAAGAAAAACACGGCAGCAGAGACATCTTCAGCAAGAATGCCATCAACTAACCACCATTTTAAACTGACAAGATTTTTCTTTGATTGAAACAAGGGCAAAAAATTTCATTTGAAACTCTCCGTAGGGGAAAGAGAAAGCACCAAAACAGGTTTGACCGTAAACTCTCAAGACCTTCCTGGAAAATGCGGTTTAGTTAAATTTCAAAACAATCATGAATAGCATAGAGGAATGTAAGTTGGTGTCAAAGTTTGCATGTTTAAGATAGGATTCAATTAGGATTTTTCAGGACCTTCCTGGATAATAGGATGTAGTTTAAGACCCTCTTAGATAACAGGACTTAGCAGAAGTAATACCTTTAGAAGATACAGCTTAGATCTATAATTGACGCTTAATTAAGAGTTGTCAGGAACTCCATGGATAATAGGACTTAGCTTTCAAATTCTTAATAATAGTTGGTAGAATGATTCAGTTTAACACTCACCTATGTGCCCAGCCACCAAACTGGGGCAGAAAATTTTCTTTGTTTTGTCTGTTTTGTTGAAGTCAGGAGCCCACCTAGAGAAGAGGGAGCACATTTCAAGTTCAGCAGTCAGGAGCCCGCCTGGAGAACAAGGGAGCACATTTCAAAGTCAGGAGTCAGGAGCCCGCCAGGAGCCCGCCTGGAGAACAAGGGAATACATTTCAAATTTAGCCGTCAGGAGCCCGCCTGGAGAACAAGGGAGTACAATTCAAGTTTTAGCTTTCAAATTCTTACTGATAGTTGGTAACATGATGTAGTTTACAATCACATATGTACCCAGCCAACAAACTGGGGCAGAAAATTTTCTTTGTTTTGTCTGCTTTGTTGAAGTCAGGAGCCCGCCTGGAGAACAAGGGAGCACATTTCAAGTCAGGAGCTCGCCTGGAGAACATGGGAATATATTTCAAGTCAACAGTCAGGAGCCCACCTGGAGAGCAGGGAATACATTTCAAGTCAGCAGTTAGGAGCCCACATGGAGAACAAAGGAGTATAATTCAAGTTTTAGCTTTTAAGTTCTTATTGATAATATGATTCGGTTAACACTCATATATGAGCCCAGCTAGCAAACAGGGTTAAAAAAATTTCTTTGTTTTTGTCTATTTTGTTGAAATCAAGCGCCCACCTGGAGAACAAGGGAATACATTTCAAGTTTTGGAAATCAGGCGCCCACCTGGATAACAAGGGAATACATTTCAAGTTTTGGAAATCAGGCGCCCACCTGGAGAACAAGGGAATACATTTCAAGTTTTGGAAATCAGGCGCTCACCTGGATAACAAGGGAATACATTTCAAGTTTTCGAAATCAGGCGCCCACATGGAGAACAAGGGAATACATTTCACGTTTTGGCAATCAGGCGCCCACCTGGATAACAAGGGAATACATTTCAAGTTTTTGCAATCAGGCGCCCACCTGGATAACAAGGGAATACATTTCTAGTTTTGGAAATCAGGCGCCCACCTGGATAACAAGGGAATACAATTCAAGTTTTGGCAATCAGGCGCCCACCTGGATAACAAGGGAATACATTTCGAGTTTTGGTAATCAGGCGTCCACCTGGAGAACAAGGAAATATAGTTCAAGTTTTATGCAATCAGGCGCCCACCTGGAGAACAAGGGAATACAGTTCAAGTTTTTGGTAGTCAGGCGCCCACTTGGAGAATAAGGGAATACAGTTCAAGTTTTTGGCGATCAGGCGCCCACCTGGAGAACAAGGGAATATAGTTCATGTTTTTGGCAATCAGGCGCCCACCTAGAGAACAAGGGAATACAATTCAAGTTTTGGTAATCAGGCGCCCACCTGGAGAATAAGGGAATACAATTCAAGGTTTGGTAATCAGGCGCCCACCTGGAGAATAAGGGAATACATTTCAAGTTCAGCAATCAGGTGCCCACCTGGAGAACAAGGGAATATAGTGCAAGTTTTTGGCAATCAGGCGCCCACCTGGAGAACAAGGGAATACAATTCAAGTTTTGGTAATCAGGCGCCCACCTGGAGAATAAGGGAATACATTTCAAGTTCAGCAATCAGGTGCCCACCTGGAGAACAAGGGAATACAGTTCAAGTTTCGGCTATCAGGCGCCCACCTGGAGAACAAGGGAATACAGTTCATGTTTTGGCAATTAGGCGCCCGCCTGGAGAACAAGGGAATACGGTTAAAGTTTCGGCAATTAGGCGCCCACCTGGAGAACAATGGAAGATAGTTCAAGTTTCGGCAATCAGGCGCCCACCTGGAGAACAAGGAAAGACAGTTCAAGTTTCGGCTATCAAGCGCCTACCGGGAGAACAAGGGAATACAGTTCAAGTTTTGGTAATCAGGCGCCCACCCAGAGAACAAGGGAATACAGTTCAAGTTTTGGCAATCAAGTGCCCACCTGGAGAACAAGGGAATACAGTTCAAGTTTCTGTAATCAACTGCCCACCTGGAGAACAAGGGAATACAGTTCAAGTTTCGGCAATCAGGCGCCAACCTGGAGAACAAGGGAATACAATTCAAGTTTTGGCAATCAGGCGCCCACCTGGATAACAAGGGAATACATTTCAAGTTTTGGAAATCAGGCGCCCACCTGGAGAACAAGGGAATACATTTCAAGTTTTGGAAATCAGGCGCTCACCTGGATAACAAGGGAATATATTTCAAGTTTTCGAAATCAGGCGCCCACATGGAGAACAAGGGAATACATTTCACGTTTTGGCAATCAGGCGCCCACCTGGAGAACAAGGGAATACAGTTCAAGTTTTGGCAATCAGGCGCCCACCTGGATAACAAGGGAATACATTTCAAGTTTTGGTAATCAGGCGCCCACTTGGAGAACAAGGGAATATAGTTCAAGTTTTTGGCGATCAGGCGCCCCCTGGAGAACAAGGGAATATAGTTCATGTTTTTGGCAGTCAGGTGCCCACCTAGAGAACAAGGGAATACAGTTTAAGTGTTTGGAAATCAGGCGCCCACCTGGAGAACAAGGGAATATAGTTCAAGTTTTTGGCAATCAGGCGCCTACCTGGAGAACAAAGGAATACAGTTCAAGTTTTGGCAATCAGGTGCCCACCTGGAGAACAAGGGAAAATGATTCAAGTTTCAAAGGAAGACAGTTCAAGTTTTGGCAATCAGGCACCCACCTGGAAAACAAGGGAATCCACTTCAGAATGCAATGCAATTCAAGTAAAAAATGAAGCTCGTGGCAAGAATGCGAGTCAACAGTCTGAGGTGATCAACAGAAGTTAGTCACAATCCATAATATAAAAAAAGAAGAAGAAAGAAGAAAGAAGGCAAGAAGTGAATCAAAATGCATAAGTTGATGAAAGATGTGAACTACTCAAGACATGGCTGAAATCACAAGCATGGTGTGTCCGATTTTGATCCGAAAAGCTAAAGAAGAACGAGCTAGCACCTGCAGCTAACAAGCGCCAAGTTTCAAATCTAAAGTCTGCATGAAGAACCACTCAAGGCTCAAGATCAAGCTTCAGAAGACTTGTAGATAGGAATTTTGTAACTCGTAGTTGACAGGCTTAGCTAGTCTTTTTCATCTCGGAACCTCGGCGGAACGGCACCTCGACTGGCTCTCCACCTCGGCGTACTCCATCATCTCACTCACTTTTGAACTACACGTGGCTTGATTCCTTTATAGCCAAGGATATGTAGGCAGCTCGGATACCAGGGCTCGGTCGCATTCCCCTTTACTCTTAGTTTGGTCTCTTTAAATAAGGGTCGGGCCAAAAAACCTGTCTAGTCGTTCTTTGTCTGAAAACTCTTCGCATTTCCAGTCAAAGAGGGGGAGGTGTAGACATGTGATTTTTGACCCTCCCCAAGATTTATTATATTTTAGCACGTAAATATTTAATTTAGGCCTAATATAGCTATTTCAACTCATTTTGACTCTTTTACTTTATTTTATTACAAGAAAAATGAAAATTAAAAAAAAAATTAGTTTATGTATTTTTCATAAATTTTATAAAAATACAAAAATAGTACCTTATTTTATCTTTATATAATTTTGAAAACACAAAAATAGTTTCATGTTTAGTTTAATTAAATAGGATTAGCTTTGGCATTGTGTAGTATTACTATCTTATTTTAAAAGGAGTCAATTAAGGTGTTAGACCACAATTTTAAGAGTTTTAGGACCCAACTCTTGGCCCAATACCCAATACCCATTAAGCCAACCCTAGGGACACTTCTAGACTCTTCTTTGGAACAAAAAATAAATAAAAAGACCTAAGGACTTAACACAAAAGACCTAGGGACTAATTGGCAAAATACACAAAAATACACCTAGACCTAGACCATACACCTACAAAAGCTAATGCTGAACACCTAAAAAAGAGGACAAAAGGATAGACTCGGAAAAAATCAGAGATCCGCCGAAATACACAAAAACACGACCCCTCCCCTCATCTTTTTCATGGAGAAAACCTAGACCCTAAGCAGCAAACTCAGTCACTTTCAAGACCCCAAACGACCCCATCAGACTCCTTCTTCATCATCTTATTCAAACAAAACGCAACAATCAGCCACAACCATCTTCTTCACACACCAAGAAGCAGCCATAGATAAACCTTAGGAGCTTGGACCTAGCATGGTTCGACCATGAACAACCGCACACCAAACGACCACAGTCCGTCTCCTCCAGACCTGCAAGCTTCAGAACACTGACCAGTCGACCACCAGCCACGCCGCTCATCTCCCTCTCGCCGAAAAACACTTACACACAGCCACACACACGCACAGAACGGGAAAGGGACGAACTCACTGAGTTTTTGTGAGCATGAGAGGCACGTGAATCTGGTTTCAAGCTTCGCTTGGTTTATTACAGATATCGTCCATTCAATCTGTTTTTCAATCGTGATTGAGGTAATGTCGGAGGCGAGGTTGTTCGTCGAGGTCTTCATACACGGTCCGCGAGATCCAAATGATTTGTTGTTGTACATTTGAGGTCTGACTTTTGCTCTGTTCCTCTAATCTCTTTAATCTTGCTGTCTGATCTTATAAATGGCCTGAATATTGAATTTAAATGTGTTATCTTTGTTGGTTGCCCAAAGTAGCTTGATGTCACGAGTATGATATTTTGGTAGTTTAGATATTATTTGGTTTTGACTTTGTGAAATTCAATCACTCAATCTGCTTAAACCATGAAGAGGAATGACTGTTGGGTTCTTCAAAATCAGTCAAAGATGAAATCATGTGTTGTAATGTTGGCAGACTTGGAATGAGGAGGGTATAGAGTTGAGATTGGCTATTGTTGTAAAAATGGCTATCTTCATGAATTGCTTAGATGTGATTAGTCTGGCGTTGATTTGTAAATTGTTTCAAATGGTTTCTCAAGTCAGTACTAATGCCCTTCCACAATAACCACTTGATACAGTTCTGACTCTATTTTCCATAACCCATGACTTTTGTAATAATCTCGAATTAGTTTTAGGAAAATTATGAACATTTATAGTTTGCTTTAGTTGAGTATAATTTTTAAAATAATTTGAGGTGTGCCCTGCCAAATAAAATCTCAAAATGCATGACCCTCGCTTAATTAATATTTTAATCCCTAGAATTCGAGGCGTGCCATTTAGTTGAATTTCCATGGCCCTCGCAAAGTTGAAAGTGCGTAGTTGCTTTAGGTGCGCTATTTAAAAATTACCTTCCTAAACTCGGGTGTGCATTTCATGTGACCCAAATCTAAATCTTAACAACGTTAAATAAAATGTGTCTCGGACTGCAGGTGCATTTCATGTGGCGTGATCCAAAGACGTGTTTTAGATAACGTTGAAATCTTTCTTAAAATAATTAAAAGCGGTTTTAAATTTAAAATGCACATAGGTTTAATAGATGTTCTAAAATCAGATAATTAAGTCGAATATAACAGTTGAGCGACCGTGCTAGAACCATGGAACTCGGGAATGCCTAACACCTTCTCCCGGGTTAACAGAATTTCTTACCCGGATTTCTGGTTCACGGACTGTTAAACAGAGTCATTCTTTTCCTCGATTCGGAATTTTAAACTGGTGACTTGGGACACCATAAATCTCCCTAGTGGCGACTCTGAATCTTTTAATAATAATCACGTTTCGATTATCCTTTAATTGAAAAAAAACTCTATTTATTATGCCCTTCCGGGGGTGTAGAAAAAAGAAGGTGTGACATCCACAACAATAGTATCGCCTACCGGGGTAGAAACATGAACAGGTAAAGCAAAAAACTCACGATTACCCAAATAGCGAGCAAAGTATGATGACACATAAGAGTAGGTGGAACCGGGATCAAATAACACAGAGGCATCTCTGTGGCAGACTGAAATAATACCTGAAATGACAGCATCAGAGGAAATGGCATCAGATCTGCCTGGCATAGCATAAAAGCGGGCCTGACCGCCCCCTGATCGACCTCCCCCTCTAGGGCGACCCCTGGCTAACTGATCCCCGCCCCTAGCTAGCTGGGCGGGTGGTGGTGGAGCAACTGGAGCTGAAGCTGATGACTGGACCCTCTGCTGGGATGAACTAGCAACACGGCGGGGACACTTCCTCCTTATATGTCCAAACTCCCCGCACTCATAGCAACTCCCCGGTGCTGGAGATGGGGACTGAAGGGAACCCCTCGCACCGGAGTGACCAGCAGATGAACTCGGCATAGAAGAGCCCTGAACAGGTGGAGCACGGGATGAGCTCTGAGCTGGAAGGGCACTAAGTGATGAATGGCCCTGGTGCAAACTGTGGGAACCATGACCTGATGAAGCTCCACGATAACCTGAGCGATCAGACTGTCCATGTTGGAACTGTCAGCCTCTGCCGTGCTGAAACTGGCCCCTCGAAGGAGCACCACTGTAGCTGCCAAATCCTCGAGGCCTCTTGGCCTCCCTCTCCTCTCACTCCTGGCAACGGACAGACTCAATCTCCCTAGCAATATCCACAACCTCCTCAAATGTGGCACCAGTGACCCTCTCCCTGGTCATGAGAATACGGAGCTGATATGTGAGGCCATCAACGAACCTCCTGATCCTCTCTCGATCTGTGGGAACCAACCAAATTGCATGTCGGGCTAACTCAGAGAATCGCATCTCGTACTGCATCATCATCATCTCCCCCTGACGCAGCTGCTCAAATTGCCTACGCAGCTCCTCTCGTCGCAACTGTGGTACATACTTCTCTAAAAAGAGAACAGAGAACTGCTGCCATGTAATGGTCTCTGCTCCAGCAGGCCTACGCCTCTCATACGCCTCCCACCAAGTGAAGGCAGCCCCAGAAAACTGGAAGGTGGTAAATGCCACACCACTGGTCTCTAGAATCCCTGTTGTACGAAGCATCATCTGGCACTTATCCAAAAATCCCTAGGCATCCTCGCCCTCTGCACTGCTGAATGTCGGAGGCTAGAGCCTACCAAACTTCTCAAGTCGTTGCTGCTCATCATCCGGCATCACTGGTACTACAAATTCCTGGGCTGGTGCAACCGGCTGGGCTGGAGGTGCCCCCGGTGTCTGGAGTCCCTGCACAACCTGATCAGGTGTGCGAGAAATGGGGATTTGAATACCTCCCCCAGTCTGTGAAGTAGCTGCGGCCGTAGTAGCTGAGACCGCCTGAGCCAAACCGGTACACACTAATAATATCTGGGCTAGAGACTCCTGAAGGCCTGGGATCACAATAGGCACAGCTGGTGCCTGAACTAGTGTTGCTGCATTGTGGACAACGGGGACCTGATCCTGAACTAGGGCAGGTGGTGGATCTGCAGATGCTGCCCCTGCTGCTCTGCCCCTACCGCGACCACGATCGCGTCCTCGGCCTCTGGTGGCCGCAACTGGTGGCACTAGTGGTCGTCAGCCCTGTCAAGTAGCGCATGTCCTAACCATCTGGGAGAGAATATAACAACAGTAGTATAGTACTCGGATCAACAAACTTGCACGATAAGAATTTCAAGAATGTGAAGTTTCCTAAAGGTTCTGCAGCCTCTCGAGGAAAAATACACACGTCTCCGTACCGATCCACGAGATTCTACTAAATCGGCTCATGACTCGCGAGACCTATGTAACCTAGGCTCTGATACCAACTTGTCACGACACCAAATACCGGTCGTGATGGCGCCTATCAAATTACTAGGCAAGTCAGACCAACTATCAAACCACAACCCATTTTCATCTAATGAATCAATTGCTAACACGGTTTAATTACCAATTACCATAATAAGTGTTTAAAATAGCAAGTAGATATACGGAAGTCAACAAAAAATGAAATACTACACATCCCACACTGATCTGGTGTCACGAGTCTAGAGCCTCCAATACAAGTTTGAACAGTCTACTACATGAATAGTCTAGAAATGCAGAAAAATAATAAGATAGAAGGGAGAAATCAAGGCTGCGGAAGCCAACAGCTACCTCAAAATCCCCGCTGAATGCTGGAAAACAGTTGAAAGCTCTCACTCGGCCATTCGGGCACCTGTATTTGCATACAAGGTGCAAGGATTAACGTGAGCACGCCAACTCGGTAAGTAACTAAAGTAAATAATGGACTGAAAGCAGTGACGAGCAGTTCAAAACATATATTCTAAAATCACTTCTGTCATAAGTTCATCATGTTCAGTTTAAAACTTTGAAATCAATTGCTTGACAATATGTCCGACATAGGCTTATTTATAAAAAGAGTTAAAATAGTAGAAATATCATAACAGGGCCCCTTGGGCAAGAAGTCACTCAAAATATAGCCCCTCAAACAGCCTCTCAGTCACATGTGACTCAACTCTGGTCACACAATACTCATTATCAGCACTCGGCTCAGTATTAACTCATAATAATAAAAATCATAATAACCGTTGCGACGCGTATCCCGATCCGTATATTTATAGTGGACTACGCTTACTAGGGGTGTGCAGACTCCGAAGGGGCTCCTAAAGCCCAAGCGTCATATCGTTGCGGTGCAGCCCGATATATAACGCTACGACGTACAGCCCGATCCATATAGGTATCGCTGCGGCATGCAGCCCGATCCATAGTATATATACATATAATATCCTCACCATAAGGTTCTCAACCTCTCTCAGCCATTAGCCTCACAGCCTCTCGGGCATCACAATAGAAATTAGGGAACTCAGTCCAAAACGGTCCTCACAATAGGAGGAGAATGATAAAAACCTATTTTAAACATTTAACAGGTAAAACATGACTGAGGATATTCTTTTTAATAAGTAACGTGAGGAAAAAAACAATTAAAAATGCCCCTACGGGTTTTCTACAGATCGGCACAAGGCCATAAACATGGCGTAAAGCCCATAATATAGTATAAGGATCCAAAATACAGAATAATATAACATTTCCAAATAATATACGCGACTCAATAGTCGCTACGGGACGGACCAAGTCACAATCCCCTACCGGTGCACGCCCACACGATCGTCACCTAGTATGTGCGTCACCGAATTTATCAAATCAAGTCAAATACCGGGGTTTATACCCTCCGTTCCAAATTTACAATGGTTACTTACCTCAAACCGGTGAAAATACTACTCCACGACGCCTTTGCCTCTCGAATCGGCCTCTACTTGCGTCGAATCTAGTCAAAATCAGAGTGAATACGTCACAATATGCTAAGGGAACAAAGCCCAAGCAAAAACAATCGAAAACCAAAAATCCTAAAATTAGCAAAACCCGATCCCTAGGCCCACTTCTCGAAACTCAGAAATGTTTACATCAACGGGTTCCTTATCACCCCACGAGTCTATGCATATAAAGAACACCAAAATCGGAGTCTAAATGACCCCTCAAATCCCAAATCAAAAATCCAAAATTCTAAGCCCTAGTTCTTCTATTTTTGTTCACGTTTCCATGAATTTCTAGATAGATTTCACAATTAGGTCCGAAATTCTTACCTCCAACTGCTTCCCCTTGAATCCCTCTTCAATCTCCTTCAAAAATCTCTCAAAATGAGCAGCTATGGGTAAAAATAGACCCAAAATCGCGACTAAAATGACTTAAAATATTCTGTCCAGTTCTGCTATTCCTTCATCGCGATCGCGAAGCACAAATTTTAAATTCCCAAAAAATAACACTATGTGAATGCGACATGGGCCCTGCGAATGCGATGCTCTCGCTTCTCACACCTACGCGAACACGAACCCTCAAACGCGATCGCAAAGAACAATTCCTCTTGGACCCTTCTTACCCCATTCCTTATACGCGATCGCGGACAACTCCATGCGATCGCGATATACCCTACGCGATCGCGAAGGGTAATTCTCTGCAACAGCTGAAACTTCAAAATCTCCAATCTTTTAAGGCACAAAATGGTCCGTTTGACCATCCGAAACTCACCCGAGGCCCACGGACCTCAACCAAAGGCAGCAACACATCTTAAATCCTTATTCAAACTTGTTCCAATCATCAAAATGCCTCAAGCAACATCAAATTACCCAACACACATCGAATTAAAGCCTAAGTTTCTAAAAATCTTCCGAAATACGCTTTCGATAAAAAATCCAACAAAATCACGTCCGAATGATCTGAAATTATGCACACACATCCCAAATGACACAACAAAGCTGCTGCAACTCTCAGAATTCCATTTCGACCCCCGGATCAAAATCTCACCTACCAGCCGGAAATCGCCAAAATATCAACTTCGTCAATTCAAGCCTAATTCTACTCCGAACCTCCAAAATCCATTCTGATCACACTCCTAAGTCACAAATCACCTCTCGAAGCTAACCGGACCATCGAAACTCATATCCGAGCCCTCTAACTCATAAGTCAATATCCGGTTGACTTTTCCAACTTAAGCCTTCTTAAAAGAGACTAAGTGTCTCAAACCTTATCAAAATTATTCCGGATTCAATCCGACTAACCCGATACCTCAAAACACAGATGAACAAAGCAAATAGGAGCAGAAATGGGGAAAACGGGCCGGTAACTCATGAGACGACCGGCCGGGTCATCACAGGAACTTGGCCCCAATTTTCACATGGACACATAAAATTTGGCTCTTTTCTATTAGGCACGCGAACATCCTCCCATGTGTGACAATTAAACATAGACTGTTGACCTGTAATATAGCGTGAACTTTAACAAAATAGGCGCGTGAAGGTTGATTTTTTGCTGACTTGGAGAATTTCAACGTTAAAAATGCGGATTCTTTATAATCGTTTTCCCTAACCCGTAAATCTACCATATTTTCCCTAAAAAAATTCTAGGTCGTCTCTAACATAGGAAATCAAAGATTTTCTCAATATCTTTCTCTTGTTTCATACCAGTAACTGAAGGCTCAAACAAGTAATGATTTTCTTCTGTTTCTTTCTTCCTTTTCTCTTTATTATTTTGTGACTCGATGTAATTGGCAGTGGATTGGTTTGGTTCAATTTCGCAAAGGATAATAAATTTGCATAATGGACCGATTATTTGTCACTGTGGGATCAATGCTCTATTGATCATGGTAAGAGAGAACCCAGGTCATTGATTTTATCGCTGTAGAATTGACGAAGTAAGCACATGAATTTATCTTCATTGTTGAATTGTTCTTCATTATTTGCTGGTTTTACAAATTCTTTCTTTTTTTGGTCTTTTTTTCACATGAGAAGGATGGATGCAAATCTTTTATGTGGTATGAACCTTAATTTCCAGATCAAGCTACAAGGGTGATATGGGAGTAGTTGAAGAAGATCAAAAATAATGATGCAACTGAACTTAATGCTAAAAGGTGAAAAAAAATATTTCTTGGTGTTAGTTATGATATTTATATTGTGGGTTTGGAATAGTATTACTGGTTGATCGTATTGGCTACAATAACAACACATTGTATTCAGTATCACTGGTTGTAATTGGAATGGTGTCACTGTTGTAATTGGAACATAAAGTGTACCAAAATTTTGGACTATGTATTCAATCAATGATAATGGTATTTTGGGTCTATTTTACATGGCTTATACTATATTTGCCTGTTGCAAGATTTGTATAAATGTTGTTGATAAATGATGCCAATACAAAACCAAAATACAAATATATGAAGGTTGATATGTATAAGACCAATCTCATAAAGAGCTTCAAAATAGGTTGTTCATGATGCCAATATAAGTCCAAAATACAAGAGCTAAAGCACATGATGTCCTTGAAGCCAATATAAGAACTAAACCAAAGGCTAATCATGTAGCCACCAATACAATACAAAAAAAAGTTTTTATTCAAGAAGTCATTACTACATATCCAAATACTTAACTAAATAAGCACCTAAACCATATTAAACAATGAAGTCACTTGGTTCCACTCCTTTGGCTTGACAGAAAAGATAAGGATGTGTCTTCTTGACTGGAAGTCTTTGTAGTCCTTGATGTACTTATCCGCTAGAGTTGGTTAGTTGTTACTGCTTGTCTGCCATTCCATTTTAGAATATGCGGTTTAAATCTAATATCTATATTGGTTTCAGTTGTATTCTTCAGAGATCTCCCATGTGATATCACTCTTTCAGATGGATTACTAGACTGAAAAATATCATATATTAGTCACAGTTAATATAAAATATAAAATAAAATTTGCTTCAAATTATTGTTTCGTATATTCAGAACAGTTGCTCCACCCACAGTGTTTGTATATATCCCAAATCCTGCAGGTCTCAGCCTCTTTTGTCTAATGTTAGTGGATTTGCCTTCTTGACTGGTTTTAGATCCTCTTCCTCTAGAAGTAGTTGTTTGGAGTGCTCCATTTCTTAAGCCAATACCTCTCCCTCTTCTCATTTCCCTGCCTACACCAGTTGGTTGTGTTGGATTACATTTGATGACAACAGTTGCATCATCACAAATTGACAATGGAGCAGGTTGTCTTTGTATTCTTGGCTGAGTTGGCTGCCCTATAGCAGGGTGCAATCGTAAAACACTTTAGACTTAATTGAATCATATATTATCTCTATTTGCAGGCTCTCTTATTGTGTCCTACGTGATGACATTTTGCACATGTCATCTTCACCCCTTTCTTGGACAGCCATACTTTGCATTTTTGGGCTCATACTTTGCCTTTCTCCTATATTTTTTTGGTATACCTGGCATTGATTTTGGCTTTGGAGGCTCAATAACTAGATTGTTAGATTCTGGCCACATCTTCATATTGGGCCTAGGTTGAAGAAAATACTTGTAAGCCTTTAGGATTGTTTCTTTTCTATACCAAAATTCAACATGTTCTGGCTCTTGTTTTAAGTGATAGTATGAACAATCAGCATGTTAACATGGTATTCCCCTCAACATCTAGGATCTACAAGTACAAGTCTTTGCCACTATATTAACAATAAACCTCTTATCACCTTCTCCAATCTCAAAACCATCATGTACATTATATCTTACTTTACATCTCCTAGACAATTTCTTGTTCTCCTCTAAAATCATCCTTACTATTGGTGAAATGTCACTTATCCAAGTCTCCGCAAAGTTCCTCATATCATTATTTCTATTCATTTATTGTGTCTGATTTCCTCCAACATCGTTATAATTGACTTATGTCTAGGTCCACTATCCAAGAGTTAAGAATTTCACATATATTGTTCTTAACAACATCACATTTAGAAAACTCACTAAAGTTAGCCTTGCACCAATATTCTTTATTGTACTTCAATAAGTCTTCACACAGTTTAAGACCACCTAGTAAACCCAAAGCATATAACTCTTCCTTGAACTTTACCTCATATGTTGATTTGGCACATCTCCAGAATTGGTTTTTCTTTCTTCACCTCTCCAATTTTGAGCCCAATTGGACCAAGTATGTCTTGTACACATTTTGTATTTAGCAAATGATAGTAACTCTGCAACTATTGGGACAATTCCCTTCAATAATAAGTAAAAACATGCCTAACAATGAATAAACCAGGAATAAATGAAGTAAAACAACAATTTGAAATAGAAATACACTATCTTTTGCATTTCTGATATCATTGTTAATCCAATTCCATTTTCCATATCCAAATGTAATTTCAGCAAGTTGATAAACCATATCCAAGAATGCTTGGTCTCTTGGTCCACCACCACCCATGCTATGGGAAACATAGGTTGATTTTCATTCTTTCCAATTGCCACTAATTATACCTTTGCATGCTCCTTTTAAAAAGCAGTCATCAAATCCAATAATCTTCCTACATCCTTCTACTATCCCTTCTTCAAAGCATCAAAACAGATGTACAAATATACAAATAAATTCTTTCCAGGTACAATATGTGTATCTATTCTGAGCCAGCAAGTGCTCCCAGGATTAGTCTCCTTGATAATATCAGCATAATCGCACAATCTTGCAAATTCCATCTTCCAGCTCCCCCTAAACTCTTTTATAACCCTACATTTAACCCTATAACAAATAGTTTTTTCAACATACAAACGAATCTTGTCTCTGATAGGATCTTGTAACTCCCACAGTTTTATATCAGATATAGATATATTTTTTTTCCTAAATTTGTATGCAATATATTTAGATGTGCATAACCTATTCTTGGTGTACTTATTGCATTTGTGCTGTGGATGGTACCTATTTATAATGAAGTCATCAGAATCTCTGTCTTTGCTTGCATACAGTGTTCATTTGCATATGTCAATTCTGCACTTCACAAGCACTTTATGGTTCTCATTTGGTTTTAATTTCAGCTGCACCTTGTACTCAATAGCATAATTGGTCGTTTCCTTCCTAAACTCTATAGCATTTTCAAATACCATCCCAAGTTCAAAAACAGTAACATGTCTAACCTTTTTGCTTCTCCTTCTAGTTGGTAAATCAACACTCCTTTCAGCTTCAACATCTAACTCATCCTCAGAATTATCACTTCCTAGGTCTAAACTACCAAGATAGTCCTCATCCCCACCTAAGTTCCCTGCATATTTGTCTCTCTTATTTATGCCAATGTCTTCAAACCCTTTATCTAGCCCAGCTTCTCCTATTGGTACTTCATGTGTTGTAGTAGATTTTTTTTCTATTTTTTTCTGTTGTTTTTTACTCCTTCTTTCATTTCTTAGTTCTCTTAACTCTTCATCAACCTCACTATCATCAATATCAGGTATGGCATCCAATTCAGACTCACTACTATCCAGATCTGATAGAAGATCAAGATATGTTGTATCTTCAATCCCATCTAAGTCTTCAAAAACTATAGCAACTTCTAGTGTCAAGACCTCTATTGTTGGGGCCCCTTCAACCACACTTAGGTTATCTTCAGCAGGTACTTTTGTACTTATATTGTTTGACCCAACATGTGCTGCCTTAGACCTAATACTAATAATTGAAAAGTTTGGTCCATACGGTCCACATTAGAACCACATGGGACCACCCCTTCCACTGCAAAGGATCATAATAACATGCTCATAAATAAGTTCAAATACTGTAAAGGTTTAAAAGGAGAGACAATATTATAAAGTTGAGGGTCTTTTTCCAACAAAACAAAGTCTTTTGTCTCTTGGTTCAAAACATTGAAACCACCAACAGTATTGTACGCATGATCTTTAGAATAAAACTGCAATTCAACCAACAGAAAGTGATCTTCTTCACTACCGTTGATTTCCACGTCTCATTCATCTACGTATTTTGGCTTGGCTTCATTGGTAAAAGTACCACCATGGTGAAATCAGCTTGAATAAATTCACTAGACATGAGAAAGATTTTCACTGCAAAACAAAATAAAAGGACAAAATACCAAGCTCAGATTCTATCAATCAGACAAAAAATCCTAGTTTTTTAAGGAAAATTTCAAATTCACCACTATAACTAAAATAATCATAATTATAAACAATATACAAGCTTACATGTACTTAAAAACATTGATTATTCCTGAAAATTAGTAGCTCATTAACATGGGCTTCTAGATTGTATACATGTAACTGACCCCTCAAGAAATATCTCACGTAATAGTCGGCTAAACAATGAAATACACTAGTAAGGATGGAAGAAAATTAAAATGGAAGAAAATTAAAATAGAACAATAATCGACCTACATTTTTTAGGGTTTTATGGTGGGATCGTATAGAAGACAGGGAGATGGGTTAATAATCGAGTTTGATTTAGCATAAAAATGAAGTGAGAAAATTTGTTTTAAGGCAAATACAGCTTATCTGGACTACTTAGACACGTGGAGGATTTTTATTAGCTAAATATTACACATCAGTCACGTTTACATACACGCTTCTAAATTTTAATACAGGATATCAGGTCTGTGTTTAATTGGCACACATGGAAGGATGTTTGCGTGCCTGATAGGAAAGCGCCAAACTTTACGTGTCCGTGTGAAAATCGGTGCCAAGTTGCGATGCATGTCTATGTATTTGGCCTTTTTTTTAGTTTTTCATCCGGTGCCTACCCGCATTGGAACCCGAGTATATTCAAATTCGCACCGCGTAAGACCACATACAGGGGAAAGCACTCCCTAGCAAAGATTTTTCCATACCCAAGGCTCGAACCCGAAATCTCTAGTTAAGGGAAAAGCAACCTTATCCGCTAAGGCTGCCAATGAAGCAAAAATTGCTTTTCTCACATGCTCATTTAAGCTTTAGCTTATGTTCCATCTACTCCATAACAATCAATCTTACTACGTGACCCTTTCTTAAGGGGTAACAGTTCTACAGCTGTTCTTTTTTCATTTTGCTCCCTTGGAATGTATCCACTTAAAAAGTAGCTATCAACAACTTTCCTTCCAATCCATTGGGGGGAGGAATTTACCTTCATACTTTTCATCCCAACTGCATTTCAACATGCATCTCTTCACGCTCAACAAAAGTAAATTCAATAAGATAAATTGAATATAAAAAGAGCAGGTTGTTGGAGAAAGGTTGTTGCTCCTTTTTGCATCCTAGTATCCTCCCAACAATAGTAGAAGCGCAAGCAAACAGCAACAACTACAATAAACACAACGTAATCCCATAAATGGGGTATAGAACTTACCCCTACCTTATAAATATAGAGAGACTATTTCCGATAGACCCTCGGCTCAATGAACAATAGAGATAAGATAAAGCAATCAAGTAGCAAACAATGGTGACACCAATGTAATATAGTGACGAGCGCGAATGACACAGCATGTAATAATAAAGAACCATGACTAAGATAATACAAAAATAGTCCTAGTACTACTGGTAAGCACACTACTAACTGTCAGCTTACAACCCTAATCCTCGAACTCCACACCTTCCTATCGTGGGTATATCCTCGATAAGATAAATTAATAACACGTCCTGCCTAATAAGCTCTCCCCAATACTTCTTAGGCCTACCCCTTCCGTTCCTCAGACCCACCATGAACAGCCCCTCACACCTCCTGACCGGTGCATCTATGTCTCTCCTCTTCACATGCCCGAACCATCTCAACCTTGATTCCCACAATAGTAGAAGCAAGCAAACTGTAGTAATAGCACAGACACAGCAGTATCCTACCAACATTAGTAGAAGCAAGCAAACGGTAAAAAGTCAGAACATTCAATTTTCCAGTTGTCAAGGCAACAGGAAAAAATGGAATGCATTGTCAATAATTCATAAAATTCTGTAATTTTCACCTAAGAAAGTCGCAGGCAGGCCGCGAAATTAATGACAAAAGGAAAGTCTTTCGCTGAAATTAATCAGACTCACAACTGAAATGCAGTTGAATGGAGCTGGACACATTCGTTTAAAGAGCATATTTGCTACTTCTGCAAAATTAAGGTTGAAATTTACAAAATAAATAACTCATTACATGGACAAGTAACACATTCTATCCGACCGAAAAATAATCACCAGAACAAAGCAGAAATCTTAAATGCAGCCAAAAGCTGGTAAAACAAACAGGAGAGGGAGAACTACAGCCAACTAAGATGATCTGCAGAATGCACAGGATCTGATAGCAAATACATCTCCTTTTAGTGTTTAGGCTACAGAGTTGAAGTTCTAGATTTTCTCATCTTTTCATCTTGTGAAGCAGTATGTGGTAACGAGGAAGATGAAATCGCGGCATGGTAAGACGAAGATGCTAGCTGAGCAAATGCTGGAACAGCACCACCTGTACGGTTTCAACCGTGGAAAGCATGCCAAATGGAACAAAATAAAGGAATAGAGCCAAGGTATCCAAACTCACAGTCTAGATAAAATAATAGGTAACAAAAACGAGTTTTTGTTCCACTGGAGGGAACTTCTTGGATCTCCCTCCTATCGAAGAAACCAACACAAAGGTACAAGCAGACAAAAAATGAAAGTGGAATCCAAGGTTTTCTTTGTCAAAATTCAAATTTCCATTATCATCTCATCCTAGTCCAACCAATACGATATGAATAAGGTTCAAATCGTCAAAGGATTTCATGAGACAGATCTAGCTGAGGATTGCCATAATTCAAATTAGTTACAGGAGCAAAGGAAGAAAAAAGGATCATTTCTGCTGCTCCTTGGCATATCCTCTTCATCCTTTCTAAGAACAAACTGATTCCAAAAAATAAATACTACTCCCTCTGTTTCAATTTAGATGACACACTAATATGTTCAGCTTAGGTTCATCTGATATTCTGATTAATGGAATATTTAGAGTCGTTGTAATGAAAGCTTTTCTACTTTATTGGTGCTTTCAGTTTTACATAAGAGAATTAACCATCTTACCAATCTGCCAACACTAAAACCTACAATTTTCTTCATGTTCTTAGCTTGATGTACTCACCATGAACAATATAACTTGCTCTCATTTTATGCCGATCCGAAGGCAACGAAAGCCCTAAAATTGTCCTCCATCAATGCTACTAAGTACTCTCTTCTAATTATTCAAATATAATGAACATATTAAAGTGAATAGGCTATTTCACAGAAGGCTTTAAAACTCTGTAATAGAATAGACAATCATAAAGGTTTGAAAAAGTTCAAACCTGCTAGCCCTGCACATGCAGATGAGAAAACTATCACAGGAGGGGCCTGCATAAACAAAAAGAAAAAGTGAAAATATAGCAGGTAAACCACCAATATAAAAGTGAGAGAGACAGACAGCTAAAGAATAGGAACGAGTGAATCAAATCCCTTTTTGTCTGATAAGGGAGTAAATCTATCATGTTTTTACTTTACATGTTCTATACTTTTGTCATGTATGTAAATATACTTTACTATAGTGTAAAACACTTATGACTCAAGGTTGTGTTTGATGATAGAATTCAGAAAATTGGCACATTAGTATAGTGCTTTAAAATTTTGCCGTAGCAATGAATGCTAGCACCTATAAGCTTTCAGATACATCATTAGAAGTTTCTTCTGGGTCTCCTTAAACACTCACATATTACAGCATAAGGAAGTAGGAAAAAAGAATAACTTACACCAACAAGGAAATGCAACCACATAGGTCCTTTATCCACCTTCTAACGATCGGCATCACTGCAAGCAGAAGAATGAGATATAAACAGGACTTGTCGGTTAAGATTAACATGATCGTCATACAAGCAACATTGTCACCTCACTGTGGATTCCAGATGCACAAAACACGAGTATAGTACTTGGACAAAAGTTAGCCCTCACAGATGAAGATATCAGTATCTTTTACTCATTTATTTCCACAAAGAATTCAAATTCAAAACGATTGATAGTATGCCGGACCAATACCCAGATGGGTGGAGTTATTTCATGTTACAGCATGGTTTGGTTGTCACATGAAGCAGAGCATACAACAACAACAACTAAGTCTTAGTATCAAGCTACTCGGAGAGACGGAGACAGCCATATGAATCCCCGGTATCCATTTGCTCCATATAGAGAAAATTATAATCAACATAGAGCATTTAACCTCAGAAAAAAAAGTATATAAGTGACACGGAAAACCGGTTAACAAGAAGAATCGCAAATGTTAACCAAATACAGAAAGTAAGGATGGTCAAAACACAGGTTCATACCATGGTTGAACCCATAGAATGCACTTGTAGTCCCACCAACCGCAGAACCAATCTGAACCATTAAGTAGGTAGTTAAGTAGCGGGGAAAGAGCGATGAATTAGGACAAGCAGATTCAGAGACAAAACAGACGATTTATGCAATACATTTCCTATTGGCGATTTCAAACGGGGATTTCAGATTTACATTTAACACATTGAAACTCCTATTCTTCTTTTGTCCCTGTAAATCTTATATGGTTAAACAAAAATGTGTATATTAAAACTAGTAGCAGTATGATGTAGCATATAGTCAATGGGTTCAACAGATCTCAATATTTTCAATATGGAAAATATATATAGATATAAGAAAATTACTATTTTTTTTTAAATAAAAAAATGAACTTATAATTCCAAATGTGCAATGGGTACGCAATCGTAAAAATTAAAGGTTGAACCCGTAAAATTTATATTCTGGATTCATCACTTCTTAATAGTGCACCCATCATAAATAGTGCACCCATAAAAATCAAAGAAATCATTATATTGACCATGAAAGTTTTTTATATGTATAAATTGTAAGGAGTAACTCTTTGTAACTTTCCAAGGTAAACCGCTAAAGAGATACTATAAATCACCCAGAAGAAAATACAAGCAACACCTTTACCTTGGTCTCTAGCAGACCAGGCATCTGAAAGCTAAAGAGAAAATTTGTATAAGTATTCTTCGGTGAAATTTTTTTTAAAAAAAAGAACAAATTACCGTCAAAATCGACAACAATAGTTGAATAGCCCCATTAGCCAACCTCGAGATAGAGAGTGCATGGGGTGAAATGATTAACTTAAGACCGTCCTGGCACTTAGGTGTTGAACAAAAGGGATGTACACTAGAACAACTTTAAGCCACTTAGAGAGCAAATTTCCAAAAAGCCCGAAGCAGGACGGAGCACCTCAAGAATTGCAGATCAAATGCTAGGAGAGGTAACATCTATCTGATGG